>NC_029772.3:60282578-60299296 GCF_000817695.3 Arachis duranensis | reverse complement strand
GGGTCAGCTGAGTAAGAAAGTTACTGAACTCCCTCCTAGTACTCTTCCAAGCAATACAGAAGAGAATCCAAAAGGAGAGTGTAAGGCCATCAACATGGCCGAACTTGGAGAGGAGAAAGAGGCAGTTAGCGCCATTGAGGAAGACCTCAATGGACGTCCACTGGCCTTCAATGAGTTCCCTAATGAGGAACCATGGGAATCTGAGGCTCACAATGAGACCATAGAGATTCCATTGGATTTACTTCTGCCATTCATGAGCTCTGATGAGTATTCTTCCTCTGAAGAGGATGAAGATGTCACTGAAGAGCAAGTTGCTAAGTACCTTGGAGCAATCATGAAGCTAAATGACAAGTTATTTGGTAATGAAACTTGGGAGGATAAACCCCCTTTTCTCACTAAAGAACTGGCTGACTTGTCTAGGTAGAAACTACCTCAAAAGAGGCAGGACCCTGGGAAGTTCTCAATACCTTGTACAATAGGCACCATGACCTTCAAGAAGGCTCTGTGTGACCTAGGGTCAAGCATAAACCTCATGCCTCTCTCTGTAATGGAGAAGCTAGGGATCTTTGAGGTACAAGCTGCAAGAATCTCACTAGAGATGGCAGACAATTCAAGAAAACAAGCGTATGGACTTGTACGAGAAGGTTCTGGTAAAAGTTGAAGACCATTACATCATGTTCTGGTAAAAGTTGAAGACCATTACATCCCTGCTGATTTTATAGTCCTAGAGACTGGGAAGTGCATGGATGAATCCATCATCCTTGGCAGACCCTTCCTAGCCACAGCAAAGGCTGTGATTGATGTTGACAGAGGAGAATTGATCATTCAAGTGAATGAAGAATCCTTTGTGTTTAAGGCTCAAGGATATCCCTCTGTAACCATGGAGAGGAAGCATGAAGAGCTTCTCTCAAAATAGAGTCAAACAGAGCCCACACAGTCAAACTCGAAGTTTGGTGTTG
Source organism: Arachis duranensis (assembly GCF_000817695.3). NCBI lineage: Eukaryota > Viridiplantae > Streptophyta > Magnoliopsida > Fabales > Fabaceae > Arachis > Arachis duranensis. The sequence continues at coordinate 60,298,337 of NC_029772.3, read as the reverse complement.
GGAGGCCTCAACCAACTTCTAAGTTTGGTGTTGAACCCCCACATTCAAACTCTAAGTTTGGTGTTGGGAGGTTCCAACATTGCTCTGAGTATCTGTGAGGCTCCATGAGAGCCCACTGTCAAGCAAATGACATTAAAGAAGCGCTTGTTGGGAGGCAACCTAATGCTATATTTATCTATATTTCCTTTGTTATTTTATATTTTCTGTAGGTTGATGATCATGGGAAGACACAAAATCAATTGAAAAAGCAAAAATGGAATGAAAAACAGAAAGAAAAATAGCACACCCTGGAGGAAAATCCTGCTGGCGTTTAAACGCTAGTAAGGGCAGCAAATGGGCATTTAACGCCTAGTCTGGCACCATTCTGGGCGTTTAACGCCAGAAAGGGGCACCAGACTGGCGTTAAACGCCAGAAAAGGGTAAGAAGCTGGCGTTAAATGCCAGAAATGGGCACCAGCCCGGCGTTTAATGCCAGAATTGGCATAAGGGAGCATTTTTGCTCGCCACTTGGTGCAGGGATGAATTTTCCTTGACACCTCAGGATCTGTGGACACCACAGAATCCCCACCTACCCCACCACTCTCTCTCTTCTTCACCCATTCACCAATCACCTCAATACCTCTTCCCCAAAAACCCCTCACCTATCAAATCTCACTATTCTCTTCACCACTCACATCCATCCTTCATAAAACCCCACCTACCTCACCATTCAAATTCAAACCACTTTCCCTCCCAAACCCACCCATAATGGCCGAACCATACAACCCCTCTCCACTCCTATATAAACCCATCTTCACTCCTTCATTTTCACACAACCTAAACACTACTTCTCCCCCTTGGCCGAACCACAAAGCCACCTCCATCTCCTCTATTTCTTCTTCTTCTACTCTCTTCTTTCTTCTTTTGCTCGAGGACGAGGAAAACTTCTAAGTTTGGTGTGGTAAAAGCATTGCTTTTGTTTTTCCATAACCATTTATGGCATCTAAGGCCGGAGAAACCTCTAGAAAGAGGAAAGGGAAGGCAAAATATAACGGCCTAGCCCCGAAGAAACGGCGCTTTTTCGGGATCAAACGGAATTTTTACAGAATTTTTAGGAATTTCTATGCATATAAGCACCTCCACTGCACAGGTGCTGCGTCATCAAGCTACTGAGTCAGTAGCTTGATTGCACAGGACACCTCTCCTAATCTAAGAAGGCACGTCGCGAAGAGTTGCGTTTTTGAGCCACTTCGGGCCCGAATTTCAAAATTCTGATTTCTGTGGTTAGTCTCTATGTGACGAGCCGGTCACGAATTTCGAGAGAAAAATTATATTAATATAATATTCATATATTATTATTTTATTCCGAATATTATATTATTATCTTCTGTACTGTGATTAAGGTTGATCTATGTTTAGTAATATAATAACTGAGCTAGAAATCTACCGGTAACAGATAATACCGGCATTTTTAGATGAACTTAGCACTGGTAATGCTTCATCATATATCTTTTATTCTTATGATTATCCAGTTACTAGTGTCATTTACACTAAATCTTATGATTATCCAGTTACTAGTGTCATTTATACTAGGTAACTTAATGTTTATCCATTAGTAGTGTAATTACTTAAGTTCTAATACATCTAGCTTTAGTAATTATTCTTTTCTGAGATATTTTGACAAGTAACTTTTGGATAATCATCATCCAAAAGCCACGGCCTCCCTTGGACAGCTTGGCTATCATTTTTTTTCTTTGAAAAGCTTAGAACACCATGAAAGAAAACCATGAAACTTCCATGAACACCTGAGCTTCTTTCTCCGTTCTTTCTCAAACCGGAACCACTATCAAAAATCTAATCTTACCAAAGTGTTCACCTCTTCCTCCTCTTCATTTCTATGTCACTTTTCATGAAGTAAATCAAGGTATGAAGGCTGCTCCTCCTCCTTGAAGGTTCGGTCATGGTGGTTCCTTAAGCTAATGATGTTTTCTTCATGTTTTCTCTTAGGATCTCTTATTCAATCACCAAAAGCTCCAAAAAACGTGATTTCTAGTTACCTTAAGGTGAGGAAAACCTTCTTTTCATCATCATGAAGCTTCAGCCTTCATGGTTCATAAGATTCTAAAGTTGTTTTTGATGTTAAAATAGGCGTAAAAGTGCTTCTAGAAGCTTGTTTTTGGTTCAACTTTTAGCAGCAGCAAAGGAGGTAAAGTTTGGTAAATTAATCAATGGTTGGCTGTGTTCTTGAAGTGTTAAATCAGATCTTGTTGCTTGAGGTTTGATTTTGGGTGTTTGTGTGATGGTTTGATCATGAAATCTTGTTGTTTAATGCTTGAAAATTATGTTTATGATGGTTTTGAAGTGGCTGTTGGTGCTGCTGAAAAACGTGACATTCCAGCCATGAAAATCATGATTTTTGATGCTTATTTGATGTGTATTTGATGGCTAAAAAGTTTCTCTTTTTTTTGATAAAAATCGGGTTCAAATCGGTTTCCGAAAAGATTGAAAAACTAGCTGAAAATCAAGCAGAAATCTGATGAACTTTTGGAAAAATGTTTTTGGTTTTTGGAAGAACATGAAAACGTGTATTCATGGAGTTTTGGGGTCAAAATGCAATTATTAAAAAGTTTGGGGTTGAAAATTAATTAATCAAAAGTTGAGGGGCTAAAGTGCAATTATTAAAAGTTATAGGGGTCAGAGTGCAATTTCCAAGAAGTCCATGGGTCAAAATGCAATTTTTGAAAGTTAAATAAAATATTATTATTTTAATAATAAAATATTAATATATTATTTTATTAATAATATTATTTTAATAATAATATTATTTAATAAATAATAATAAAATATTGATAAAAAGACAGTTTTTCCTAAAAGCCTCAGGAAGGCAGTTTTGAGTCCAAAATTCTCTAATTTCCTTTACTAAACACCTAAGAAGAGGTATAAGAGAAGATATAGAGGTATATGAGGTAAAGAAACAAGATTTTGAAACCTGTGTTTATGTTAAAAAGAAAAGGAGTTAAAAGTGATATAGCTGTGTACCTGCACTTACAAAGTAAACAGAGAATTGTAAAATGGGCTTTCTGTGATGTTGTAATGCTTGATTTATGATGATTGCTAAGTGATGGAAAGTATGGTTATATGTGAATTATGAGCCTTCGGGAAATGCTTGTGAATGTTGTGCGCGGACGCCCGTATTATGATGTTGCTTCCTAGACAGGCTGCGGTAGAATAGTACCAGCCCTGCAAGCTGAATGCTTGGTAGAGGCCTGACTCGCATACCTGCGGTATATTGAGACCTGAGCAAATACCAGCCCTGCAAGTCGAGAGCACTTGGTAGAGGGTATGCGGTACTTAATCTAGGATTAAGTTCTGGGAAGGCCCTATCTGACTTGGAGGGTCGGATTGCGTCAGGTGCGGGTCGAAACCGACAAATGAGCTCATTACCTGCAGTAGGGACAGACATGCATCATACTTGTTTGTGCATTATTTATTGCTTATCTTCTTGTGTTCTTGTTTTATTCCTTGTTTGTTTGAGCATAACTGTGTGATTGCATATTAATGTGTGAATGTGCATTTACTTCCTATTTTCTCTCTTGTTCATGTGTTAGTTTATGTTGCTGTTATGTACATATTACTCTACATTTATTTATACTTCTATGACCACGGACATTATAAATAAACTTAACTGTAAACCCCGACCTTACTAAGAACTCCATAGTTCTTACCCCTTACACATCTACAGATGGACACAGGAGTCCTATTCTACGAGATTGATCCACCGTACATCCACGAGGACCCGGTGCGTGGCGAGTATTACATCTACTGTGCGGTACCTCATATCCGTAATTATGTAGTTCGTGGTAGACCTTTCCAGTACCCTATTAGGACAGCATACTTTAATCCTGATGCACCCTATGATTTTCCTTTATCTTGGTTACACCCCGACGGACCTGGGATACCTCATCCTGAGGAGCAGATGCCACCTCCACCTGACTATCCTCCTCCATCTGAACCTCCTCTACCTGATGAGCCTATACCTGCCCAGCCTATCCATGAGTCACCTCCTGCACCTTTTATCCTTGATGAGTGGGGTGTTCCTGTGTTGCCACCCGAGCTTGATCCTTTACATGAGCCGATCGAGCCTCCTGTCTTTGATGAGCAGCAGGGACATGAGTATGATCAGATCATGGAGGCGCCACCTCCTTCTCCCGACTGTATTTTGTTTGGTAGATATCCTTTTATGGTTCCTGTGGCCAGCAGTGGTTCCTCTGCTATCACTCCGGCAGAAGAAGAGGACGAGGAAGAAGAATTGAAGATCCAGAGGAAGATCCTAACTTCATAGTTATCTCCTCTGACAGCGATGACGATGAGCCAGGCGAGGCGCCAGCAGGCGAGCATCACCATTCACCCGGTGGTTTTCCGTGAGGTACTCTGGACCAGGATTGAGGAGATTTTTTTGAGACGCCTAGTCTAACTTCAGTACATTAGAGTGTCTCCCTCACTTTTGTTAGCATGATTAGAGGGAATAGGCTTATCATAGAGTTAGGCTAGCCTGGGTGCCAGCTTAGGGGCTTTTGGTCAGGCCAGGCCCTGGGGCGTCTTATGTACATATATGTACATGCTATATGAGTCACTGACTTAGGGGTGCTGTACTATAGCTATATGCTTATATAACTGAGCCACTTCTGTAACATGATGTATATCATAGTGTGTTACTCCATATTCTGTTATCTTTTGTTTTATGTATGTGAATGTTTAATTTTCCCTTGATATATGGAGGGTATGCGACTTTAAATTATTCTTGTTTTAAAAAAAATTTACTTGTAAAATTTACGGTGTTTTAACAACGTACAGGCTTATATTTATTAATTAATAATACAGAAAAGGAAAAACAAGTTGGTAACATTCAATTTCTAGTATGATCTAGACATGCTAGAAGTTGGGTCGTTACAATTTGGTATCAGAGCCAGGTTCTTCCTGTTAGAGCCTAGGGAATGGACTGAATCATGCTTTATTGCATGCTCTGTGGTGTGTCTCATGCTTATAGGGTATCTATGTGATATGTGCTGCATGAATGTCTTTGTGCTTTCATTTTGATAATGTTCACGCCCAACTTGAGGTATTAAGACTGATCACCTTGGTATTGATTGTTTGGTGAGAACAGAATCAGGATGCCTCTACGGAGACGTAGCGATCGGGAAGGGTCTACTGTTAACAATCCGCCGCGAAACGATGATAATCTGTTTGCTGCGATTCATGCTATGGCTGAGGCTGTGCGTGAAATGGTGACTGCTACTACCCGAGCAGTTAACTGTCTGGGGGAACGTAATGGAGAGCGTAACAATGATCGTAACGGTGAGAATGGTGGGAACGGTGATGGAGATAACATGAATCATGATAGGCCTATGACATTAGCTGCTTTCTTGAAAGTTAATCCACCAAAGTTCAAGGGTACGACTGTAGCAACTGAAGCTGATAATTGGTTCCGAGGCATAGAAAGGTCCTTGAGGGCACAGCATGTCCCGGAAGAACAGTATGTAGAATTTGCTACTTATATGTTGGAAGGGGATGCTCAGCACTGGTGGTAGGGCATTCAATGTTTACTGCAGCAAGATGAGGGTAATATTTTGTGGAATGCTTTCAAAGAAGAGTTCTATAAGAAGTACTTCCCTAGAGCTACTTGTGAGGCAAAGGAGATGGAGTTGATGCAGTTAAAATAGGGAAGTATGTCTGTTGCTGAGTATACAAGGAAGTTTGAAGATTTATGTCGTTTTTCTAAGGTTTGTCAAGGGAATCCAGCAGATTTCGAAGAGTGGAAATGTTTGAAATTTGAAGGAGGACTCCGTGAAGATTTGTTGAACTCAGTGGTTCCATTGAAAATACGGAATTTTGTGGAGTTGGTTAATAAGAGTCAGCTAGTAGAGGACTGTGCTAAGAAGATAGCTGCAGCTCGAATGAATCGCCCAGAATCTTCTTTTCAGAATTATAATCGGTATACAGCTCCTCAGGGAAGAAATTTTAAGCAGGGAGCAATGCCTTCACGAAGGTACAATCAGAATAGAAATGTTCATTCACGTCCTACAGGAGGGAATGGAGGAAGAATGAGACAGGATATGGGTAAGCGATCTCAGTAGGCGCAGATGCGACCAGTATGTAGGCAGTGTGGAAAGGAGCATGGAAGTAGACCTTGTCAGCTTACAGGCATTATCTATTTTTGTTGTGGTCAGCCTGGACATATGGCTAAGGACTGTCCGAAGAAGCCAGTACAAGGAATAGATAGGCCGCGACAGTAAAGACGTGTGTTTGCTATGACTGCTGATGACGCAATAAAATCAAACTCCCTAATCCAAGGTCAGTGTTATGTCAAATCTCGACTCTTAACTGTACTGTATGACTCTGGTGCATCACATTCATTTATTTCCGAGACTGTTGCGCATGAGTTGGGATTAGATTTTACCATGTTAGATTATAATCTAATTGTTCGTACACCCACATCTCAAAATGCCTTGACTAGTCAAGTATGTCAATAGGTGCCTTTTGTTATTGAGGCTAGGAATTTTATACATGACCTGGTTTGTTTGCCTTTGTGTGGTTTAGATATTATCTTAGGTCTAGATTGGTTGTCTAAGCATCATGTTTTCCTTGATTGTTTTAAACGAATTGCTATATTTCCATCATCTGAAATGCACATTGAACCAGTTGAGTCTTGTACTTTCTATTTGAATTCCCTAAGAGTTATTTCTAGTAATAGTGGGTTAGAGGGTTACGTTCTACTATCGGCTAGCTCAGAAACTAATGAACAAGACTTGGAGCAAATCCGAGTGGTGAAGGAGTTTCCTGATGTTTTTCCGGATGATATACCTGAGTTTCCACCTCAGAGAGAGATAGAGTTTAGTATTGATTTGGTTCCTGGAGCCGGACCAATTTCTATAGCACCGTATCGGATGTCACCATTGGAACTAGCAGAGTTAAAGAAGCAGTTGGATGAATTGCTGGGAAAGAAGTTTATTCGTCTGAGTGTATCACCATGGGGAGCTCCAGTGTTACTAGTAAAAAAGAAGGATGGTGAAATAAGGTTATGTGTGGATTATCGGCAATTGAACAAGATCACAATCAAGAACAAGTATCCACTCCCAAGGATAGATGATCTGATGGACCAGCTGAGAGGTGCGACAGTATTCTCGAAGATTGATTTGTGGTCAGGTTACCATCAAATCCGGGTGAAGGAATCAGATATACCTAAGACTGCCTTTCGAACTAGGTACGGTCACTATGAGTATACGGTTATGTCCTTTGGACTGACTAATGCTCCTGCTGTATTCATGGATTATATGAATCACATTTTTCATCCGTATCTAGATCAGTTTGTGGTAGTCTTTATAGATGATATCCTCATCTATTCCAAGACAGAAGAAGAACATGGAGAGCATTTGAGGATTGTGTTGCAAATATTAAGAGCACGGAAGCTATATGCGAAATTGTCGAAATGTGAGTTTTGGGAGACAGAAGTGGCATTCTTGGGACATGTGATCACACGAGATGGTATAACTGTAGATCCTTTAAAGATCGAGGCCGTAGTACAATGGAAGCAACCCAAGACAGTTACAGAAGTTCGTAGTTTCTTGGGGTTAGCAGGATACTATCGGCGGTTTATCAAGGGTTTTTCACAGATAGCTTTACCTTTGACTCGCCTTACTAGGAAGGAAGTTCCGTTTGAGTGGACAGAGAAGTGTGAAGAAAGCTTTGAAACTTTAAAGGAAAGGTTGACGACGGCACCAGTTTTGGTGTATTGTGATGCTTCTTTTAAGGGACTTGGATGTGTATTGATGCAGCATAGGAATGTGGTAGCTTATGCTTCGAGACAACTAAGACCTCACGAAAGGAACTATTCGACACATGATTTGGAATTAGCAGCAGTGGTCTTTGCACTTAAGATTTGGAGGCACTATTTGTACGGAGCCCAATTTGAAGTTTTCTCTGATCATAAGAGTTTGAAGTATATCTTTGATCAGAAAGACCTTAATATGAGGCAGAGGCGATGGATGGAATTCTTAAAAGATTATGGTTTTAAGTTGAGCTATCATCCTGGGAAGGCAAATGTAGTCACAGATGCTTTGAGTTGGAAGAGTTTGGGCATATCCTGGATGATGATCAAGGAAGAAGAAATGATCTCAGCCTTTGAAAACTTAAAATTAGGAATGAGAGAGACATCAAGAGGAATTGTTATGGCGCAACTACAATTAACATCTGACTTTAAGATAGCTGTTCAGCAAGCTCAAGCCCAGAAGTCAGGAATGCTGGCATTGTTAACACGGATGAAAGCAGATCAGCCGGAAGAGGTACGCCAAGATAAAGAGGGAATATGGAGATATAGGAATAGAATTTGTGTACTTGCTCAGGAGGACTTGAGAAAGAACATTCTGACTAAAGCTCATGAACGCATATTTTCTATCCATCGCGGAACGACTAAAATGTACCAAGACCTGAAGAAGATGTTCTGGTGGCCGGAAATGAAGAAAGATGTAGCAACGTATGTTTCAAAGTGTCTCACTTGCTAGAAGATTAAGGTGGAACATCAAAAACCACCTGGAACCCTGCAACCATTGGAGATACCGCAATGGAAATGGGAAGAGATTACGATGGATTTTGTTACTGGGTTACCAAGAACCTCTTCCGGGCATGATGCAATTTGGGTAATTGTAGATCAATTGACAAAATCAGCACATTTTCTACCAATTCAAATTGGTCACAGCTTGGAGAAACTCGCCCGGTTATACATTTACTTGCCCGGTTATACATTCAGGAGATAATACGATTGCAAGGAATACCTTCATCAATTGTGTCAAACAAAGATCCAAGGTTTACTTCTAATTTTGGGGAGCTCTACAGAAAGTTTTTGGGACGAAGTTGCACTTAAGTACAGCATATCACCCACAGACTGATGGACAGACAGAACGAACAATTCGTACCTTGGAAGATATGTTGAGATCTTGCGTGATGGACCAACAGGGTAATTGGGACAAATACTTGCCATTGATTGAGTTTGCATACAACAACAGTTATCAACAGAGTATCGGAATGGCACCATATGAGGCCCTCTACGGAAGAAAGTGTCAATCACCATTATGCTGGTATGACAAGGAGGAAGGCAGGATTTTGGGGCTAGACTTGGTACAAGAAACTACCGAACGAATTAAGCACATTCGAGAGAAGATTCAAACTGCCCAAAGTCGACAAAAGAGCTATGCAGATATTAGACGTAGGCCCTTAGAATTTAACGAACGTGACCATATTTTCTTAAGAGTGACACCTACGACTGGAATAGGTATAGCTCTTAGGACTAAGAAATTGAATCCACGATACTTAGGTGCTTTTCAAATTCTTAAAAGATTCGGTCCAGTAGCATACCAAGTAGCTCTCCCTCCTTATTTGTCAAACCTTCATGATGTTTTTCATGTTTCACAACTCAAAAAGTATAATCCCGACGAAAGCCACGTTTACAACCAGAGACAGTACAACTGCGAGCCGACTTGACATATCAAACCCTGCCAGTCAGGATTGTGGAACGAAGTGACAAACAGCTTAGAGGCAAGACAGTATCATTGGTTAAGGTAGCATGGGGACAAACTGGGACTGAAGAGTACACATGGGAGCTAGAAGACAAGATGAGAACAGACTACCCATTTCTCTTTTCAGATAATTGAAATTTTGAGGACAAAATTTTCTTTTAGGAGGGTAGAATGTAACGGCCTAGCCCCGAAGAAACGGCGCTTTTTCGATATCAAACGGAATTTTTACAGAATTTTTAGGAATTTCTATTCATATAGGCACCTCCACTGCACAGGTGCTACGTCATCAAGCTGCTGAGTCAGCAGCTTGATTGCATAGGACACCTCTCCTAATATAAGAAGGCACGTCGCGAAGAATTGCGTTTTTGAGCCACTTTGGCCCCGAATTTCAAAATTCTGATTTCCGTGGTTAGTCTCTATGTGACGAGCCGGTCACGAATTTCGAGAGAAAATTATATTAATATAATATTCATATATTATTATTTTATTCCGAATATTATATTATTATCTTCTCTATTGTGATTAATGTTGATCTATGTTTAGTAATATAATAACTGAGCTAGAAATCTACGGGTAACGGATAATACCGGCATTCTTAGATGAACTTAGCACTGCTAATGCTTCATCATATATCTTTTATTCTTATGATTATCCAATTAGTAGTGTCATTTACACTAAGTAACTTAATGTTTATCCATTAGCAGTGTAATTACTTAAGTTCTAATACATCTAGCTTTAGTAATTATCCTTTTCTGAGATATTTTGACAAGTAACTTTTGGATAATCATCATCCAAAAGCCACGGCCTCCCTTGGACAGCTTGGCTATCATTTTTGTTCTTGGAAAAGCTTAGAACACCATGAAAGAAAACCATGAAACTTCCATGAACACCTGAGCTTCTTTCTCCGTTCTTTCTCAAACCGGAACCCCTATCAAAAATCTAATCTTACCAAAGTGTTCACCTCTTCCTCCTCTTCATTTCTATGTCACTTTTCATGGAGTAAATCAAGGTATGAAGGCTGCTCCTCCTCCTTGAAGGTTCGGCCATGGTGGTTCCTTAAGCTAATGATGTTTTCTTCATGTTTTCTCTTAGGATCTCTTATTCAATCACCAAAAGCTCCAAGAAAACGTGATTTCTAGTTACCTGAGGTGAGGAAAACCTTCTTTTCATCATCATGAAGCTTCAGCCTTCATGGTTCATAAGATTCTAAAGTTGTTGTTGATGTTAAAATAGGCGTAAAAGTGCTTCTGGAAGCTTGTTTTTGGTGCAATCTTGGACAGCAGCAAAGGAGGTAAGGTTTGGTAAATTAATCAATGATTGGCTGTGTTCTTGAAGTGTTAAATCATATCTTGTTGCTTGAGGTTTGATTTTGGGTGTTTGTGTGATGGTTTGATCATGAAATCTTGTTGTTTAATGCTTGAAAATCATGTTTATGATGGTTTTGAAGTGGCTGTTGGTGCTGCTGAAAAACGTGACATTCCAGCCATGAAAATCATGATTTTTTATGCTTATTTGATGTGCATTTAATGGCTGAAAAATTTCTCTTTGGTTTGATAAAAATTGGGTTCAAATCGGTTTCCGAAGAGATTGAAAAACTAACTGAAAATCAAGCAGAAATCTGATGAACTTTTGAAAAAATGTTTTTGGTTTTTGGAAGAACATGAAAACATGTATTCATGGAGTTTTGGGGTCAAAATGCAATTATTAAAAAGTTTGGGGTTGAAAATTAATTAATCAAAAGTTGAGGGGCTAAAGTGCAATTATTAAAAGTTATAGGGGTCAGAGTGCAATTTCCAAGAAGTCCGGGATGCAATTTCCAGGAAGTCCGAGGGTCAAAATGCAATTTTTAAAAGTTAAATAAAATATTATTATTTTAATAATAAAATATTAATATATTATTTTATTAATAATATTATTTTAATAATAATATTATTTAATTAATATTAATAAAATATTGATAAAAAGACAGTTTTTCCTAAAAGCCGCAGGAAGGCAGTTTTGAGTCCAAAATTCTCTAATTTCCTTTACTAAACACCTAAGAAGAGGTATAAGAGAAGATATAGAGGTATATGATGTAAAGAAACAAGATTTTGAAACCTGTGTTTATGTTAAAAAGAAAAGGAGTTAAAAATGATATAGCTGTGTACCTGACCTTACAGAGTAAATAGAGAATTATAAAATGGGCTTTCTGTGATGTTGTAATGCTTGATTTATGATGATTTCTAAGTGATGGAAATTATGGTTATATGTGAATTATGAGCCTTCGGGCAATGCTTGTGAATGTTGTGCGGGGACGCCCGTATTGTGATGTTGCTTCCCAGACAGGCTGCGGTAGAGTAGTACCAGCCCTGCAAGCTGAATGCTTGGTAGAGGCCTGACTCGCATACCTGCGGTATATTGAGACCTGAGCAAATACCAGCCCTGCAAGTCGAGAGCACTTGGTAGAGGGTATTGATGACAAGTCATCATATACCTATTTTTCTATGCTTTTTCATACAAGAAATTGATGATTAGTGCTTAAATATTGCATTCTTGTGTACTTAATTGGAAGATTTCCTTGATCTTTTAATTTTATAAATCTTGTAGGAAATAAGAAGAAAAAGAAGCAAAGAAGCACAAAATAAGCTAAAAAGGAGAAAAAAAGAGCTTTGGGGCACACTTTGAAGTTGGAGCACACTTTGGAGCCTTAGGCCACGCTTTTAAAGCGTGGCCCATGACCAAATCAAAGGAGGAAGCAACCAGTACGCACACTGCCCTACTCTTGCCAAGGGCAGGGCAATATCGTGATGAAGCAAAGTGAGGTTGAAGCAAATTTTCGCTAAGTTAAAATCTGGGCGCTCACAGCATGACCATGCCTACTTCAAAGGGCTATAACTTGAGCTACAGACATCCAATTGATGTGCTTTCAGTTGCGTTGGAAAGCTGACATTCAGAGCTTTCCAACGATATATAGCAATCTATATTTGGTGTACAATTGTGGCATGAGTGAAAGGCATCTTTAAGGGCCAAAAACAAGCGAAAATAAACCAAAATGCTTCCACCAAGGCTCGAAGAGGGAGACACAAGGAAACCAAGGAAGTCTGCCCTCAAGGAGAGCAGAGTGCTCTCTTGGAGGGCAATGTCGTGCTCTCTTCATAAAAATTCAAGGAAAATTGTTTCCCCAAATGCATTCACCAAGGCTTGAACTTGGGACCTCCCCTTGGAAGCACCAATGTGCTGCCCATAAGGAGAGCAGAGCAACATTCCTTGGTGCATGGCACGCATGCTTGGCGCACACAAGGGAGCTCGATTAGAAAAAGGCTAGCTCCATTAGGGAGGAGTAGTAGTAGAGAGCTCTCTCTTTAGTTTTTCTCTTTGTTTTGAAATTTTGGATTGAGGTTGGAGGGATCCTGTTTCAATCTTTGATCTGAAATCCATCTTTGTTCATCTTCTGCATAATTGCTAAGAATTGAAAGATGAATCTGAGTTTTCATTTACTGTTTTCATCTTCATTTCTTCTTTCTTCTGCAAACTTGTTTTCTGTTGGATCAAGGAAGGGAGTGAGATCTAAACTTGTTCTCTAGTCTCATCCAACCCCTGAGATCTTCAACTTTCCTTTAGCTATTGCAATTGAGCTGCATTTTACTTTCTGTCTGGTTCCTCAATTCAGTTTACATTAAGCTTGCTGCAAATCTCATTTACATTTCCTGCACAATTTTAATTCCTCTGCAATTGCTCTAAGTTCCGATTCACTACAATTTTGCTTCTCTGTTTACATTGCTCCTAATATACTTTCCTGCAATTTAAGCTTGCTACAAGAGTTTTGACTTCTGATCTATTGCTCTATTTAATTTCCAGCACCCCAGCCCCTTTACTTTTCATGCAATTTACCTTTCTTGTCATTTAAGATTTTGTCAATTTACTTTTCTTGCTCTTTAAGTTTCCTGCCATTTACATTCTGCAGCTTTAAATTCCCTGCCATTTACTTTCTGTTGGCTACAATTTCACTCAATTTCACTTCAATGTTAGCTTGACTAAACTAATCACCCACTAAAGTTGCTTGATCCATCAATCCCTGTGGGATCGACCTCACTCTTGTGAGTTATTACTACTTGATGCGACCCGGTATACTTGCCGGTGAGTTTTGTGTTGGATTGTTTTCCACACATCAGGTATGTGGTACTTAATCTGGGATTAAGTTCTGGGAAGGCCCTATCTGACTTGGAGGGTCGGATTGCGTCGGGTGCGGGTCGAAACCGACAAATGAGCTCATTACCTGCAGTAGGGACAGACATGCATCATACTTGTTTGTGCATTATTTATTGCTTATCTTCTTGTGTTCTTGTTCTATTCCTTGTTTGTTTGAGCATAACTGTGTGATTGCATATTAATGTGTGAATGTGCATTTACTTCCTATTTTCTCTCTTGTTCATGTGTTAGTTTATGTTGCTGTTATGTACATATTACTCTACATTTATTTATACTTCTATGACCACGGACATTATAAATGAACTTAACTGTAAACCCCGACCTTACTAAGAACTCCCCAGTTCTTACCCCTTACACCTCTACAGATGGACACATGAGTCCTATTCTACGAGATTGATCCACCGTACATCCACGAGGACCCGGTGCGCGGCGAGTATTACATCTACTGTGCGGTACCTCGTATCCATAATTATGTAGTTCGTGGTAGACCTTTCCAGTACCCTATTAGGATAGCATACTTTAATCCTGATGCACCCTATGATTTTCCTTTATCTTGGTTACACCCCAGCGGACCTGGGATACCTCATCCTGAGGAGCAGATGCCACCTCCACCTGACTATCCTCCTCCACCTGAACCTCCTCTACCTGATAAGCCTATACCTGCCCAGCCTATCCATGAGTCACCTCCTGCACCTTTTGTCCTTGATGAGTGGGGTGTTCTTGTGTTGCCACCCGCGCTTGATCCTTTACCTGAGCCGATCGAGCCTCTTGTCTTTGATGAGCAGCAGGGACATGAGTATGATCAGATCATGGAGGTGCCACCTCCTTCTCCCGACTGTATTTTGTTTGGTAGCTATCCTTTTATGGTTCCTGTGGCCAGCAGTGGTTCCTCGGCTATCACTCCGACAGAAGAAGAGGACGAGGAAGAAGAAGATCCAGAGGAAGATCCTAACTTCATAGTTATCTCCTCTAACAGCGATGACGATGAACCAGGCGAAGCGCCAGCAGGCGAGCATCACCATTCGCCCGGTGGTTTTCCGTGAGATACTCTGGACCAGGATTGAGGAGATTTTTTTGAGACGCCTAGTCTAACTTCAGTACATTAGAGTGTCTCCCTCACTTTTGTTAGCATGATTAGAGGGAATAGGCATATCATAGAGTTAGGCTAGCCTGGGTGCCAGCTTAGGGGCTTTTGGTCAGGCCAGGCCCTGGGGCGTCTTATGTACATATATGTACATACTATATGAGTCACTGACTTAGGGGTGCTGTACTATAGCTATATGCTTATATAACTGAGCCACTTCTGTAACATGATGTATATCATAGTGTGTTACTCCATATTCTATTATCTTTTGTTTTATGTATGTGAATGTTTAATTATCCCTTGATATATGGAGGGTATGCAACTTTAAATTATTCTTTTTTTAAAAAAAATTACTTGTAAAATTTGTGGTGTTTTAACAACGTACAGGCTTATATTTATTAATTAATAATACAGAAAAGGAAAAACAAGTTGGTAACATTCAATTTCTAGTATGATCTAGACATGTTAGAAGTTGGGTCGTTACACAAAAGCTTCCACCTCCGAGTCATAGAAGATGGAGAGATTCATCTCAAGGGTGCATCAAGACCACTTCTATGAAGTTGTGGCCATGAAGAAGGTGATCCCCGAGGTCCCTTTCAAACTCAAAAAGAGTGAATATCTGGAGATCCGACATGAGATTCGAAGAAGAGGTTGGGAAGTTCTTACCAACCCCATTCAACAAGTCGGAATCCTAATGGTTTAAGAGTTCTATGCCAATGCATGGATCACCAAGAACCATGATCAAAGTGTGAACCCGGACCCAAAGAATTGGCTTACAATGGTTCGGGGGAAATGCTTAGATTTTATTCCGGAAAATGTAAGGTTGGCATTCAACTTGCCCATGATGCAAGGAGATGAACACCCTTACACTAGAAGGGTCAACTTTGATCAAAGGTTGGACCAAGTCCTCATAGACATTTGTGAAGAGGGCGCTCAATA
>NC_029772.3:60280916-60282449 GCF_000817695.3 Arachis duranensis | reverse complement strand
AAATCCCTGAGATGCCTCAAGGGATGCACTTTCCTCCACAAAACTATTGGGAGCAAATCAACACCTCCCTAGGAGAATTGAGTTCCAACATGGGACAACTAAGGGTGGAGCACCAAGAATAATCAATCCTCCTCCATGAAATTAGAGAAGATCAAAGATTCATGTGAGAGGAGCAACAAAGGCGAGGAAGAGACATTGAGGAGCTCAAGCACTCCATAAGATCTTCAAGAGGAAGAACAAGCCGCCATCACCAAGGTGGACCCGTTCTTTAATCTCCTTGTTCTTTATTTTCCTGTTTTTCAAACTTTTATGCTTATGTTCATCATCTATGTTTGTGTCTTATGATCATTAGTGTCTTAGTGTCTATGCCTTAAAGTTATGAATGCCCTATGAATCCATCACCTTTCTTAAATGAAAAAATGTTCTTAATTGAAACGGAGAAGAATTGCATGAATTTTGAATTTTATAGCAGATTAATTATTTTGATGTGGTGGCAATACTTTGACTTCTGAATGTATGCTTAAACAGTGCATATGTCTTTTGAATTTGTTGTTCATGAATGTTGGCTCTTGAAAGAATGATGAAAAAGGATACATGTTACTGAGGATCTGAAAAATCATAAAAATGATTCTTGAAGCAAGAAAAAGCAGTCAATTCAAAAAAAAAGGAAAAGAAATAATAAAGTTGTGATCCAAGGCAAAAAGAGTGTGCTTAAGAACCCTAGACACCTCTAATTGGGGACTCTAGCAAAGCTGAGTCACAATCTGAAAAGGTTCACCTAGTTATGTGTCTGTGGCATGTATGTATCCGGTGGTAATACTGGAAGACAGAGTGCTTTGGGCCACATCCAAGACTCATAAAGTAGCTATGTTTAAGAATCATCATACTTAACTAGGAGAATCAAAAACACTATTTGGATTCTGAGTTCCTATAGAAGCCAATCATTCTGAATTTCAAAGGATAGAGTGAGATGCCAAAACTGTTCAGAGGCAAAAAGCTAAAAGCCCCGCTCATCTAATTAATACTGATCTTCATAGATGTTTTTGGAATTCATTGCATATTCTCTTCTTTTTATCTTATTTGATCTTCAGTTGTCTGGGGACAAGCAACAATTTAAGTTTGGTGTTGTGATGAGCGGATAATTTATACGCTTTTTAGCATTATTTTTAGTATGTTTTAGTTAGTTTTTATTATATTTTTATTAGTTTTTAGTTAAAATTCACTTTTCTGGACTTTACTATTAGTTTGTGTGTTTTTCTGTGATTTCAGGTATTTTCTGGCTGAAATTGAGGGACCTGAGCAAAAATCTGATTCAAAGGCTGAAAAGGACTGCAGATGCTGTTGGATTCTGACCTCCCTGCACTCGAAGTGGATTGTTTGGAGCTACAAAACCCCAATTGGCGCGCTCTTAACTGCATTGGAAAGTAGACATCCTGGGCTTTCCAAAAATATATAATAGTCTATACTTTTCCCGAGATTTGATGGCCCAAACAGGCGTTCCAAGTCAGCTCAAGAATTCTGGCGTAAAACGCC
>NC_029772.3:60272710-60280379 GCF_000817695.3 Arachis duranensis | reverse complement strand
GCGTTGAACATTTTCACTGAGAGGACGGGATTGTAGCCACTGATAACGGTGATGCCCAACATACAGCTTGCCATGGAAAGGAGTAAGAAGGATTGGATGAAGACAGTAGGAAAGCAGAGAGACGGAAGGGACAAAGCATCTCCATACGCTTATCTGAAATTCTCACCAATGAATTACATAAGTATCTCTATCTTTATTTTATGCTTTATTCATAAATCATTCATAACCATTTGAATTTGCGTGACTGAGATTTACAAGATGACCATAGCTTGCTTCATACCAACAAACTCGCGTAAGGTTTATTACTTGGACGACCCAGTGCACTTGCTGGTTAGTTGTGCGAAGTTGTGATAAAGAGTTGAGATTGCAATTGAGCATACCATGTTGATGCGCCATTGATGATCACAATTTCGTGCACCAGACGCGCACGCGTCACCCACGCGCATGCATGATGCTGATCATGTGACCTCATTAAAGTGAATTCACTAGGGGCGATTTCTGAGCTTTTCAGGCCCAAATCCAACTCATTCCTGAGGCTATTTAATGCAGAATTCAAGCTTTGACAAAGGGGGTGCAATTAGTTTTAGGATAGCATCATGTAGGTTAGTTTTCTAGAGAGAGAAGCTCCCTCTTCTCTATAGAATTAGGGTTCTTAGGTTACTTTTTATCTTAGATCTAGGATTAATTTCTTGTTTTCATCTTATTTTCTTTATAATTTCTTGTTCCTACACCTTCATTCTCTTAGTTTGCAGTGTTAATTTCCCTTTTTATGCCTCTCTTTAGTTTTATGAATGCTCTTGTTAGATTTGGATTTCTTTTAATACAATTTATATTTTATGTTCTTTTATTATTCAATTGAGTTATTATTCTTACCTTTCTTGTATTGGGTAGTTGTAGATTTTACTATTTCTTGCCATTTACCTTGCTTTATTTTTATGCCTTCCAAGTGTTTGATAAAATGCTTGGTTGAATGTTAGAGTAGATTCTTGAGCATTTTTGGATTGGAAAGAGAAATTAGGCAATCTTGAGTCATGAACACCCAACTTATGTTGGTGATCTAGAGTTGTTAGTTAATATTGTTTCCATTGACGTTAATCTTTTGCTAATTCAATTAGTAAGTTGATTAGGACTTTTGGATTGAGATTAACTTGTCTTATTTGACTTTCTCTCATGTGAAGATAACATTATACCTTCTTCCATTGTTAGAGATGACTAAATAGGATAAGCTCTTGTTAATTATTGTTATGATTAGTGACTAGGATAGAAAGCCTATATTCTCAATCCTTGCCATGAATGTCTCTAATTGCTTTCTTTAATTGTTTACTTTACTTTTCGTGTCATTTATTTTCTTGCCTTTTTATCAAATCAAACCCCCTTTGTTCCTTCATAGTCAATAATTGATCACTTCATTGTAATTCCTTGTGAGACGACTCGAGGTTTGAATACTTCGGTTAATTTTCATTGGAGTTTGTACTTGTGACAACCAATTATTAAAATTTGATTTGAGGATCGATTGTTGGTTTGGAGCTATGTTCACAACGAAATTATTTTGTTAAATTCCGAACCGATATAAATTTTAACATCAGTGTGCATGTGCACAAGGCTGTGCGTGCGCACACAAACCAGAAATCACAAATTTTGCAGCATTCACAGAATTCAGATTTCAGACACCAACTTGCAACGATCATATCTTTTTATACAAAATTCGAATATCTACAAAATTGATACCGTTATAAAGCTCTTTAAATTAACTTTGATTTGATATAAAATTCATTCCATTTCACAAACTGTAATTCAAGATATGATCCGTTGAATTCATCAAAAATTTATTTTACAAAAGTTCACTAATTTCTCAATTTACTAAAATTTTCAACCAAAACCACTCCAACTTCAACTCACATCAGTTCTTACCCTGTGTATCACATTCCACCACTCATATCATGCAATTCTCAAACCCAATTATCAATTATATCGCTTTAAACCATTTCTCTCATAACAAACTCATCAATCATCATTCTATTACCACTAATCATGAGAAATCAACTTCAATTTCAACATCCAACATCATTTATCAACATCAATACCAACTTCCATCAAAATAACCCAAAGTCATTAAATCATCATACATCATCATTCAACAAATTTAACAACCAATTCAATCCAACCTATCCTGTAGGTCACTAGCCTAAGTGTCAAAAAATATTATATATTATGAAGGACATATGCATGTAAGGTGCTCAAAGTGAAATGAATGCTCCAGAGATTCCCAAGGTTGGACAAGAGGTACACTTACAAAATTCAAACCAAGGTGAGGAAGGAGAGGCAACTAATTTAAAAACCAATAAGAACAAAACAAATATTCAAAACAAATCAAAAAATGATACAGCTATTCTTAACTAAACTATGTATAAGTAGGCATAAAACTTATTCATAAAACTATGCAAAATATGAGACTCCTATACTATACAAATAAAAGAACCTAATTAGCATATTCCTTAGCAAATTAAGTGAAACTTACGGTGCAACACAAAGAAATAGAAACTAATTAATAAACTCAACAAATTGAATATAACAAATAAAGTAATGCATGTATTAAGACATAGCCACAAACCAAAGAAATTTATGTATATGAAACATAAATCAAAGGCAAAAGCAACCATACAAGGCAAGGATTGAACCACAAAATACCATGCATGCAAAATATGTAATTCTGGGCTTGTATTTCAAAATGGCGTTGGACACTACACAACTGCTATTGGACGGCAAATGGAAAACATGTGTATGCACAAGAGATGAGTACGCATGTTTTACTTTACAATGAAGCTTGTGCATACGCGCATAAGATGCATACGCATGAAACCCTAATTTCCGTTAGGCACCAAATTGAAACCAATGTGGCTTTTGTTTACATCTGTCATTGGACACCACAATTGTGTTAGACGACATGCTCAAAATGAAGCTAATGTGGTTCTGTCCAACTCTGACGCTGGACGCCACAATTGTGCTATTAGATGGCATGCTCAAAATGAAGCCAATGTGGTTCTGTCCAACTCTGCTGTTGGACTCCACAAATGTGCTATTGAACAGCAAACTCAAAATGCAACCATATTGTTGGCTGTCCAACTTTGCCATTGGACGCTCCATATGTGCCGTTGGACAGCAAGATTATGCACCAAAGTTAGGTCATTTTCGGTCATTTTCATGTATGCTCAAAGCACCAGCTTATGCATGGGATGCATGGAAAGTTCAAACATGAAATTTGGCTACATTCATGGTTTGTTTCAACACCAAACTTGGTTTCATGCATGGTTAATTATGCAGAAAACTATCTTAAATAACATGACAGAATCATAATTGCTAGAGCAAGCAAAGCATTATATGTGTGGTTTGATCAAACATTAAGATGGCTCTTTCATGCATTGGATACATTATTTGATCAAATAACAAACTTATACTCTGTTGTGTTATATGCATGATTGGACTAAACACCAAACTTGGCTCTATGATCCTGCAACAAACTATCTTTGCTGATATGCATCATTTATAAGTGAAAACAAAAATTGATGAAAGCTAAGAATAAACAAGAATATAAAGATATTATGGTTGGTTTGCTTCCTAACACGCGCTTCTTTATCATCACTAGCTTGACGTTGCATCTCCTCTTAATTGAGGCTGTAGCTGATCATTTGGCGATGTATATCTTCTCCCACGTAATGCTTTAATCTGTGACCATTGACTGTGAATGTCCTCTGTGATTCTTCTTCCATCAATTCAACATGACTATATGGTAAAACCTTGGTCACTAAGAATGGCCCAAACCACCTAGACTTTAGCATTCTAGGGAAGATTTTCAATTTAGAATTGAACAAGATAACCTTTTGGTCAGGGTCAAAAACTCTGTTTGAAATTTTTCTGTCATGCCACTTCTTAGTTCTCTCTTTGTATGTCTTAGAACTTTCGTAAGCCTCTGCTTTGAATTCCTCCAGTTCATTTAATTGCAACAGTCTTTTCTCCCCCATTACTTATGTGTCAAAGTTTAGGAGCTTGATAGCCTAATATACCTTGTGTTCTAGTTCTACTGGTAGATGACATACCTTTCCATAAACAAGTTGATAAGGTAATCTACCAATTGGTGTCTTGAATGTTGTCATGTAGGCCCACAAAGCATCATCTAATTTTTTGGACCAATCTTTTCTTGAAGCTTCTACAATTTTTTCCAGGATTTTTTTATGCTCCCTATTTAAAATTTTAACCTGCCCACTTGTCTGAGGATGGTAGGATGTTACAATCTTATGTTTCACTCCATATTTTTTAGAAGAGAGAGTCTAGCTATTTATTACAAAAATGACTCCCACCATTACTGATTGGACTTATTGGAATCCCAAATCTGCTAAATATGTTCTTTCTGAGAAATTAGAGAACCACCTTGGAGTCATTAGTTATTCAGCTACTACTTCAACCTACTTGGAGACACAGTCCATAGCCACTAGGATATTGTTATTTGAGTATGATGGTGGAAATAGACCCATGAAATCAATTTCCTATACATCAAATAATTCTACCTCTAGAATATAGTTCCATGGCATTTTATTTCTTTTGGGTAGAATTCTAGCTCTCTGACATTCAACACATTTCTTGACAAAGTCTCTAGAGTTCTTGAACAAGGTAGGTCAGTAAAAATCACACTAAAGCACTTTCATTGTTGTCCTTTTTCTACCAAAGTGTCATCCTTTACTCCTCTATTAAAAGGGTAAACGGTTAAGGATTAGGGTAAGGTGTGAGAGCACAAAGTTTAGGTCTCAAAAGCTTACAAAGCTATACCTTCTTCTCCTTCATGGTTCTCTATTGAATATTCAGCTTTCTCGATTATCTTTCTTTGTTTCAATAGAAAAAGGCATTAATGTGAGAAATTAATAAAAAGTTATTGCGAGAAAAGAAAAAGAGATGTAGACTTGGAGAAAAGCCAAATGTTTATTTCAAAAATTTTTGGTATATTTTTCTGTTTTGTAATCATGATCCTAAGGGGATTCCTTTGTTAAGTTGGTTGAGTACTTAGTGGTTAAAAATCTAGGGAGTGAACCTAGTCAAATCTAGCTTGGATAGAAGCTGGATTTATCCCAGATAGGATTGGGCTGAATCCTAGAAAAATTAGTGTTTGTAATCTTTGAAAGATAGTGAAAATTCTACTACAGTTGTGAAGAAGACTGGATGTAGGTCACATTGCACATGGTGGCTAAACTAGGATATATGGTTGTGTCACTCTTTTTTCTCCATTCTAATTCTGGTTTTATTCTCTAAGAGATAAAATAGAATTGTCTCCTGCTTATTCTATCTAACAAGACCGTCATAGCAACTCTACTCCCATACAACTCTGTTTTGGCTCCTCTATCGACAAGAGACAAAATAAAAGTGTCTCCTACATTTTCAACAAAAAGAAGACATAATAGATTCTCTAAGTTCATCTAGTTTGAAGTAAAATCCAACAAAGTAAAAAGAGGCCTAGATTCAATCCCCCTTCAGTAAGCCACTGATAACCATCAATGTGCTATATATATGATTGCATCAAAAGTGATAAAAATTTATCCATTCTATATGGCATGTTTTTAACTTATTTTTTTGAATATTTTGGTGTTGGCTTGAACAATGAGTCATTCGAAAATAAAAAATCTTACCTAAAAGAGGATGGTTGGTGGACGAAATTGTGATTCATTCTTTTCACTTCAACAATCCCAGGTAATGGCTCCAAAAACTTGGTGTCAATGCCATGGTTCACAACTTCGCACAACTAACCAGCAAGTGCACTGGGTCGTCCAAGTAATACCTTACGTGAGTAAGGGTCGATCCCACGGAGATTGTTGGTATGAAGCAAGCTATGGTCATCTTGTAAATCCCAGTCAGGAGGATAAAATTATGGAATTTAGAAAATCAAATATGATTAATAAAAATAAACAGAAAATAAAATGGATAGAGATACTTATGTAAATCAATAGTAGAAATTTCAGATAGGCATATGGAGATGTTGTGCTCCTCTTGAATCTCTACTTTCTTATTACATTCATCCAATCCTTCTTATTCCTTTCCATGGCAAGCTGTATGTAGGGCATCACCATCATCGGTGGCAACTTTCAATCCTCTCGGGAAAATGGTCCTATGCACTATCACTGCACGGCTAATCGTCTTGAGGCATCACCCTTGGTTGATGGCTACATCCCGTCCTCTCAGTGAAAACGTTCCTATGCTCTGTCACAGCACGGCTAATCATCTGTCGGTTCTCAATCAGGTTGGAATAGAATCCCTTGATTCTTTTGCGTTTGTCATCACGCCCAGCCTTCAGGAGTTTGAAACTCGTCACAGTCATTCAATCCCAGAATCCTACTCGGAATACCACAGACAAGGTTTAGACTTTCCGGATCCTCATGAATGCCGCTATCTATCTAGCTTATAACACGAAGATTCTGTTGGGGAATCTAAGAGATATGCGCCCGGCCTAAGGTAGAACGGAAGTGGTTGTCAATCACGCGCGTTCATAAGTGAGAATGATGATGAGTGTCACGGATCATCACATTCATCAAGTTAAGTATAACGTATATCTTGGAATAAGAATAAAAGAGAATCGAATAGAAAGTAATAGTAATTGTATTGAAACTTGAGGTACAGCAGAGCTCCAAACTCCACCGTTGAAAATACATAAGTGAAAGAGGTTCAGGCATGGCCGAATGGCCAGCCCCCAAAACGTGGTCACTGGATCAAAATACAATCCAGGATCAAAAACCAAGATGATAATATGATAGTAAAGAGTTCTATTTATAATAAACTAGCTACTAGGGTTTACAGAAGTAAGTAATTGATGGATAAATCCACTTCTGGGGCCCACTTGGTGTATGTTTGGGCTGAGCTTGGTCTATCCACGAGTTGAGGCTTTTCTTGGAGTTGAACTCCAAGTTATAACGTGTTTTGGGCGTTCAACTCCAGATCATGACGTGTTTCTGGCGTTTAACTCCAAACAGCAGCATGTACTTGGCGTTCAACACCAAGTTACGTCGTCAATTTCCGAATAAAGTATGGACTATTATATATTGCTGGAAAGCTCTGGATGTCTACTTTCCAACGTCGTTGAGAGCGCGCCATTTGGAGTTCTGTAGCTCCAGAAAATCCATTTTGAGTGAAGGGAGGTCAGATTCCAACAGCATCAGCAGTCCTTTTGTTAGCCCTTTTCAGAGTTTTGCTCAAGTCCCTCAATTTCAGCCAGAAATTACCTGAAATCACAGAAAAACACACAAACTCATAGTAAAGTCCAGAAATGTGAATTTAACATAAAAACTAATGAAAACATCCCTAAAAGTAGCTTGAACTTACTAAAAACTACCTAAAAACAATGCCAAAAAGCGTATAAATTATCCGCTCATCACAACACCAAACTTAAATTGTTGCTTGTCCCCAAGCAACTGAAAATCAAATAGGATAAAAAGAAGATAATATACTATAAATTCAGAATATCAATGAATATAATTCTAATTAAATGAGCGGGACTTGTAGCTTTTTGCTTCTGAATAGTTTTGGCATCTCACTTTTTCCTTTGAAGTTTTGAATGATTGGCTTCTCTAGAAACTTTAGAATTTTAGATAGTGTTATTGATTCTCCTAGTTAAGTATGTTGATTTTTGAACACA
>NC_029772.3:60271794-60272657 GCF_000817695.3 Arachis duranensis | reverse complement strand
TTTTGCTTTGGATCACGACTTTAACCACTCAGTCTCAAGCTTTTTACTTGGACCTTCATGACACAAGCACATGGTTAGGGACAGCTTGATTTAGCCGCTTAGGCCTGGATTTTATTTCCTTGGGCCCTCCTATCCATTGATGCTCAAAGCCTTGGATCCTTTTTACCCTTGCCTTTTGGTTTTAAGGGCTATTGGCTTTTTCTGCTTGCTTTTTCTCTTTTTTTTTTCAAAATATTTTTTTTTTGCCAATTATTTTTTATTTATTTATTTTTTCGCCATTCACTGTTTTTTCTTGCTTCAAGAATCAAATTCATGATTTTTCAGATTGTCAATAACATTTCTCCTTGTTCATCATTCTTTTAAGAGCCAACAATTTTAACATTCATAAACAACAAGATCAAAAGACATATGCACTGTTTAAGCATTCATTCAGAAAGCAAGAAGTATTGTCACGACATCAATATAATTAAACTAAATTCAAGGATAAATTCGAAATTCATGTACTTCTTGTTCTTTTGAATTAAAACATTTTTCTTTTAAGAGAGGTGGAGGATTCATGGAATTATTCATAATCTTTAAGGCATAGTTACTACATACTAATGATCATGAAGTAGAGACACAAAACATAGATAGACATGAAGGATAAAAACCAAAAAGACAGAGAAAATAAGAACAAGGAATGAGTCCACCTGAGTGAGGGTGGCGCCTTCTTGAAGATCCAATGGTGCTTTTTGAGCTCCTTTATGTCTCTTCCTTGCTTCTGTTGCATGATCCCTAGTGATTTTGGTGTTCCTATCCTTAGTTGCTTCCAATAATTATGTGGAGGAACATGTATCCCCTGAGGTATCTCAGGGATTTCTTGA
>NC_029772.3:60270770-60271749 GCF_000817695.3 Arachis duranensis | reverse complement strand
GGGTATCTCAGGGATCTCTTGATTTGCAGTCAAATGTTCTACCACTGAGCTATAAACCCTTTAGATGAGTCTTTCCATCTCCCATGACTCGGAGGTAGAAGCTTTTTGTCTTTCCTTTTTCTCTTTTTTTTTCTTCTTTTTTTTTTTTTGAGGTTTCTCTGTATTGTTGATTTTTAGTTTCTCTTGACTTCCTCTTCAGAGTCTTTTCAGGTTCAGGATAAGCTTCAACAAGAGTGCCTTTTTCCTTGTTCCTGCTCATATGAAAGAGAAGAGGAAAAGAAAAGGAAGAGGAATCCTCTATGTCACAGTAAGGAGGATCCTTATTATTAGTAGAAGAAGAAAGGGGATAATGGAAGGAGAGGGATGAATAGTCTGTATAAAGAGTAAGGATAGGGGAGGTGATAAGAGATGAAGAGAAGTGTTAGTAAATAAATAAAATAAATAGAAAGAGATGAGGGGGAGAGAAATTCGAAAATAATTTTGAAAAATGGGTTAGTAATTTCGAAAATTAAAGGAAGAAATAAAATTAAAATTAAAATTTGAAACAATTAGTTAATTAAAAAGAATTTTTGAAAAAGAGGGAGGTATTTTCGAAAATTAGAGAGGGAAAAGTAGTTAGGTGGTTTTGAAAAAGATAAGAAACAAACAAAAAAGTTAATTAGTTAGTTGAAAAAGATATTAAAATCAAATTTGAAAAGATAAGAAGATAAGAAGTTAGATAAGATATTTTAAAATCAAATTTTTGAAAAAGATAAGATTTTGAAAAAGATATGATATAAAAGATACAATAAAAAGATATGATAAAAAGATATGATTTTTGAAAAGATAAGATTAAAAAGATATTTTTTTTAAAAGATATGATTTTAAAAGATATGGTTTTAAAAGGATATGATTGAAATTAGTTTTGAAAATTTTTTGAATCAATCACATAAATTGTTAGCTAATTTTCGAAAATATGATGTAAAAGATAAGAAAAAGA
>NC_029772.3:60269674-60270058 GCF_000817695.3 Arachis duranensis | reverse complement strand
AAAGAATTTAGACATGGCTTTACAGCCAGCCAGGCTTCAACATGCTTCATGAAACTCTAGAATGCATATTAAAAAATTTTTGAATAATTTTCGAAAATAGGGAGAAGATTTTGAAAAGATTTTCGAAATTTTTTAAATAAAATAAAAATTACCTAATCTGAGCAACAAGATGGACCGTCAGTTGTCCATACTCGAACAATCCCCGGCAACGGCGCCAAAAACTTGGTGGGCGAAATCGTGATTCATTCTTTTCACTTCAACAATCCCAGGTAATGGCTCCAAAAACTTGGTGTCAATGCCATGGTTCACAACTTCGCACAACTAACCAGCAAGTGCACTGGGTCGTCTAAGTAATACCTTACGTGAGTAAGGGTCGGTCCCATG
>NC_029772.3:60254405-60269162 GCF_000817695.3 Arachis duranensis | reverse complement strand
GTGGTTGTCAATCACGCGCGTTCATAAGTGAGAATGATGATGAGTGTCACGGATCATCACATTCATCAAGTTAAGTATAACCTATATCTTGGAATAAGAATAAAAGAGAATTGAATAGAAAGTAATAGTAATTGTATTGAAACTTGAGGTACAGCAGAGCTCCACACCCTTAATCTATGGTGTGCAGAAACTCCACCGTTGAAAATACATAAGTGAAAGAGGTTCAGGCATGGCCAAATGGCCAGCCCCCAAAATGTGGTCACTGGATCAAAATACAATCCAGGATCAAAAACCAAGATGATAATATGATAGTAAAGAGTTCTATTTATAATAAACTAGCTACTAGGGTTTACAGAAGTAAGTAATTGATGCATAAATCCACTTCTGGGGCCCACTTGGTGTATGTTTGGGCTGAGCTTGGTCTATCCACGAGCTGAGGCTTTTTTGGATGTCTACTTTCCAACGTCGTTGAGAGCGCGCCATTTGGAGTTCTGTAGCTCCAGAAAATCCATTTTGAGTGCAGGGAGGTCAGATTCCAACAGCATCAGCAGTCCTTTTGTCAGCCCTTTTCAGAGTTTTGCTCAAGTCCCTCAATTTCAGCCAGAAATTACCTGAAATCACAGAAAAACACACAAACTCCTAGTAAAGTCCAGAAATGTGAATTTAACATAAAAACTAATGAAAACATCCCTAAAAGTAACTAGATCATACTAAAAATTACCTAAAAACAATGCCAAAAAGCGTATAAATTATCCACTCATCAATGGTGCAGTTAACCAACAAAAGAAAGAACCCATCCGATCTAAAAGAAAATGAGCTTGAAAACATTCCTCCTCATTCAACTACTGGAACATCAGCCTCCTCTAGCCACATGTCACTTCTAAATGATGTTGTCAAAGATATTCTACAAGAGTTTGGCAATCTGACCAAACATCTTATCTATTCTAGCCAACAAGAAAGGAAGCTTGTGGTTCACAATGAAAATACATTGCACAAGTCAATAGATAGAGTTGTTGTACTCTTGAAGTATATGAATAATCTGAATGATAATGAAACTGTGCAAACAGATCATGAAGAGCCATTGGATTCAGAGGATGAAGGCTCGAATGCCTAAGAATGTCTTGTGCTGAAGACCTAGATTTGTGTTTCTATTTTTTCTGGATTTATGAGACAATTCTATTTTAGTTATTGTATTTTTTGGATGACTGTATAACTTAACTAATCTTTTGATACTTTTCTGATGATAACTTTATTTTTGGTCTCTAACCTATCTTGTACAGTGCTATTTGAGTATTTTTTACCCTTTTTGATGGCAAAAAGGGGAGTGAAAAAAGAAAAAGGGTTGATATTGATAGATAGGATAAATAAGAAGTAAAAGATTAATTTTTTATGTGCTGCATAAGCTGCATTTTACATTTTAGTGGCTGACTCATACGTGATTCGATCAGTTTTATTTTGTTTTTGGATGAATCACTTTAACTAACTCACAATCATGAAAAACATATTTTACATTTTCGTGGCTGACTCATGTGATTCGATTAGTTGTATTTTGTTTTTAGATGAATCACTTTAACTAACTCACAATCATGAAAAGCATATTTTTTGGTACACTTTTTGGTTGCAGTGTTAAAATTTTGTAGCTCAAGTACTTTATCTCCAATCCATCAAGTGAGAGCACTCATTATAAAAGAAAGGGGGAGCTATCCATGAAATTCAAAATAGAATCACCAAGGAAAGCGTCTAATATCTACTTTGTGTCAATCCCTTTAATTCATTTATAATTCATGTTTGTAATTAAGGAGGAGATCGTTGAGTTAAGAAAAAATAATTTATTAATGATGACAAACATGAGTTTAGTTGGGTTAAAAGCCCAAAAGTGATTTGATAAAATATGTATTTGTGCATGCCCATCTTAAGAGCTTAACAATAAAAACACAGCCCATTTCTAATGCTTTGAGTGTATATTAGCATTTAGCTCAAAAATCAACTTGGACCAAACCCATAACATTCCAAATAAGCCTCAAGTGAAGACACTATCTATTGCAACATTGAGCTGTTGCACAATTCGGATAAAGCTAAAAACAAAGAAAAAGGTATTTTACTTTTGATTAAACATCAAAGAGGGAAGGCAAAAAAATAAAATAATAAAGGCAAAGTTAAATCAAAAGTTAAAGTGACTCAAAACCAAAAAGGCAGCAACTGAGTTACCATTCTTGTGCACATAAATAGCCATTTGAAGCTACCTTGAAGAGGATTGATAAACCCCATTTGTAGGGTTTATCTTGTGCCTAATTTAGGAGATTTTATGATCTTTTACCTACATTTATTCAATGAAATAGCATGGTTTCATGGTTGTCTCCTTATTTGTACTTAGATGTGAAAACATACTTTTTAGAACTTAAAATAGCTAAATTTAATTCACCTTTGATTTCACTAGATGTCTTGATTTGTTTGTTAAGTGATTTCAGGTCGAAAAGGCTAGGAATGGATCAAAGGAGTGAAGAAAAAAGCATGCAAAATGGAGAACATATGGAAAAAGCCAAAGATTTAAGAAACATCATCCACGCGCACGCGCACGGTACGCGCACGCGTGGATCGTAAAAACTACAAGGGACGCGCACGCGTGCTGTACGCGTATGCGTCGGTGGCCGTATATGATTTTTTAATGGAAAACGTTCCCAGCGATTTTGAGAAGTTGTGGGGCCCAACTTGCAACCAACTTTGGCGCCAAAATGCTTTAAAGGACCAAGGATTGAAGGGATTCCGTCATTCACACACATTAGGATTAGTTTAGAGTTAGTTTTAGAGAGAGAAGTTCTCACTTCTCTCTAGGATTAGGATTAGGATTAGGTTTAGTTCTTAGATCTAGGTTTTAATTCATGCATTCTTCTACTTCTACTCTTCAATTCCTTGTTGTTGCAATCATCATTCTTCTATTTTTTTGTTGTGATTTCTCCTACTTTGTTTATATACTTTGTTGTAGATCTACTATTGTTCCTTCCATTTTCTTTCAATTCAATTCAAGGTAATTCATAATAATTGTATTTCTTTTGATTGTTGTTGTTAATTCCTTGCAATAATTGTTGTTAGATTCTATTCTTGTTGTCAATTTGCTTTACTTTTCTTTTGTACCTTCCAAGTATTTGATGAAATGCTTGGTTGGATTTTAGTATAGATTTTGTTCCTCTTGGCTTTGGTTGAGTAATTAGTGACTCTTGAGTTATCTAATTCCTTTGTTGATTGATAATTAGAAGTTGCTAATTGATTTGAATGTCTCTAATGCTAGTTTCACCTTTAGTAGTTGATTAGGACTTGAGGAATCAAATTGATTCATCCACTTGACTTTCCTCCATGATTAGAGGTTAACTAAGTGAAAGCAATGAACAATTTGTGGTCATAATTGAGGAGGATAACTAGGATAGGATTTCTAGTTCTCATATCTTGCCAAGAGCTTTGTTAGTTGTTAGTTTATTTCCTTTGCCATTTATACTTCTAGTCTCTTATCAAAAACCCCAAACATAACTCATAACCAATAACAAGACACTTTATTACAATTCCTAGGGAGAACGACCCGAGGTTCAATACTTCGGTTTATAGATTTTAGGGGTTTGTTTTAGTGACAAACAATCTTTTGTATGAAAGCATTATTGCTTGGTTTAGAAACTATACTTCGACGAGATTTCATTTGTGAAATTCTAAACCGTCAAAAATCCTCTCATCAAGGATACACCATTCAGCAAAGAAGAATAAAATGATGGTTACTTTTTCTGATTTAAATCAAAGGGCTAGAAATGAAACTTGGAGCCAAAACTTGTATCAATGGTACAGATTATTATTGTCTATCTTTCCAACACTTCTGTGCCACTCTACTCTTCTGTTTCTACCCTGATTTTTTGCTTTGATTTCTTGGAAAAAAATGAAGAACTCAACTGGTCCAATACTCAAGAGTTGACTCAACCTTCTAGCTCATGTTTTGGAGGCATTATCCCATACATAAGGGAGTAATCAACCGAAATTGAGGTAAGGAGAGAGAACCCAATAATCTAAGTTTATCTAACACTTTTACCACTCAAAGTTTAAAGTTTTGGAAGCAATACACCTACACTAAAGGGAATATTCCGCCAAGATAAAATGCCACAAGTGAGAGTACAAGAATCTGGTTTTCACATAGCTTTTAAGTTATCAAATTTTTTCTCCTTCATGAGGTTACATTATATATCTTGCTTTCTCAGTTTATCTTTCTTTGATATCTCTTGGTAAAAGGCAATGTGTGAGATGTTTGAAAAAGTCATTTGAGAAAAATAGCAAAGAGAGTAACTTAAAGTGAAAAGCCATTTTATGTTAAAATTCTTTTGATGTATTTCTGTTTTGTAATCATGAGCCTATGAGGTTTTCCTTCCTAAGTTGGATCTTGGGTGAGCACTTAGTGTTGAGAGTCTAGGAAGTAAACCTAGTCAAATCAAGCTTGGTTAGAAGTTTGGTTTGTCTCAGATAGGATTATGAAGAATCCTAGAAAATTGGTGTTTGTAATCTTTGAAAAGATAGTGAAAATTCTATTATTATTGTGGTGGAGACTGGATGTAGTTTACATTGCAAAAGGCGGTTAAACCAGGATACATGGCTGTGTTCTCTTCTCTTTTTTGCTTTGGTTTTGTTTCATGCATTATGAGACAAAAAAAATAAATTTTCTCTTGGATAATTCATATATCACAGATAAAATAGAACTAAAGTTACAGAATTTATTTACTATTCAAATTTAAAAGCATAAAAAAAACCATAGATTCAACCCCTCTTCTTTAAGAGCCATAGAAAACCTTCACTTTTGTCTCACACATTTTCTAACATTCATAATAAAAGAAACTTACATATCCAGAAATATTCTACATGGAAAGATAACTTCTTCAAAGTAATCATTAATGTAGAATGTGTTATTTATTATTTTCAAATATTAATAAAGTTGAGCTTGGGACTCCGTGGCTACACTAACCGAGTTATATCTCATAATATTTAAAAGTCCAATCTACTTTATTAATAAACAATCAGATCCAATTTGGGAGTTATGATATACCCGTTATAACATTATAACTCGACTGTGATGTAACTCAACTAAGAATACGTTATAATTCGATTATTATAGCTACTGCATTACAAATAAATCATTGAACTGGAGAAAATATTTTTATTCGCATTATTAGTATAATCGTAATCGAAAAATGGTGATGATATATACTCTGCCTATAAAATAACAAGAACATAAAGATTAAAGGTATGAAAAAAGTATTTATTTTTCATTTAGTCTTGATATTATTATTTTATACACTGATTTGAGTGTTAAAATATCTTATGCAAATATTCATTTTTCATGTTTTTTCATAATTAAAGTATAATTCATCCCATTTGAAGATCTTAAAAACTACTAGAGGGGACAAACTATATCTTAATTAGTTAAGCCAATTTATACAAGAACAATTTGTATCGTAATTAGAGTAATATATTTTTTAAATGGGTATATTTAATTTTTTAAATGTATAAGAATAAATTTGTAATCTTAAATTTTTTCTAAAACAAGTTTATTCATTTTCTATTTCTTTCTTAAAAAGATAAAACAACTAAAAAAATATATATTCTTTTTAAGAAGTCCTTTTGTCTCTTTTGTCCTATAAGTACAAATGCGGCCAATATATATATACGTTGAGGAAATTTTGAGGTTGATGGTTAGGTAGAAGATGTTAAAAATTAAAATAAGATAACTGATTAGTTGGTGGGTCATGATCATGATGTGTGATAAAATGACAAGAAATACAACGTGGCAAATTAAAAGTCATGAATGAGATCATGATAACCCTTTTTTTTAAGTGACCTGTACATATTCAAGTGGATGGATATTACATTTTTTTATTAAAAGAAGCTAAAATATTAGGATGGTAATGTTGAACTTCAGATTACTCATTTTATATCAATTAGTGTCACACAAACGTGTTTATTAATTTATTCTTTTATTTATTAAATATATTTAAAATAATTAAATAAAATTCATTAAAATGACAAATGACTTATAACTTAATTAAAAGACTGAGTTCAAATATTGTTAATAATGATTTTTTTTAATAAAAAATTATATATTAACTGATCTTGCCTGGCAAATAGGTCGGCTTCAACTCCTTGAGATCAGCCGAGCTATAAGCTACAAGGTTGAACGTCTATCCTTTAAGGTCCGATCTTTCCGTGTTCGTTGTGAATATGAGAGTGCGAATAATACAGAGGAGGCGGAGTGTACCTGCAAAGGCACTCCATGCTTAAGTCAGTAATGATATCAAATTCAGAATAATCCAAGAAGATACTTTACCTTCTCTTTTATAGATATTTACTCGTCCGTTGCGTCTTAGATGACCATTTGTCCGTTTCTGATGATTGGTTTCGTAACCGACTTTATCCTTACCGTTTGAGACGTTGGTTATAATAATATTGATTTTGCCGAGTTATAGCTCATAAGGGATGAATAATAACGGCAAATGACGAGTTATGATGATGGCTGGTTATGAGGCTGAGTTATGATTCGTATTAATGGTGACCATATCACAGCCCCCAAGCTTAGCCTGAGGAGGATTTTAATGAAGCAGGTTGAGCTTTATCTTTTGATGAGTTATAACTCAGTTTGCGTGGGTTAGTGGATGAGCCCCCAGATCAACTTACTTCATTAAAAGATGGTTCAGTGTTTTAAATTTTGGGTACGTGGGGAGTCGTGTCCGTTATTTTCTGATGAAAGAGAAAGAATGATGGTTGCATTTAAGTTTGTTGATTCCCAATGTTAGGTTCATTGTTTGATGTGGCTTTGGGAGTGGGGGTTATTATTCTGAAACATTCTGTCCCTTTAGTTGCTTGAATCCTCTCAGATTTTTCGTGGGTTTTTGTTGGCTATTTGTTTTATGTTTGCTTCTTTGAAGAATGAGCAAGAGAGGTATGAGTCTCCTTTTCTGTTTCTGATCCATTTCTGCGTTTTCTTCTTTGTTTCTTCTTCTTTCTGTTATTCTGATACTCTCTGTCGAGCTAATGGGTTTTGAGAAAGTGGAAAAGGATAAGGTGGATGGGTCTTATGATTGGGTAGGGGATAATGTTAAATCACGGGTGTCACTCTTCTCTGATGAAGCGGCGGTGAGGGAGGTGGATGTGAATAGAATAGTGAGGGCGGGTTCCGGGGTGAAGGTGGAATTGTTACCATGTAGTGTAGATGATAGGATTTATCACCGAGAGTGGGGGTTTGGCTTTTTCTACATGCATAGTTGCGTGCTTGAGGAGTTGCGGGATAGGCTTCTGTTTACGGATTTTGAGTGTCAGATTCTTAAGCAGCTCAACTGCGCTCCTTCACAGCTTCATCCCAATGGGTGGGCTTTCCTGAGATCCTTTGAAGTTTTGATGGAATTTCTAGAGGAAGTGTCATCTATGGATTTATTCTTTTCTTTATTTCAAGCTAAAGGGGTGTGGAAGGGGGGTGGGTGAACTTCAATAGTACTCCGGGATTTGGGATTTTCAAACTTTACAAGTCTTCTTTTAAAGACATCAAAGAGATGTATTTTAAGGTCAGGAGTTCAGAGGCACTTCCCGTTTTTTATTGATGAAAATCTTGCTGAGAAATTTCCTCTCTTTTGGTGCTCGGAGCCGCAAAATATACTCGGCCCAGAGGTGATATCGCCGAGGAATGAGTGTCTGATAGAGTTTTTGGTGGAGAATGTTGATCGGAAAAATTTGATATCGATATATGAGTTGCTGAAGTGGGAGGAGGATAAAGGTGCTGTTGTAGAGTATTTAGGTGAGTTTTTAGGGCTTACATTAATGTCCGTCTTTCTTTCTGAGAAGTATAACACGAATTGTTTCCTGTAGGTGGAAAGTATCCAGGCGTTTCTGCTGCATCGCTAAGGACGCGGTTCAAGAGTAAGAATCTGGAGAAGGAGGTATCGTCATCGAATGCCGAGAAGGTTGTTGGGACTGGTGAGGTTTCGCAGCCTCGTCAAGGGCGGAGGAAGGTGATTGCGAAGAAGAGAAAAAAGTCCGATCTTGTGGGGTTATCAAATGATTCTGATGAGAAAGAGTTAGCTGTCCCTCTGGAAGAGATACATGCCTTCATGGGAAATCAAAAAAGGCTTCACGAAATTTCTGAAGAGAGCGAGGCTTTTTCAGTGTGGGGAAAGGAGTATCCGTTCATGGCTGTTGTGGACGAGTATTGCCAATCGTCGGCTGATGTAACTCTTGCAAAGGAGGTCGGGGATATGGCTATTGGTCAATATATGCAGGTAATAAGTTATTGATTTTTCCTTATTTTTCCTTTGGTAGTCTTATGAGTTTATTTTGCTCTATAGGTTGTTGGTTTGCGCCTTGCAAGTCTTGGGCAAAGTCAGGAGTTGAAATATAAGGGAGTTGTTGCTGAAAAGGGGGAGGTGTCTGTTTTGAAGGAGGAGTTGGTTAAATGTAAGAGTCTTGCTGCTGAGCTTCAAGCTCGTTTGACTGAGACCGAGAAGTTGCTGAAAGAGACTAAGGAAAGTTATTCTAAGGATGTTGAGGATTTTAAGAAAAAGGAAAGCGATCTGGTGAATGTGCAAAGTCGTCTGATTGAGGTGACTGCTCAGTTTAAGGATATAGAGAAGAAAAAGGCGGATGAGGTTTTGGATTCGTTTGTTGAAGGGTTTGAAAGGGCAAGGTTGCAGGTTAAGTTTTTGGTTCCGGATGCCGACCTTTCTAGCATGGATCCTTGGAAGATAGTTCGAGATGGTCAGCTTATTGAAGATGATGGGGACGCAGAAGGCGAGGCTGATAATGTTTAGGGTGTTGAGAAAAAAGTTCTTTTGAACTTGTTTTGCATATGTTTAGTTTGAATGTTTATTGTAAGTTGATAACAGTATTGCTCTTGTTTTTTGAACGTTTGTTGGATTGACTTGTTTGAATGTTTAGTTTGTTGCTTTTTATAAAAGCTGTTTTGTGATTGTTCGGATGTTTTTCCGAGTTTATTGGTTTTGTGGTTTGAGTATGTTATTTGATTTGTAGCTTAGACGAGTAGTGGCATTTGTCCGAGCTGTATTGATAGATCGATAAGATTGATTTGATAGAGTAGCAAAGATAAGACATTGTTTGTCTCATGTATATTCGGAATTGTTTTGAACCTTTTATATACAAAGGTGTAGGTAGGCTAGCCTCGTTAAAACCTCTCCAAGCAAAACCCTTTGGGATAAAATCTTGGTAGTAGGAAAAAGAGTACAAGCCTGTCCCTGTCTTTTTAACTATAAAATTTCTTTAAGGAAGACATGTTCCATGTATTAGGTAAGATTTTACCATCTAGTGATTCTAATTTGTATGCTCCTTGGCCAAGTGCTTTGGATATTCGGTATGGTCCATCCCAAATGGCTGCGAGCTTTCCATGTGTTGGTGGTTTCCGAGCAGTTTCTGTTTTGCGGAGGACTAAATCTTCGGTGACGAAGGATCTGTTTTTGACCGTCTTGTTGTATTGTCGAGCTATGGCTTGCTGCGCTGCGCGTTGCCTCAATGTGGCGATGTCTCGAACTTCTTCGATGACGTCGAGCTCGGATCGCCGAGCTTCGTCTTGATTTTCGATGTAAGTTCGGATAGAGTTCTGGGAGATCTCCAGTGGTATCATGGCCTCTAAGCCATATACCAATCGGAACGGCGTCTCCTTTGTTGATGTTTGTGGGGTGGTGTTGTATCCCCAAAGGACTTCAGGTATTAGTTCGGCCCAGAGTCCTTTGGCGTCATCTAGATTCTTCTTCAGTGCATGTAAGATGACTTTGTTTGCAGCCTCAGCTAGTCCGTTCGTTTGAGGATGTTCAACAGAGGCGAAGTGTTGCTTTATTTTTAGATTCTGCAAAAAGGTTTGAAATTTTTGATCGGCGAACTGGCGACCATTGTCAGTTGTAATATGCTTAGGTATGCCGAAACGGCAAATAATGTTTTTCCAAACAAATGTAATCATTTGTTGTGATGTTATTTTCGCTAAAGGTTGGGCCTCCACCCACTTGGATAAATAATCAATGCCGACAATAAGAAATTTTACCTGGCCCGGTGCCGTAGGGAATGGCCCGAGTATATCTAGCCCCCATTGGTTAAATGGCCAACTGATGTCCGAGTGATGTAACTGTTCGGCAGGTATATGTATCAGTGGTGCATGTCTTTGGCAATTGTTACATGACCTGATTTTCTGTTGGCTCTCCTGCTTCAAGGTTGGCCAGAAAAACCCAGCTCTAAGGATCTTTGATGATAAGCTCCGAGCTCTTGTATGGGTGCCGCAGATTCCTTCATGTGCCTCGACTAAAGCTATGTCGGCTTCGGACTTGTTGAGACATTTGAGTAGCGGCCGAGTATAACCTCTTCGATACAGTTCTCCATTGAGGATTGTGAAGGATGATGCTTGGCGGCGAAACTTTTTATTGTTTTCGACCCCTTCTGGTACAACACCTGTTTCTAGATAGTGTATGAAGTCGTTCCTCCAATCTGTTACCTGTGAAACACTTAAGATGTTTATCAGAGTAACAGTGGGTGATGTTATTGTGAACTGTTGCAGTGTAGATAGCTTGGACTAAGTACTGCCGAGCTTAGATAAGAGATCTGCTCTCTGATTTTATTCACGTGGTATATGTTCTATTTCAAATTTGATAAATTGCTTTGATAATTTCTTTACTAATAGAAAGTATTTAGAGAGTAGAGGATCTTTTACCTGAAAGAGATCATTTACCTGCTGTACGACTAATAAAGAATCACAATATACCTTGATCGTCGATATTTTAAGGTCTAAGCAGAGTCGGAGTCCGGCGAGTAGCGCCTCATACTCGGATTGGTTGTTGCTTGCTTTGAAAGCTAAGTTTATTGAGTGTTCCAATATGAATCCATCCTCGGCTTCGAGACGAATTCCTGCACCACAGCCTCCGTGGTTTGAAGAGCCATCCACATATAAAATCCATTGTTTTGCATGGTCTTCCTCGGATGGTATTGTGAGCTCGGCAATGAAATCCGCCAGGAATTGTGACTTGATCGGTCCTCTGGATTGGTATCTGATGTCGAACTCAGATAGTTCGACTGCCCATTTTATTAGTCGTCCTGCAATTTCTGGTTTGTGTAGCACTTGTCTTAGTGGGTGATCGGTTCTGACATGTATAACGTGGCTTTGGAAATAAGGTCGGAGGCGACGCGCCGAGAATATAAGTGCTAATGCGAGCTTTTCAATCCTTGGGTAATTGAGTTCGGCATGCTGGAGAGTTTTGCTGACAAAGTACACTGGATGCTGAACTTTGTTTCTTTCTGTAACAAGTGCTGAACTTATCGCCCAATCAGTAACTGACAGATATAGAAATAAATCCTCCCCTTGTAGGGGTTTTTGTAGAATCGGCGGTTGTGAGAGTGTTATTTTTAATTTTGAAAAGGCCTTCTCACAATCGTCGTTCCACTCGAATTTGTTTTTCTTTTTAATTGTTTGGAAAAAAGGAACAGAAGTTGAAGCAAGGCAAGGAACAAATCTGGAAAGTGCAGCAAGTCGTCCTGTTAGGCGTTGAACTTCCTTGAAGGTTTTAGGGCTGGCCATGTCCAGCACTGCTCGGCATTTATCTGGATTTGCCTCTATTCCCCTGCGTGTTAGCAGAAAACCCAAAAACTTACCCCCTTGAACTCCGAATGCACATTTTTCAGGATTGAGGCGCATGTTGTATTGACGGATCTGGCCGAATATTTCTGTAAGGTCGCTGACGTGGTTATCCCCGATTTTTGTTTTGGCAACCATATCGTCGACATAAACTTCGATATTCCTGCCGATTTGTCTGGTGAATACTTTATCCATAAGGCGTTGGTAAGTTGCACCTGCGTTCTTTAGTCCAAATGGCATAACTTTATAACAATAGTTACCGAAATCAGTTATAAAAGCGGTTTTATTTTGATCAGAAGGGTGCATCATTATTTGATTATACCCTGAATACGCATCCATAAAACTTAGAGTAGCGTAGCCTGAAGCATTGTCTACTAAAGAGTCTATGGATGGTAGAGGATAAGAATCCTTTGGGCATGCTTTGTTTAAATCAGTGAAATCGACGCACATGCGCCACTTACCGTTTTGTTTCCTTACCATTACCACATTGGCTAACCAGGTGGTGAATCTGATTTCTTTGATAAATTCGGCGTTGATGAGCTTTTGTGTTTCTTCCAGTGACGCTCGCTTTTTCTCTTCGTCGAGCTTGCGTTTCTTCTGTTGCACTGGTCAGATTGCCAAGTTTATTGCTAGTCTATGACTGATAATTTGTGGGTCGATTCCGGGCATATCTGATGGTTTCCATGCGAAAAGGTCGGCATTTTCTTGTAGGAAAGTTGTTATGGTCTGTAACTCAGATGCATCGATTGTGGTACCTACATATGTGAATTTATTAGGGTCATTGTTGAAGTATATTTTTTGTAGGTCATCAGAGGGTTTTGTTCGTTCGAGGAAATCAGCTCTTGGGTCCAGTTCAGCTAGCGTATGCTCCTTTTGGTTTAGGCTGACGTTGTTGATGTGTTGCGTTGATCGATTTTGGAATTTCATGCAGATGTTGTAGCAATGGCGTGCCTCTTTATGGTCGCCATGTATTGTTGCAACCTGGTCGTCCTGCAGTGGAAACTTTACACAGAGATGAACTGTAGATACAATGGCGCCGAACTTATTTAAAAAAGGTCGGCCAAGAATAAGGTTATATGGGCTGAAACAATCGACAACTAAATATTGAATGTCATGAGTTTTTGAAAGAGGTTGCTCACCAATGTGGTCTGTAACCACACTGATCCGAGTATGGGGACTCGTTCTCCTGAGAAGCCGACTATTAGAGATTGTTACATCTTGTTTCGGTCCGTCTACCGAGCATATTACTTTAAACGATCTTTTTCTTGCTGAGTTTGAGTATCCTCCACTTGCGTATCCTCCTGAAATACAATTGATTATACCTCGTGGCCGTTCATATTGGCTTGAAGATGCCTTCTCTCTTCCTCGGTGTTGTTCAGAGGGATCGTTTGGTGTGGAACTAGGGCCTCGCTTTTGGATGTGACCTCCAATGTATTTGTCTAGGTGTCCTTGTCTTGCTAGTCGTTCCAAAAGGTCTTTGGCGACCACACAATCATCTGTATTCTGGCCGTGTTTCTGGTGGAAAGCGCAGTACTTTGACTTGTCTACATTCTTTGTATCTTGGTATGTGTCGGCCTTTCTTGGTGGCTTGATTAGTTTGGAGTTCAAGATTTCCTTGATTATGTCCTCCCTTTTTGTGTTAAACTGCGTGTAAGAATCAAATCGAGGTGTTAGTTTAAAATTTTTCTTAATGGATGAGTTCTTATCTTCTTCACGGAAGTGTGACTTGTCAGACTTCCGAGCTTGTCTGAGTTCCTCGATATCAATTTGTCCCTTTGCTTTTTCTCGAAATTCTGCTAGAGTCTTCGGTTTTGCTACTGCGATCGTTTCCTGGAACTTCCCAGGTCGGAGGCCGCTTTTAATCGCGTGGAGATGGACCTCGGGGTGGTGATCTGGTATGCTGATTGCGACCTTGGTAAATCGAGTCATATAGTCCTTTAAACTTTTGTTTGGTCCTTGCTTGATAGTGTTAAGGTAATCGGAATCGTGCAGGTATATTGCAGATCCGGTGAAATGTTCTTCGAATAACTTCGCCAACTGATGAAAGCGCGAAATGGAACCTGCAGGCAAAGCACACAACCAATCAAGTGCAGGACCGTCTAAATAATTCGGAAAACAACGACATAAAACTTTATCTGATGCACCATTGACGATCATTATTG
The DNA here is from genome assembly GCF_000817695.3 of Arachis duranensis. Taxonomy (NCBI): domain Eukaryota; kingdom Viridiplantae; phylum Streptophyta; class Magnoliopsida; order Fabales; family Fabaceae; genus Arachis; species Arachis duranensis. Next base: position 60,255,365 of record NC_029772.3, on the reverse strand, counting down.
ATCAGAATTTCTTTAGGAACTTCCTCGGGTCTCCGAGTCCATCGTAAGGTGTGAGGGTCAATGGCAGAGTGAACCTCTTTGGCAGTTCGAAGTTCATTACTTCTTCTGTGAAGGGGCCTACAGGGTCCTCGGATTCTTCTTTCTCGTCTTCGGGCCGGTGCTCTTCGTGTTGAGCGGTTTCTGAAACATGAGTCGGCTGTGACTGATGTTCCTCGTCTTCCGCCTGTTGGCGATGAGCATCGTTGTGTTCGATCCGAGAATGATTAAGTTCAGCAATTTGAGCAGCCATTATTTGGTTTTCGTCAGCCATCCGTTGGTTAGCTTGTTGGAGCTCAGCTACCATTCGCATAAGTTCGGTCAGTGAAGGAGGTGGTACGTCAGCCATGGACGCAGATGGAAGTGATGGGATCAAAAGAAAAAATATGATTTCCTCGGCCCCACGGTGGGCGCCAATTGATCTTGCCTGGCAAATAGGTCGGCTTCAAATCCTTGAGATCAGCCGAGCTATAAGCTACAAGGTTGAACGTCTATCCTTCAAGGTCCGATCTTCCCGTGTTTGTTGTGAATATGAGAGTGCGAATAATACAGAGGAGGCGGAGTGTACCTGCAAAGGCACTCCAATGTTTAAGTCAGTAATGATATCAAATTCAGAATAATCCAAGAAGATACTTTACCTTCTCTTTTATAGATATTTACTCGTCCGTTGCGTCTTAGATGACCATTTGTCCGTTTCTGATGATTGGTTTCGTAACCGACTTTATCCTTACTGTTTGAGATGTTGGTTATAATAATATTGATTTTGCCGAGTTATAGCTCATAAGGGCCGAATAATAACGGCAAATGACGAGTTATGATGATGACTGGTTATGAGGCTGAGTTATGATTCCTATTAATGGTGACCATATCATTAACCTTATTATTATTATTATTATTATTATTATTATTATTATTATTATTATT
>NC_029772.3:60248341-60254271 GCF_000817695.3 Arachis duranensis | reverse complement strand
GTTTAAATATAAAAAATTAGATATTTTTATTTATTTAATTTAATATTATTTTATATTTTACTATTTATTTAATTTAATTTTTTATATGATAAAAAATAATTGAATATTCAATAAGTATTAATATTATTGTATTTGTATAAATTGATAAAAAAAATTCAATAAATATTATAAATTTTAATATTTGTTCTTCTAACTTCTTCTTTACATATTCTACAGGATATATATTCAAATTTTATTATAAAATAATAATGAAAAATTAAAGAATTGATGCATTTTTTAAGAGGAAGACTAATATTTAAGAAGGAGAACATATAATTTTTACAATATCAACACATGTAGATAGTTTTTCTACTTTAATGAATCGCGAAAAAAGTGAGATACAACTTTTAAAAGTTCAAAAAGTTACATCTGATAAGTTTGACCTTAATTTTTTGAAACGAGACCCTGAAAAACGGCTTTAAATTTGGTAATATCACCAAAACCAGAGAAATGAGATTAGACGAGCTTATCTTAAATGGAGTCCATATCAAAAGTATTTTGACAATTATCTTCCATGTGACTCCCCCAAAATTTTATTTCAAGTTCCGCAACTGATTATTTGAACATTGGTGCTTAACCATTTATAATTGTTTGATTATTTTATAAATAAATCTTGAATATACATATACGTACTTATATTATCCATCTCTTATTAGTGCCTTATCTCCCATATTTATATTAGTGTGAATGCTTCGTGATCATAATTTCATTGAACCAATAATTCTAGCCTTCAAACCTTTTTTTTTCTTTGGTTGTTGAATCAACGGGGTCATAAACCCAAAAAAAAAAAACAAAAACAAAAACAAAATAAAAAAAATTAAGATCTTCTAAATTTGAGAGATTTAAACAAATTAAAAAATAAAGTTGATATAAGATAAAAAAAAAGAGAATCTAAAATATGTAATCTAAAAAAAAGATTTTGTCATTTTTTTATTAGATAGTCTGCTGTATAATTGACTTTTCTAAACGAATAATTCCATCTCATATTATGAATTTTTTTTTTGATAAAATTTTATCATCTTTCATGAAAGTACTGTAAAAATGAGTGGAAAAACACCTTTCTTTACAAAATTTTTATAGCCATAAGTGAATCAGACACAACGGCAATACATTGCATCCTTCTAGTGATAACTATCTGAAACCCTTTAATAATATCCTATAATTCTGCATGCATAATTAAACAACTTTCAAGATTGCAAGAGAAAGCCAAGATAAACATACCCAAATGATCTCGGAACAAGCCTCTTGACAAGTGGATTCTTGCGTGGTCTAGAATTTTACAAATAAAAGCTCTTGCTGTAAGTATAGCTTTTAAACCAACAGAAAATCTTTTTGTACAAAAGTTTGGTTATCACAAGTAACAAAACCCAATAAAATTTATAACCGAAGTATTTAAACCTCGGGTCGTCTCTCAATGAATTGCAGGGAAGTATGATTTATTATTGGTTATGGAAAAGGTATCTTTTTGGATTTTTTTAAGATAAGAAGCAACAATAGTAAATGGCAATGGAAACAAACTATTTATAAAAACTCTTGGTAAGGTATGAGAACTGGAAATCCTGTCCTAGTTATCCTTATCAGGTGTGATGAGAATTGTTCACTGCTCCCATTTAGTTAACCCTTACTAAATAAAGGAAAGTCAAGTGGACTAATCAATTTGATTCCTGATGAGCGGATAATTTATACGCTTTTTGGCATTGTTTTTAGTATGTTTTTAGTTAGTTTTTATTATATTTTTATTGGTTTTATTTAAAATTTATTTTTCTAGACTTTACTATGAGTTTGTGTGTTTTTCTGTGATTTCAGGTATTTTCTAGCTGAAAATGAGGGACCTGAGCAAAAATCTGATTCAGAGGCTGAAAAGGGCTGCAGATGTTGTTGGATTCTGACCTCCCTGCACTCGAAGTGGATTTTCTGGAGCTACAGAAGCCCTATTGGCACGATCTCAATTACGATGGAAATTAGACATCCAAGGCTTTCCAGCAATATATAATAGTTCATACTTTGCCCGAGATTTGATGGCCCAAACCGGCGTTCCAAATCAGCTCAAGAATTCCCGGCGTTAAACGCCGGAACTAGCACAAAAGTGGGACTTAAACGCCCAAACTGGCACAAAAGCTGGCGTTTAACTCCAAGAAAAGTCTCTACATATGAAAGCTTCAATGCTCAACCCAAGCACACACCAAGTGGGCCCGGAAGTGGATTTTTACGTCATTTACTCATTTTTGTAAACCCTAAGCTACTAGTTCTCTATAAATAGGACCTTTTGCTATTGTATTTTCATCTTTGGATCACTTTAGATCTTCGGATCATCTTTGGACGTCTAGTTCTTAGATCATGGGGGCTGGCCTCTTGGCCATGCCTAGACCTTGTTCTTATGTATTTTCAATGGTAGAGTTTCTACACACCATAGATTAAGGTGTGGAGCTCTGCTGTACCTCGAGTATCAATGCAATTACTACTATTTTCCATTCAATTCAGCTTATTCTTGTTCTAAGATATTCATTCGCACTCAAGAACTTGATGAATGTGATGATTATGTGACGCTCATCATCATTCTCACTTATGAATGCATGCCTGACAACCACTTCCGTTCTACATGCAAACAAGGCTTGAATGTGTATCTCTTGGATTCCTTAATCAGAATCTTCGTGGTATAAGCTAGAATCCATTGGCAGTCATTCTTGACAATCCGGAAAGTATAAACCTTGTCTGTGGTATTCCGAGTAGGATTCAGGGATTGAATGACTGTGACGAGCTCCAAACTCGCGATTGTGGGGCGTTAGTGACAAACGCAAAAGAATCACTGGATTCTATTCCGATATGATCGAGAACCGACAGATGAATAGTTGTGCTGTGACAGAGCGCGTTGAACATTTTCACTGAAAGGACGGGACTGTAACCACTGACAACGGTGATGCCCAACATACAGCTTGCCATGGAAAGGAGTAAGAAGGATTGGATGAAGACAGTAGGAAAGCAGAGAGACGGAAGGGACAAAGCATCTCCATACGCTTATCTGAAATTCTCACCAATGAATTACATAAGTATCTCTATCTTTATTTTATGTTTTATTCATCTTTTAATTATCAATCCTCCATAACCATTTGAATCCGCCTGACTGAGATTTACAAGATGACCATAGCTTGCTTCATACCAACAATCTCTATGGGATCGACCCTTACTCGCATAAGGTTTATTACTTGGAAGACCCAGTGCACTTGCTGGTTAGTTATGTGAAGTTGTGATAAAGAGTTGAGATTGCAATTGAGCGTACCATGTTGATGGCGCCATTGATGATCACAATTCCGTGCACCAATTCCTCAAGTCCTAGTCAACTCCTATGGAAAGACTAGCTTTAGAGGAATCTAAATCAATCAGCAAATTCCAATTTTCAATCAACAGCTGAGTTTGATAATTCAAGTGTCACCAATTACTCAACCAAAGCAAAGGGAGGAGAAAAATCCAAATTATTTATATCATAAATAAAAGAAAGCAGTCATAAGTCTGAAATATCTCAATATTATATTAAATATAAAATCCAATCAAACATGAGAATTCATAAATCAAAGTAATAGAATAAATAAAAATAGAAAAGAAACCAAAATAAAGGAACATTGAACCTGGGATGAAGAAACAATCCTAAAACTAAGAGAAATCCTAAATCCTAAGAGAGAGGAGAGAGCATCTCTCTCTATAAAACTACATTTAAAAACTAAAACTATGAATTATCAGCCTCTCCTATGAATGAATGGATTTCCCCACTTTATAGCCTCTAATCTATGTTTTCTGGGCTTGGATTTGGGCCGAAAAGGAGTCCAAAAATTGTTGGGGACATTTTCTGCAATTTTCTGCACGTGGCGTCCGTTACGCGTGCGCGTGGGTCAAGCGTGCGCGTCATTTGGAAGTTTTTCTTGTTACCCCTCCATCCTTCTTCATTTTCACACAACACAACCTTCTCTTCTCCCCCTTGGCCAAATACACATCTCTCTCCCTCTCCTCCTTATTTTCTTCTTCTTCTTCTATTCTTTCTTCTTTTTCTCGTGGGCGAGCAATATTCTAAGTTTGGTGTGGTAAAAGCATAGCTTTTTTTGTTTTTCTATAACCACCTATGGCACCTAAGGCCAGAAAAACCTCAAGAAAAGAGAAAGGGAAGACAAAAGCTTCCACCTCCGAGTCATGGGAGATGGAGAGATTCATCTCAAAGGTCCATCAAGACCACTTCTATGAAGTTGTGGCCAAGAAGAAGGTGATCCCTGAGGTCCCTTTCAAGCTCAAGAAAAATGAGTATCCATAGATCCAACATGAGATCCAAAGAAGAGGTTGGAAAGTTTTGACCAACCCCATTCAACAAGTCAGAATCTTAATTGTTCAAGAGTTCTATGCCAATGCATGGATCACTAGGAACCATAATCAAAGTGTGAACCTGAATCCAAAGAATTACCTTACAATGGTTCGGGGGAAATACTTAGATTTCAGTCCATAAAATGTGAGGCTGGCATTCAACTTGCCTATGATGCAAGAAGATGCACGCCCCTACACTAGAAGGGTCAACTTTGTTCAAAGGTTGGACCAAGTCCTTCTGGATATATGTGTGGAAGGAGCTCAATAGAAAAGAGACTCAAAAGGCAAGCCGGTTCAATTAAGAAGACTGGACCTTAAGCCTGTGGCTAGAGGATGGTTGGAGTTCATCCAATGCTCCATCATACCCACTAGCAACCAATCCAAAGTTACTGTCGATCGAGCCATCATGATCCATAGCATCATGATTGGAGAGGAAGTAGAAATTCATGAAGTCATCTCTCTTGAATTCTACAAAATAGCCGAAAAGTCCTCCACCATGGCAAGGCTAGCTTTTCCTCATCTTATTTGCAATCTATGCTACTCAGCTGGAGTTATCATATAAGGAGACATCCTCATTGAAGAGGATAAGCCCATTGATGTGCTATAACTGAGTATAGCTACGATTAAGGAAATTGCACAATCGGCAAAATTCCTTCCGGCAAGTGCACGCTGAAATTAAAAGGGATGGGGGTGTTTGCATGAATTGAAATTGCAGAATGTAAATAGAAAAGGTAGATCAGAGTTGGGGAGTTCATTGGGTATGAGGAGATATTGAGATCTCCGAATCAAAACAACTTTTATCCCTTCCTCAACCAATGCATTCATTGAATCTTGCTTGGCAATCTTATATGATTGGATCCCAATTCCTTGGCTCACCAATTCTCTCTAAAAACAAACAAATTCCCAATCCCTTGGTTTAAATGTTCATAAGAAGAGATGAAGCTCGATCACTGATTATACCACACAGTTTCATGAACCACAATTTGGTAGGATTACATGTCACAATATCCATCCAAACCCCAATCCAATTCACTGTGAGAAAGCTTCTCTAGCATGAATCCTCCATTCCTTTCCCAAGGTTCCGAAGGATTCCAATTATGGGTAGTTTCTTTCCCAAGACAACTACCCAATGGAATTAGATCGAGAAGCTTTCTAACAAAATTCAAGAGAAAAGATTGAAGAAGAAGATAAAAACTATTATTGATTTATTGAATTACAATAGAGCTCCCTAACCCAATGAAAGGGGTTTAGTGAGTCATAGCTCCGAATTCAAAACTAGAAAAATTGATGAAAAATTCTCAAGTGTCCAAAAGTAAAAAAAAATTCCTCCTTGACTTCAATTCTATCCTATTTATACACTTTCTAAATTGAGCTTCTGTTGTGATTCTTGGGCTTTGAGGCCTTTCCCTGATTTCCTTTTTGCTTTGGGTTTATGATCCATAATCCTGATGAGGATGTGATCCCATTCTGTAACATTCATTGAGCAAACTTAGTGATAAACAAGTAATGATACAAGACTCAACAATTTGAAGTTCCAGACTCATCAA
>NC_029772.3:60225222-60241052 GCF_000817695.3 Arachis duranensis | reverse complement strand
CGTTTAACCTCCAGTTTGAGGTCAAACTGGAGGTTAAACGTGGAATGCTTCTTGGTGAGAAAAGAAAGTGTCGAACACGTTTAACCTCCAGTTTGAGGTTAAACTGGAGGTTAAACGTGGAAATGCTTTTGTGCCTCCCTTAGTTCAATTCTCATTCTGGCGTTTAACCTCCAGTTTGAGGTCAAACTGGAGGTTAAACCTGGAATGCTCCTTAGTGCCCTTTCTCATTCTGGCGTTTAACTTCCAGTTTGAGGTCAAACTGGAGGTTAAACGCCAGTTACAGCATTTCCTCTCTTCTCATAATTTTGGCGTTTAAGCTCCAGTTTAGGCTTAAACTGGAGCTTAAACGTCCCATTTGAATTTCAAGCTTCCTTCATTGATTTTGTTGCTTCCTTGCCTAGCCTCTCTTCCCTGAAATCATCCAAACAATTGCATCAAAATCTTGCAAAATTTCATGAGAATTCATCCATTCATAGCATTCAAGTAATATAACTAAAAACTCATGGAATTTGCATCAAAATTACACTGTTTGGATGATTCATTACTTTGTTGTTCATTTAACCATTCTTGGTTACTTTAAGCTCAAAAAAATGCATAAAACAACTAAAACTAACAGAAAAATGCTAGTGAAACTAGCCTAAGATGCCTTGGCATCACCCATCACTAAGAAAAGGATGGAGCAAACAAGAGAGCCCATTCACGGATCTCAAGAGACACATGAGGAGGCTCATCATCAAGAAATCCCTGAGATGCCTCAAGGGATGCATTTTCCTCTAAATAACTATTGGGAATAACTCAACACTTCTCTAGAAGACTTGAGTTATAACATAGACTAACTAAGGATGGAACATCAAGAGCACTCCATCATTCTCCATGAGATTAGAGAAGATCAATGAGCAATGAGGGAGGAGCAACAAAGGCAAGGAAGAGACATAGAAGAGCTCAAGGACATCATTGGTCCTTCAAGAAGAAGGCGCCACCATCACTAAGGTGGACTCATTCCTTGTTCTTATTTCTCTGTTTTTCGGTTTTTAAGCTTCATGTTTATCTATGTTTGTGTCTTTATTACATGATCATTAGTATCTAGTAACTATGCCTTAAGGCTATGAATAATTCCATGAATCCTTCACCTTTCTTAAATGAAAAATGTTTCCAATTCAAAAGAACAAGAAGTACATGAATTTTGAATTCATCCTTGAAATTAGTTTTATTATATTGATGTGGTGACAATACTTTTTGTTTTCTAAATGAATGCTTGAACAGTGCATATTTTTGAGCTTGTTGTTTATGAATGTTAAAATTGTTGGCTCTTGAAAGAATGATGAACAAGAGAAATGTTATTGATGATCTGAAAAATCATAAAATTGATTCTTGAAGCAAGAAAAGCAGTGAAGAACAAAGCTTGCGAAAAAAATAGAAAGAAAAAGAAAAAGCAAGCAGAAAAAGCCAATAGCCCTTAAAACCAAAAGGCAAGGGTAAAAAGGATCCAAGGCTTTGAGCATCAATGAATAGGAGGGCACAAGGAAATAAGATCCAAGCCTAAGCGGCTAAATCAAGTTTTCCCTAACCATGTGCTTGTGGCATGCAGGTCCAAGTGAAAAGCTCGAGACTGAGTGGTTAAAGTCGTGATCCGAACCAAAAAGAGTGTGCTTAAGAGCTCTGGACACCTCTAACTGGGGACTTTAGCAAAGCTAAGTCACAATCTGAAAAGGTTCACCCAGTTATGTGTTTGTGGCATTTATGTATCCAGTGGTAATACTGGAAAACAAAGTGCTTAGGGCCACGGTCAAGACTCATAAAAGTAGCTATGTTCAAGAATCAACATACTTAACTAGGAGAATCAATAACACTATCTGAAATTCTAAGTTCCTATAGATTCCAATCATTCTAAACTTTAAAGGAAAAAGTGAGATGCCAAAACTGTTTAGAAGCAAAAAGCTACAAGTCCCGCTCATCTAATTAGAACTAATATTCATTGATATTTTGGGATTTGCGGATAATTTATACGCTTTTTGGCATTGTTTTTAGGTAGTTTTTAGTAGGATCTAGCTACTTTTAGGGATATTTTCATTATTTTTTATGCAAAATTCACATTTATGGACTTTACTATGAGTTTGTGTGTTTTTCTGTGATTTCAGGTATTTTCTGACTGAAATTGAGGGACCTGAGCAAAAATCTGATTCAGGCTGACAAAGGACTGCTGATGCTGTTGGATTCTGACCTCCCTGCACTCGAAATAGATTTTCTGGAGCTATAGAACTCCAAATGACGCGCTCTTAACGGCGTTGGAAAGTAGACATCCAGAGCTTTCCAGCATTATATAATAGTCCATACTTTATTTGAATCAGAACGACACAAACTGGCGTTCCATGTTGCATTCTGGAGTCAAACACCAGAAACACGTCACGAACCAGAGTTAAAAACCAAAAACACGTTACAACTTGGTGTTTAACTCCAAAAGAAGCCTTTGCATGTGTAAAGCTCAAGCTCAGCCCAAGCACACACTAAAGTGGGCCCCGGAAGTAGATTTCTGTATTAATTACTTATTTCTATAAACCATAGTAGCTAGTCTAGTATAAATAGGACATTTGACTATTGTATTAGACATCTTTGGATTATTTTTGGATTACCTTATGATCCTTTGATCACGTTTATGGGGGCTGGACATTCGGCCATGCCTAAACCTTGATCACTTATGTATTTTTAACGGTGGAGTTTCTACACACCATAGACTAAGGGTGTGGAGCTCTGCTGTACCTCGAGTTTTAATGCAATTACTACTAGTTTCTCTTCAATTCAGCTTATTCTTGTTCTAAGATATCCGTTGCACTTCAACCTGATGGATGTGATAATCCGTGACACTCATCATCATCTATCCTTATGAACGCGTGACTGACAACCACTTCTGTTCTACCTTAGACCAAGCGTGTGTCTCTTGGATTCCTTAATCAGAATCTTCATGGTATAAGCTAGAACCCTTTGGCGGTCATTCTTGAGAATATGAAATGTCTAAACCTTGTCTGTGGTATTCTGAGTAGGATTCAGGGATTGAATGACTGTGACGAGCTTCAAACTTGCGATTGTTGGGTGTGATGACAAACGCAAAAGAATCAATGGATTCTATTCCGACATGATCGAGAACCGACAGATGACTAGCCGTGCTGTGACAAGAGCATTTGGACCTTTTTCACTGAGAGGATGGGAAGTAGCCATTGACAACGATGATGCCCTACATATAGCTTGCCATGGAAAGGAGTATGAAGGATTGAAAGTAAGAAAGCAGTATGTTGCAGAGATTCAACAGGGATCAAGCATCTCCATACACTTATCTGAAATTTCCACCAATGATTTACATAAGTATTTCTATCTTTATTTTATCTTTTATTTATCTTTATATTCGAAAACTCCATAACCATTTGAATCAGCCTGACTGAGATCTACAAGATGACCATATCTTGTTTCATACCAACAATCTCCGTGGGATCGACCTTACTCACGTAAGGTTTATTACTTGGATGACCCAGTGCACTTGCTGGTTAGTTGTGCGAAGTTGTGAAGAAAGTGCTGAGTTAGTAGATGCGCATACCAAGTTGAATGCCATTGTTAGAGATCACAATTTTGTGCACCAGCAACCCAATTTTATTTATCTATATTTCTATTGTTCTTTTATGTTTTATTAGGTTTATGATCATGTGGAGTCACAAAACAATTGCAAAAATTAAAAACGGAATCAAAAATAGCAGAAGAAAAAGCACACCCTGGAGGAAGAGCTTACTGGCGTTTAAACGCTAGTAAGGAGCATCTGGCTGGCGTTTAACGCCAGAACAAAGCATGAAGCTGGCGTTGAACGCCAGAAACAAGCAGCAGTCTGGCATTTAAACACCAGGATTACACCCTGAGGAGAGCTGGCGTTATACGCCAGAAACAAGCATGGAAGTGGCGTTCAACGCCAGAAACATGCTGCAGATTGGTGTTGAACGCCCAAAACAAGCATGGAAGTGGTGTTTAACGCCAGAAACATGCTGCAGTCTAGCGTTAAATGCTAGGATTGCATAAAAAAGGCATTTTACACGCCTAAAGGGTGCAGCGATCAGAAATTCTTGACACCTCAAGATCAGTGGACCCCACAGGATCACCTCAGGATCTGTGGACCCCACACGATCCCCACCTACCTTCTCCCTTTCTCTCACACAATCCAATAACACTCTTCCCCAAACACCCTTTACCAATCACCTCAATCTCTCTTCCCCATCACCTCTTCACCACTCACATCCATCCACTCTTCCCTATAAATCCCACCTACCTTCAAATTTAAAATCTCTTTCCTACCCAAACCCACCCTAAATAACCGAACCTACTACCCTCTCCCTCCACTATATAAACCCCTCCATCCTTCTTCTTTTTCACACAACACAACCCTCTCTTCTCCCCCTTGGCCGAAACCCACACATCTCTCCCTCTCCTCTATATCTTCTTCTTCTTCTTCTATTCTTTCTTTTCTTTGCTCGAGGGCGAGCAACATTCTAAATTTGGTGTGGTAAAAGCATAGCTTTTTTGTTTTTCCATAACCATTGACGGCACCTAAGACCGGAGAAACATCTAGAAAGAGGACAGAAAAGACAAAAGCTTCCACCTCCGAGTCATGAGAGATGGAGAGATTCATCTCAAAAGCCCATCAAGACCACTTCTATGAAGTTGTGGCCAAGAAAAAAGGTGATCCCTGAGGTCCCTTTCATGCTCAAGAAAAATGTGTATCCGGAGATCCGACATGAGATCCAAAGAAAAGGTTGGGAAGTTCTTACCAACCCCATTCAATAAGTTGGAATCTTAATTGTTCAAGAGTTCTATGCCAATGCATAGATCACTAGGAACCATGATCAAAGTATGAACCCGAATCCAAAGAATTATCTTACAATGGTTCGGGGAAAATGCTTAGATTTCAGTCCGGAAAATGTAAGGTTGGCATTCAACTTGCCTATTATGCAAAAAGATGCACACCCCTACACTAGAAGGGTCAACTTTGATCAAAGTTGGACCAAGTCCTCATGGACATATGTATGGAAGGAGCTCAATGGAAAAGAGACTCAAGAGGCAAGCTGGTTCAATTGCGAAGACTGTACCTTAAGCCTGTGGCTAGAGGATGGTTGGAGTTCATCAAACGCTCCATCATCCCCACTAGCAACCGATCCAAAGTAATTGTGGATCGGGCCATCATGATTTATAACATCATGATTGAAGAGGAAGTAGAAATTTATGAAGTCATCTCTCTAGAACTCTACAAAGTAGCCGAAAAGCCCTCCACCTTGGCAAGGCTAGCTTTTCCTTATCTCATTTTTCATCTATGCTACTTAGCTGGAGTTGTCATAGAAGGAGACATCCTCATTGAAGAGGACAAGCCCATCACTAAGAAAAGGATAGAGCAAACAAGGGAGCCCATTCGTGGATCTCAAGAGACGCATGAGGAAGCTCATCATCAAGAAATCCCTGAGATGCCTCAAGGGATGTATTTTTCTCCAAACAACTATTGGGAACAACTCAACACTTCTCTAGAAGGATTGAGTCATGACATGAACCAATTAAGGGTGAAATACCAAGATCACTCCATGATTTTCAATGAGATTAGAGAAGATCAAAGAGATATAAGGGAGGAGCAACAAAGGCAAGGAAGAGATATAGAGGAGCTCAAGAACACCATTAGTCCTTCAAGGAGAAGGCGTCACAATCAATAAGGTGGACTCATTCCTTAACTTCCTTGTTCTTATCTCTCTGTTTTTCGGTTTTTGAGCTTCATGTTTGTCTATGTTTGTGTCTTTATTACATGATCATTAGTGTCTAGTGTCTATGTCTTAAGGCTATAAATAATTCCATGAATCCTTCACCTTTCTTAAATGAAAAATGTTTTTAATAAAAAAGAACAAGAAGTACATGAGTTTCGAATTCATCCTTGAAATTAGTTTAATTATATTGATGTGGTGACAATACTTTTTGTTCTCTGAATGAATGCTTGAACAGTGCATATTTTTTATATTGTTGTTTATGAATGTTAAAATTGTTCGCTCTTGAAAGAATGATGAACAAGAGAAATGTTATTGATAATCTGAAAAATCATAAAATTGATTCTTAAAGTAAGAAAAAGTAGTGAATAACTAAAACTTGTGAAAAAAAAGTGGCAAAAAAATTAAAAAAAAAAGAAATAGCAAGCAGAAAAAAGCCAATAGCCCTTAAAACCAAAAGACAAGGGTAAAAAGGATCCAAGGTTTTGAACATCAATGAATAGGAGGGCCCAAGGAAATAAAATCCAGGCCTAAGCGGCTAAATCAAGCTGTCCCTAACCATGTGCTTGTGGCATGCAGGTCCAAGTGAAAAGCTTGAGACTGAGTGGTTAAAGTCATGATCCAAAGCAAAAAGAGTGTGCTTAAGAGCTCTGGACACCTCTAACTGGGGACTTTAGCAAAGCTGAGACACAATCTGAAAAGATTCACCCAGTCATGTGTCTGTGGCATTTATGTATCCAGTGGTAATACTGGAAAACAAAGTGCTTAGGGCCACGGCCAAGACTCATAAAAGTAGCTGTGTTCAAGAATCAACATACTTAACTAGGAGAATCAATAACACTATCTAAACTCTGACTTCCTATGGATGCCAATCATTCTAAACTTCAAAGGATAAAATGAGATGCCAAAACTGTTCAGCAGCAAAAAGCTACAAATCCCGCTCATCTAATTAGGACTAATATTCATTGATATTTTGAGATTTATAGTATATTATCTTCTTTTCATCCTATTTGATTTTCAGTTGCTTGGGGACAAGAAACAATTTAAGTTTGCTGTTGTGATGAGCGGATAATTTATACGCTTTTTGGCATTATTTTTAAGTAGTTTTTAGTAGGATCTAGCTATTTTTAGGGATGTTTTCATTAATTTTTATGCAAAATTCATATTTCTAGACTTTACTATGAGTTTGTGTGTTTTTCTAGGATTTCAGGTATTTTCTGGCTGAAATTGAGGGACCTGAGCAAAAATCTGATAGGAGGCTGAAAAAGGACTACAGATGTTGTTGGATTCTGACCTCCCTGCACTCAAAATGGATATTATGGAGATACAGAACTTCAAATGGTGCACTCTCAATTGCGTTGGAAACTAGACATCCAGAGCTTTCCATCAATATATAATAGTCTATACTTTATTCGAGTTTAGATGACGCAAACTGGCGTTCAACGCCAGCTACATGCTGCATTCTAGAGTAAAACGCCAGAAACACGTTACAAACCAGAGTTAAACACCAAAAACACGTTACAACTTGATGTTTAACCCCAAGAGAAGCCTCTGCACGTGTAAAGCTCAAGCTCATCCCAATCATACACCAAAGTGGGCCCCGAAATTGGATTTTTGTACTTAGACTTATTTCTGTAAACCCTAGTAGCTAGTTTAGTATAAATAGAACTTTTTACTATTGTACTAGGCGTCTTTTAACCATATCTTTGGTCTCAGTTTTAATCGATTGTTCATCTTAGGAGACTATTGATCACGTTTTGGAGGCTGACCTCTCGGCCATGCCTGGATCATCACTTATGTATTTTCAACGGTGGAGTTTCTACACACCATAGATTAAGGTGTGGAGCTCTGCTGTACCTCGAGTTTTAATGAAAAGTACTACTATTTTCTATTCAATTCATGCTTATTCTTATTCTAAGATATTCGCTACACTTCAACATGATGAATGTGATAATCCGTGACACTCATCATCATTCTCACCTATGAATGCGTGCCTGACAACCACTCCCGTTCTACCTTAGATCGAGTGCATATCTCTTTGATTCCTTAATCAGAATCTTTGTGGTATAAGCTAGAATTATTGGCGGCCATTCTTGAGAATCCAGAAAGTCTAAACCTTCTCTGTGGTATTCCGAGTAGGATTCAGGGATTGGATGACTATGACGAGCTTCAAACTCGCGATTGTTGGGCGTAGTGACAAACACAAAAGAACCAATGGATTCTATTCTGACATGATCGAGAACCGACAGATGATTAGCCGTGCTGTGACAGAGCAGTTGGACTTTTTTCACTGAGAGGATCGGAGTAGCCATTGACAACGGTGACGCCCTACATACAGCTTGCCATAGAAAGGGGTATGAAGGATTGGATGAAGGCAGTAGGAAAGCAGAGATTCAACAAGAACAGAGCATCTCCATATACTTATCTGAAATTCCCACCAATGATTCATAAGTATTTCTATCTTTATTTTATGATTTATTTATCTTTATTTTCAAAAACCATTATAACCATTTGAATCCGCCTAACTGAGATTTTCAAGATGACCATAGCTTGCTTCATACCAACAATCTCCGTGGGATCGACCCTTACTCACGTAAGGTATTACTTGGACAACCCAGTGCACTTGCTGGTTAGTTGTGAGAAGTTGTGACAAAGTGTGATTCACGTTTGAGAGCTCCAAGTCTTTGGCGCCATTGTTGATGATCACAATTTACGTGTACCACATACCAACTCCTATTACTAACCATTTCCCTTTTGCTCTTAAAGCCACAAAGAGCTCCAAGCTATCCATCGGTTTCAAGCAAACCATATTCAAGTGGGAAGGTGAAGATAAAGGCTAAGGATTTTACCCACTTGAAGGTTGTATTGGGTGGTAATGGCCTTGGGAGAGGTGTTTCCAGTGGTTTTGCAAGCTTTACTTCTTTGTACTCCTCTGTGAACACTTCCATTTCCTGACAAACCTCTTCAACTGCAACCACGTCTTGATCAAAGTCTTCGATTTCTTCCTCATCACTCAAGTCATAAGTTGGAGGTTGAGAAAAATCTACCTCCACATTGTCTTCGTATTCACTTGGGGAAAATTATTCAAGCTCAAAGAGTTCAATTGTGGATACAAGTTCATCACTAGAAGAGTTTGATTCATGATCATCACTGCCAAGGGAATTAGCTTTTTAATCTGTTCCGTCCAATTCTTCATAAGATACATGCCTTAGGGGTTGTGCACTATCCTCTTTGGCGTCAGTTGTAATTTTCTTGGCAGAATTCTCTGCAATTTTTGATTCCCATAGAGGTTCAGTGTCTCCAAAGTCTTCAACCAATTCTTCTTCTTTGATAAATTCGGCTTCTTCTACTTGTTCCAGTACAAAGTCATGCTCTCTACTGTCTACCGGGGCTTTTAGTGTCTCCCTCATACTACGTTCTTTATTAGATGCTCCACATGAAGCCATGGGGGTTCCTTGAACGTCCGAACATTGGGAGGCTAATCGGTTTATCGCTTGCTTCAATTGGTGAAGAGTTGCATGAAATTGATTCACTGTTTCCTTGAGACGATCCTTTGATTTTTGTTCCATTGGATATGGGCATGGTGCATATGGAAGTGGTGGTTCTTGAGAGTAGTTGAGTTGGAATTGGGGTGGATACGGGTTAGGGTCATAAGGAGGTGAATGGTTGTAGTTGGCTTGTGAGTATGGTGGTTCAGAGTTATGTTGGGGAGGTGGTTCATAAGCATATGGCGGGGCTTGTTGATAACTACAAGGGGTCCACCATATCTATCATATTGGTACGCTCCTCGGAATGGTTCTTGACTATAGTAATTGGATGGAGGTAGTTTGTCACGAAGGGGTCCACCATAACCATTGTCTTAGTATACATCGTAGAATGGTCGTTGTCCATGGTACTTTGGAAAGTGTTGTTGCCGAAAGGGTTGATCAGATCCTCGTGGCTCCTTCCATCTTTGATTGTTTCGACCTTGATACATGTTTTTGTTATAGCTTCCATTCCTTACAACAACATTGGAACCAAACTTAAAGTCAGAGGTGTGAGAATTCATAGTAGTTAATAAAAATTAAAAATAAAAACAAATAAATAAGCAAAAACAAATATTTACAATAACCAATAATAAGGCATACGTTTGCGATTCCCCAGCAAAGGCGCCATTTTGACGAGCGGATTCTTGCGTTTTCTAGAATTTTACAAATAAAAGCTCTCGTTGTAAGTATAGCTTCTAAACCAACAGAGAATCCTTTCGTACAAAAGTTTGGTTGTCACAAGTAACAAAATCTAATAAAATTTATAACCGAAGTATTTAAACCCCAGGTCGTCTCTCAAGGAATTGCAGGGAAGTATGATTTATTATTGGATATGGAAAAGGTATCTTTTTGGGTTTTTTAAGATAAGAAGCAACAATAGTAAATGGCAATGGAAACAAACTAATTATAAAAACTCTTGGCAAGGTATGAGAACTAGAAATCATGTCCTAGTTATTCTTATCAGGTGTGATGAGAATTGTTCACTGCTCCCACTTAGTTAGCCCTTACTAAATAAAAGAAAGTCAAGTGGACTAATCAATTTGATTCCTTAAGTCCTAGTCAACTCCTATGGAAAGACTAGCTTTAGAGGGATCCAAATCAATTAGCAAATTCTAATTTTCAATCAACAGCTGAGTTTGATAACTCAAGTGTCACCAATTACTCAACCAAATCAAAGGGAGGAGAAAAATCCAAATTATTTATATCATAAATAAAAGAAAGTAGTCATAAGTCTGAAATACCTCAATATTATATTAAATATAAAATCCAATCTAACATGAGAATTCATAAATCAAAGTAATAGAATAAATAAAAATAGAATAGAAACCAAAGGAAAGGAACATTGAACCTGAGATGAATAAACAATCCCAAAACTAAGAGAAATCCTAAATCCTAAGAGATAGGAGAGAACCTTTTTCTCTCTCTAGAAAACTACATCTAAAACCTAAAACTATGAATTATCAACCTCTCCTATGAATGAATGGATTCTCCCACTTTATAGCCTCTAATCTATGTTTTTTGGGCTTGGATTTGGGCCGAAAAGGAGTCCAGAAATCGCTGGGGACGTTTTCTGCAATTTTCTGCACGTGGCGTCCGTCACGCGTGCACGTGGGTCACGCATGCGCGTCATTTGAAAGTTTTTCTTATCACGCGTACGCGTCAGTCAATAATAGTGTTTGCTCCTCAAGAATAGTGTCATAAACTAATTTTAGGTTAAACGTTCCATTGGCAGAGGACGCCCAAGCAACACAATCAGAGTTCTTCCAAGGAAAGGGCGGAGATATGGCTAAGATGCTGTCCACCAGTTGCTTCGGGAGACACTCTTACAGCTTCTTTTCTTCCTAATCACCTGAGACAGCAAGAAAATCTATTAGATTTGTATAGTTATCAGTATGAGTAATTACCTTAGTTGCATGTTGGTCAAGCCTCCCAATAGTTGGCACCCAGTTGTGCTCCCAAAATCTAATTCGAGATCCATCACAAACTCCCAAGTTGTATTCTCTGCCACCTTATTCCAAGTTGCACAAATGCCCTTTCAAATGAGACACCATCCTACTTTCATCATAAAAGCATGGTTGAGGTCTTTGGCATGACGTATTCCAAGACCACCAGCATTCTTGGACTTACTAATTTTCTTCCAATTAACAAGGTGGATCTTCTTAACTTGCTATGTATCACCCCAAAGAAAATTTCAGGGTCGTTCTTCCGGCAAGAGATAAATTGGAGCATTGATATTATTAATGATTCCACTGTATGTAATATTGTTGACTTTTGTGTGCAGGAGGGGAGCTCCCAAGTATTTTTCAAGGTCATCAGTTCTGGTGAAATTGAGAATGTTGTTGATTTCGCTTCGAACACTATTACCAACGTTGTCAAAGAAAAAGATGCGGGTCTTTTCATTATTCACTTTCTGGCCCGAACTTTGGCAAAAGGCATCAAGAACCTTCTTAATGACTTTAGCTTGATCCATTTTAGCCTTCGCAAAGAGAATAAGATCATCAGCAAAGTATAAGTGAGATAGAATTGGTCCATCTTTTTTTATTAAGATGGGCTTCCAAAAGTTATGCTCCACATATGCATTTATGAGGTGAGACAGTCTCTCTATATAATGTACAAAAATGTATGGAGATAGGGGGTCGCCTTGATGAATCTCTCTAGATGATAAGAATTCATCAAGAGCCTCTCCATTCCAAAGCACTCTTATTCTAACAGTGAAAACACAAGCAACGACAAGATCAATGGATGGTGTCTCTGATAAAGCTCCATTTAAGCCTATCATAAGCATTTTCTAAATTAATTTTAATTGATATCCATCCTTTGACTCATTTCTTGTTTCTCATTGAGTGAATAACTTCTTGGGTAATTATAATATTATCTAAACTGTACCTTCCAAAAACAAAATTACATTGAGTAGGAGAAATCAATTTTTCCATCACTCTTCTCAGATGCCTGGCTAGCAACTTGATGATAACCTTATAAGAAACATTACACAAACTAATAGGCCTCATTTATTTAAGGGAAGAAACAGGTTCAACTTTTGGAATTAAAGTAATTAGTGCCTTATTTATCTCTCCTACCTTATGAGGGTGAGAGAAGATGTCTTCAATCAACTTGTATAAATCTGCTCCCTCCAAATCCTACTTACTTTGATAGAAGACTGCATGTATACCATTTCTCCATAGAGATTTGAGACCATTCATACTAAAGAGAGAGTCCTTTACTTCTTCAGGAGATATGAAGCCACCATAAGATTCAGATCATTATCATAAAGAGAAGGAAAAACCTGATTAATGATAAAGAAAAAATCATGGTTATCATCTTTATATAAATTAATATAGTAAGAAGTTACTATTCTTTCTAGAGAATCTCTATCAATAATCCAATTACCCAAATCATTTTGAAGAGAATTGAATTTTGTTCCATGAAAATACTTAGTATTTCTATAACCAAATTCAATTCTCTTACACCTTGATTTTTGAAACCATAATAATTTCTCCTGCATGAGAACTTCTTCATATTCCATTTAAATATTAGCTTCAAGATCATCTACAAATTTGTTTTTATTTGGACTAGCAACAATACCTTGAAGCCTACGAATAATAGTACTTTTCTTCTTTAAGATGTCCCCAAAAATATTAGTGTTCCAAATTCTGAGCACCTTCTGCAAGTTGCCAACACAACTAGACTAAGTATTAGTGATCTTTCAATTATCCCTCACCAAGTCTTCAAAACCTGGGTGAGAGAGCCAAGCAGGTCTTCTACCTTTATTATGTGGATCAAAGCTAGTTAACTGGAGACAGAGTGGAGTTTGATCAGACTTAAGTATTGGGAGGTGTTTTAAAATGGCTTTTAGAAATACAATTTGTCAATCGATGAGTCCATATTTTCCGATATATTTTAGCTTGATTTGGATGGATTTCATCATATATACTCACACTTAAGCACCAAAATAGCATGCTTTTGTGTTTTGTCCCTAAATTGAACCCAAATGTGAAAACATGCATTTTGTGCCTAAATGATCAATTTTGATTCCACTTTTATTCCATTTGATGCCATGACATGCTTGTTGAGTGATTTCAGACCTTAGAGGCAAGAATGGATGGACAAAAGTGGAAGAAAGCATGTACAAGGGAGAAAACATGAAGAAAACAAGGAGGAAGCACACAACCATGTGTGCGTACGCACAAGGATGCGTGCGTACGCACAAGGAGGAAACTAGCATGCGAGCGTGCACACAACTATCTGTGCGTACGCACAAATGAAAATTCGGCGAAGTGTGCGGATGCACACATCTGTGCGTCCGCATAGGTACCAGCGCATGTCTCCATTAAAAAGTCACGTGCTGCACGGTTTTGGGGGTTTCTAGGCCCATTTCTGAAGTGATGAAGGCTGGTTTGAGAGGCTATATTAAGGGCATATCAACACATAACAAGGGAGCCATCTTAGAATAGAAAAAACACATTAGGAGTAGTGTAGAGTAGTTTTAGGTTTTTTCTCTTAGGGTTTAATTAGGTTTTGTAGAATTTTATACTTCAAGTTTGATTTTGGATTCTAGCAACTTTTATTGTAAGTATTCCTTTAATTGTCTCTTTTAATACATTGCTTGTTCTACATTTTCTTTCATTTTTATCTCTTTTGTCAATTTATATAATCTTGCAATTTTGATTTCTAGTTGTTTAATTTGATGTTTGATGGCTCTTTCATGTTTGTTTTCATTGCTTTTATTAAGTTTAATCATTTATGGTTCATAGCTTTTACCATTTTCCCAATTTTGCCATGTTTTATGTTTATGCATACTAGGTGTTTGATGAAATGCCAATCTTAATTTTGGGGTAGATTTTCACCCCTTGACTTGGGAAAAATGAGTTTATGGATTATTAGAGTCATAATATCCAACATTTAGTCATAATTCTTGGGGAGTTAATTGACTCTTGTTTCCATTAAAGCTAGCCTTTTATCAACTAGTTTGGTAAGTTGGCTAGGACTTATGGATTAAGGTCAATTATGCTTGCTTAACTTTCCCCTCGATGGTTGGGGTTGACTAGGCAAGACTAACTCATGATAATTATCATAGTTGTGGTTATGGCAAGGAAGGGATTCCATAACTCATCCCAAGTCAAGGTTTCTTTTATGTCTTAAACCACTTTGTCATTTACTTTATAGCTTTACTTGTTTATATTACATACATAGTTCTTTAGTTCTTTCATTAGTTTATTAATTGAAATTTTGTCTTGTTATTTTATCTCTTTATTGCTTGCTTAATCATAAAAATCCACTTGCTTTCTCACAACCAAGATTGTGCACTCGTTGGCATTAGTTCCTAGGGAGAACGACCCGAGGTTAAGGTACTCTCGATTTTGGTTTATTTTGATTTGAATTGGATTATTTGATTTGGGAGTTAATTGTTGGTCTAGACTATACTTTCAATGAATGAAATTCTACTTTGTGAAAATCTAGATCGACGATAAACTCTCAGCATCAAATTTTGCGCCGTTGCCGGGGAGCTAGCATCATGAGTGCTATATTTTGGTTGTTGTAAATATGTCCATAGTGTGAATAGATACTTTTTGGATTGTTTGTTTGCTTTTGTTGGTAATTAGGATTTTGTTTCTTTTGCTTATTGATGTCTTTAGTTTTTGTTTTTTATTTTCTCTATGAGTTATCACCCTCTTGGTTTGGAGTTTGGTTGTGATCATTTTGTAGGGATTGATAACTTCTATTTTGGATTGCATCACGGGATTGTAGCATCAATTTTTGGAGGAACAACCTCCTCCATATTACAATGAACCATACCCTCCCCAATATGCATACCCAACCCAAGGATACGGTGGATTTCACTATGACTATACACTGGTGCACGAAATTGTGATCATCAATGGCGCCATCAACATGGTACGCACAATTGCAATCTCAAATCTTTATCACAACTTCGCACAACTAACCAGCAAGTGCACTGGGTTGTCCTAGTAATAAACCTTACGCGAGTAAGGGTTGATCCCTCGGAGATTGTTGGTATGAAGTAAGCTATGGTCATCTTGTAAACCTCAGTCAGGCAGATTCAAATGGTTACGAATGATTTATGAATAAAGCATAAAATAAAGATAGAAATAAAGATAGAGATACTTATGTAATTCATTGGTGAGAATTTCAGATAAGCGTATGGAGATGCTTTGTCCCTTTCGTCTCTCTGCTTTCCTACTGTCTTCATCCAATCCTTCTTACTCCTTTCCATGGCAAGCTGTATGTTGGGCATCACCGTTGTCAATGGCTACAGTCCCGTCCTCTTAGTGAAAATGTTCAACGCGCTCTATCACAGCACGGCTATTCAGCTGTCGGTTCTCGATCATGTCGGAATAGAATCCAGTGATTCTTTTGCGTCTGTTACTAACACCCCAGAATCGCGAGTTTGAAGCTCGTCACAGTCATTCAATCCTTGAATCCTACTCAGAATACCACAGACAAGGTTTAGACCTTCCGGATTCTCTTGAATGCCACCATCAATTCTAGCTTATACCACGAAGATTCCGAT
>NC_029772.3:60224845-60225108 GCF_000817695.3 Arachis duranensis | reverse complement strand
AGAACAAGAATAAGCTGAATTGAATAGAAGAACAATAGTAATTGCATTAATACTCGAGGTACAGTAGAGCTCCACACCTTACTCTATGGTGTGTAGAAACTCCACCGTTCAAAATACATAAGAACAAGGTCTAGGCATGGCCGAATGGCTAGCCTCCCATAATCTAAGAACTAGACATCCAAAGATTATCCTAAGATCTAAAGTGATCAAAAGATGATCTAGAGATCTAAAGTGATCAATATTTGTAGAGAACTAGTAGCCTA
>NC_029772.3:60224404-60224649 GCF_000817695.3 Arachis duranensis | reverse complement strand
GCCAGTTTGGGCGTTTAACTCCCATTCTTGTGCCAGTTCCGGCGTTTTACGCCAGAATTCTTGAGCTGACTTGGAATGCCTCTTTGGGCCATTAAATCGCGGGCAAAATATGAACTATTATATATTTCTGGAAAGCCCAGAATGTCTACTTTCCAACGCAGTTGAGAACGCACCAATTGGGCTTCTGTAGCTCTAGAAAATCCACTTCGAGTGCAGGAAGGTCAGAATCCAACAGCATCTGCAGT
>NC_029772.3:60221531-60222201 GCF_000817695.3 Arachis duranensis | reverse complement strand
AAATAATGCCAAAAAGCGTATAAATTATCCGCTCATCACAACACCAAACTTAAATTGTTGCTTGTCCCCAAGCAACTGAAGATCAAATAAGATAAAAAGAAGAGAATATGCAATGAATTCCAAAAACATCTGTGAAGATCAGTACTAATTAGATGAGCGGGGTTTTTAACTTTTTGCCTCTTGAACAGTTTTGGCATCTCAATCTATCCCTTGAAATTCAGAATGGTTGGCTTCTTTAGGAACTCAGAGTCCAGATAGTGTTAATGATTCTCTTAGTAAGGTATGATGATTCTTGAACATAGCTATTTATTGAGTCTTGGCTGTGGGCCAAAGCACTCTGTCTTCCAGTATTACCACCGGATACATACATGCCACAGACACATAACCGGGTGAACCTTTTCAAATTGTGACTCAGCTTTGCTAGAGTCCCCAATTAGAGGTGTCCAGGGTTTTTAAGCACACTCTTTTTGCCTTGGATCACAACTTCATTTTTTTCTTTTTCTTTTCCCCTTTTTTTTCGAATTTTTTTTAATTCACTGCTTTTTCTTGCTTCAAGAATCATTTTTTTATGATTTTTCAGATCCTCAGTAACATGTCTCCTTTTTCATCATTCTTTCAAGAGCCAACATTCATGAACCACAAATTCAAAAGACATATGCACTGTTTAAGC
>NC_029772.3:60215621-60221473 GCF_000817695.3 Arachis duranensis | reverse complement strand
TATTGCCACCACATCAAAATAATTAATCTGTTATAAATTTTAAAATTCATGCAATTCTTCTCTTTTTCAATTAAGAACATTTTTCATTTAAGAAAGGTGATGGATTCATAGGACATTCATAACTTTTAAGGCATAAACACTAAGACACTAATGATCATAAGACACAAACATGGATAAACATAAGCATGAAAATTTCGAAAAACAGAAAAATAAAGAACAAGGAAACTAAAGAACGGGTCCACCATAGTGATGGCGGCTTGTTCTTCCTCTTGAAGATATTATGGAGTGCTTGAACTCCTCAATGTCTCTTTCTTGTCTTTGTTGCTCCTCTCTCATGATCCTTTGATCTTCTCTAATTTCATGGAGGAGGATGGAATGTTCTTGGTGCTCCACCCTTAGTTGTCCCATGTTGGAACTCAATTCTCCTAGGGAGGTGTTGATTTGCTCCCAATAGTTTTGTGGAGGAAAGTGCATCCCTTGAGGTATCTCAGGGATTTCATGGTGAGTGAGATCTCTTGTTTGCTCAATCCTTTTCTTAGTGATGGGCTTGTCCTCATCAATGAGGGTGTCTCCCTCTATGTCAATTCTGATTGAATAACAGAGGTGACAAATGAGATGTGGGAAGGCTAACCTTGCCAAGGTAGAGGACTTGTCCGCCACCTTATAAAGTTCTTGGGATATAACCTCATGAACTTCTACTTCCTCTCCAATCATGATGCTATAAATCATGATAGCCCGGTCTATAGTAACTTCAGACCGGTTGCTAGTGGGAATGATTGAGCGTTGGATAAACTCCAACCATCCCCTAGCCATGGGCTTGAGGTCATGCCTTCTCAGTTGAACCGGCTTCCCTCTTGAATCTTTCTTCCATTGAGCGCCCTTTTCACAAATGTCTATGAGGACTTGGTCCAACCTTTGATCAAAGTTGACCCTTCTAGTGTAAGGGTGTTCATCTCCTTGCATCATAGGCAAGTTGAATGCCAACCTTACATTTTCCAGACTAAAATCTAAGCATTTCCCCCGAACCATTGTAAGCCAATTCTTTGGGTCCGGGTTCACACTTTGATCATGGTTCTTGGTGATCCATGCATTGGCATAGAACTCTTGAACCATTAAGATTCTGACTTGTTGAATGGGGTTGGTAAGAACTTCCCAACCTCTTCTTCGGATCTAATGTCGGATCTCCGGATATTCACTCTTTTTGAGTTTGAAAGGGACCTCGAGGATCACCTTCTTCATGGCCACAACTTCATAGAAGTGGTCTTGATGCACCCTTGAGATGAATCTCTCCATCTCCCATGACTCGGAGGTGGAAGCTTTTGCCTTCCCTTTCCTCTTTCTAGAGGTTTCTCCGGCCTTAGATGACATAAATGGTTATGGAAAAACAAAAAAAAATGCTTTTACCACACCAAACTTAGAAGGTTTGCTAGTCCTCGAGCAAAAGAAGAAAGAAGAGAGTAGAAAAAGAAGAAATGGAGGAGATGGAAGTGGCTTTGTGGTTCGGCCAAAGGGGGAGAAGTAGTGTTTAGGTTGTGTGAAAAGGAGGTGGTAAAGAAGGGTTTATATAGGAGAAGATGGGTTTATATAGGAGTGGAGAGGGGGTGTATGGTTCGGTCATGTGAGGGTGGGTTGGGAGGGAAAGTGGTTTGAA
This sequence comes from Arachis duranensis, assembly GCF_000817695.3. Taxonomy (NCBI): domain Eukaryota; kingdom Viridiplantae; phylum Streptophyta; class Magnoliopsida; order Fabales; family Fabaceae; genus Arachis; species Arachis duranensis. The sequence goes on along the minus strand of NC_029772.3, from coordinate 60,219,822 downwards.
TCTGAATGGTGAGGTAGGTGAGGTTTTATGAAGGATGGATGTGAGTGGTGAGGATAATAGTGGGATTTGATAGGTGAGGGGTTTTTGGTGAAGAGGTGTTAAGGTGATTGGTGAATAGGTGAAGAAGAGAAAGAGTGATAGGGTAGGTGGGGATCCTGTGGGGTCCACAGATCCTGAGGTGTCAAGGAAAATTCATCCCTGCACCAAGTGACGAGCAAAAATGCTCTTTATGCCAATTCTGGTGTTAAACGCCAGGCTGGTGCCCATTTCTGGCGTTTAACGCCAACTTCTTGCCCTTTCCTGGTGTTTAACGCCAGTCTGGTGCCCCTTTCTGGCATTAAACGCCTAGAATGGTGCCAGACTGGGCGTTAAACGCCCATTTGCTGCCCTTACTGGAGTTTAAACGCCAGTAAGATTCTCCTCCAGGGTGTGCTGTTTTTCTTTCTGTTTTTCATTCTATTTTGCTTTTTCAATTGATTTTGTGACTTCCCATGATCATCAACCTATAGAAAACATAAAATAACAAAGGAAAAATAGATAAATATAACATTGGGTTGCCTCCCAACAAGCGCTTCTTTAACGTCAGTAGCTTGACAGTGGGCTCTCATGGAGCCTCACAGATACTCAGAGCAATATTGGAACCTCCCAACACCAAACTTAGAGTTTGAATGTGGGGGTTCAACACCAAACTTAGAAATTGGTTTAGGCCTCCCAACACCAAACTTAGAGTTTAACTGTGGGGGCTCTGTTTGACTCTATTTTAAGAGAAGCTCTTCATGCTTCCTCTCCATGGTTGTAGAGGGATATCCTTGAGCCTTAAACACAAGGGATTCTTCATTCACTTGAATGATCAATTCTCCTCTGTCAACATCAACCACAGCCTTTGCTGTGCCTAGGAAGGGTCTGCCAAGGATGATGGATTCATCCATGCACTTCCCAGTCTCTAGGACTATGAAATCAGCAGGGATGTAATGGTCTTCAACTTTTACCAGAACATCCTCTACAAGTCCATAAGCATGTTTTCTTGAATTATCTGCCATCTCTAGTGAGATTCTTGCAACTTGCACCTCAAAGATCCCTAGCTTTTCCATTACAGAGAGAGGCATGAGGTTTATGCTTGACCCTAGGTCACACAGAGCCTTCTTGAAGGTCATGGTGCCTATTGTACAAGGTATTGAGAACTTCCCAGGGTCCTGTCTCTTTTAAGGTAGTTTCTGCCTAGACAAGTCAGCCAATTCTTTGGTGAGCAGAGGGGGTTCATCCTCCCAAGTCTCATTACCAAATAACTTGTCATTTAGCTTCATGATTGCTCCAAGGTACTTAGCAACTTGCTCTTCATCCTCTTCAGAGGACGAATACTCATCAAAGCTCATGAATGGCAGAAGTAAATCCAATGAAATCTCTATGGTCTCAGTGTGACCCTCAGATTCCTATGGTTCCTCATTAGGGAACTCATTGGAGACCAGTGGATGTCCATTGAGGTCTTCCTCAGTGGCGCTCACTGCCTCTTTCTCCTCTCCAAATTCGGCCATGTTGATGGACTTACACTCTCTTTTTGGATTTTCTTCTGTATTACTTGGAAGAGTACTAGGAGGGAGTTCAGTAACTTTCTTACTCAGCTGACCCACTTGTGCCTCCAACTTTCTAATGGAGGACACTTTGGGTGGTTTTGATTAGATCAGAGACCATGGTTGCTAAGTCAGAGTGGCTCTGCTTAGAATCCTCTGTCTGTTTCTGAGAAGATGATGGAAAAGGCTTGCCATTGCTAAACCTGTTTCTTCCACCATTATTGTTGTTGAAACCTTGTTGAGGTCTCTGTTGATCCTTCCATGAGAGATTTGGATGATTTCTCCATGAAGGATTATAGGTGTTTCTATAGGGTTCTCCCATGTAATTCACCTCTTCCATTGAAGGGTTCTCAGGATCATAACCTTCTTCTTCAGATGAAGCTTCCTTAGTACTGCCTGGTGCAGCTTGCATTCCAGACAGACTTTGAGAAATCATATTGACTTACTGAGTCAATATTTTGTTCTGAGCCAATATGGCATTCAGAGTATCAATCTCAAGAACTACTTTCTTCTGATTTGTCCCATTGCTCATAGGATTCCTTTCAGAAGAGTACATGAATTGGTTATTTGCAACCATTTCAATAAGCTCTTGAGCTTCTGTAGGCGTCTTCTTCAGATGAAGAGATCCTCCAAGAGAGCTATCCAATGACATCTTGGATAGTTCAGACAGACCATCATAGAAGATACCTATGATGCTCCATTCAGAAAGCATGTCAGAGGGACACTTTTTGATCAATTGTTTGTATCTTTCCCAAGCTTCATTGAGGGATTCACCTTCCTTCTGTCCGAAGGTTTGGACTTCCACTCTAAGCTTACTCAATTTTTGAGGTGGAAAGAACTTTGCCAAGAAGGCATTGACTAGCTTTTCCCAAGAGTTCAGGCTTTCTTTTGGTTGTGAGTCCAACCATATCCTAGCTCTGTCTCTTACAGCAAAAGGGAATAGCATAAGTCTGTAGACATTAGGGTCAACCCCATTGGTCTTGACAGTGTCACAGATTTGCAAGAATTCAGCTAAAAACTGATGAGGATCTTCCAATGGAAGTCCATGAAACTTGCAATTCTGTTGCATCAGAGAACCTAATTGAGGCTTAAGCTCAAAGTTGTTTGCTCCAATGGCAGGGATAGAGATGCTTCTCCCATAGAAGTCGGGAGTAGGTGCAGTAAAGTCACCCAGCACCTTCCTTGCATTGTTGGCATTGTTGTTGTTTTCGGCTGCCATATCTTCTTCTTTGAAGAATTCTGTTAGGTCCTCTACAGAGAGTTGTGCTTTAGCTTCTCTTAGCTTTCGCTTCAAGGTCCTTTCAGGTTCAGGGTCAGCCTCAACAAGAATGCTTTTGTCTTTGCTCCTGCTCATATGAAAGAGAAAAGAACAAGAAAATATGGAATCCTCTATGTCACAGTATAGAGATTCCTTGAGGTGTCAGAGGAAATGAAAAATAGAAGGAAGAGGTAGAAGAATTCGAACTTAGAAAGAGAGAGTTCGAATTGTACATGTTAGTCCATAAATAGAAGGATGTGAGAAGAGGGGAAGAAATAAATTACAAAGATTTTAAAAACATTTTGAAAATTGATTGATGATTTTCGAAAACAAAGATTGAGAAAGAAGTAAAGTAATTTTTGAAAAAGATTTTGAAATTAGAAATCAAAAAGATATGATTGAAACTATTTTTGAAAAAGATGTTATTAAAAAGATATGATTGAAAAGATATAATTGAAAAACATTTTAAAAAGATTTGATTTTAAAAATCAATGACTTGGCTAACAAGAAAAGATATGATTCAAACATTAAACCTTTCTCAACAGAAAAGGCAACATACTTGAAATGTTGAATCAAATCATTAATTGTTAGCAAGTATTTTTGAAAATGGAAAGAAATTGATTTTGAAAATATATGATTGAAAAGATATGATTTGAAAAAGATTTGGTTTTGAAAAATTTTGAAAACTTGAAAAAAATTTGAATTAAAAACAGAATCTTCCCTCTTGTGCCATCCTGGTGTTAAACGCCCAGAATGGTATCCATTCTGGCGTTTAACGCCCAAAGCTCTACCCTTTTGGGCGTTAAACGCCCAGCCAGGCACCCTGGATGGCGTTTAAACGCCAGTTTTCCTTCCTCACTGGGAGTTTTGAACGCCCAGCTTTTTCTGTGTAATTCCTCTGCTGAATGTTCTGAATCTTCAATTCTCTGTATTATTGACTTGAAAAGACACAAATTAAAATTTTTTTGGATTTTTAATGATGAGGAAAAATCAAAATGCAACTAAAATCAAATAAACAATGCATGCAAGACACCAAACTTAAAAGTTTGTATAATATTGACACTAACAAGTTGAGAATGCATATGAGAAACAACAAAACACGCAAGACAAGAGAATTTAAAGATCAGAGCAAGTAAATCATCAAGAACAACTTGAAGATCAATGAAGACACATGATAAATGCAAGAAGAACAGAAACATGCAATTGACACCAAACTTAAAATGAGACACTAGACTCAAACAAGAAATATTTTTTGTTTTTATGATTTTGTTATTTTTTTTGGTTTTTTTTTCGAAAATTATATGGAGAAGAAAATAAAGAGATTCAAAATTTTTAATAAGAATTCCAGGAATCATGCAATGTTAGTCTAAAGCTT
>NC_029772.3:60207471-60214761 GCF_000817695.3 Arachis duranensis | reverse complement strand
TGAAGCAAGCTATGGTCATCTTGTAAATCTCAGTCAGGCAGATTCAAATGGTTATGGATGATTTATGAATAAAGCATAAAATAAAGATAGAGATACTAATGCAATTCAGTGGTGAGAATTTCAGATACGCATATGGAGATGCTTTGTCCCTTCCGTCTTTCTGCTTTCCCACTGTCTTCATCCAATCCTTCTTACTCCTTTCCATGGCAAGCTGTATGTAGGGTTTCACCGTTGTCAGTGGCTACCTCCCATCCTCTCAGTTAAAATGTTCAACGCGCTCTGTCACAGCACGGCTATTCAGCTGTCGGTTCTCGATCATGTCGGAATAGAATCCAGTGATTCTTTTGTGTCTGTCACTAACGGCCCACAATCGCGAGTTTGTAGCTCGTCACAGTCGTTCAATCCTTGAATCCTACTCAGAATACCACAGACAAGGTTTAGACCTTTCAGATTCTCTTGAATGCCACCATCAATTCTATCTTATACCACGAAGATTCCGATTAAGAAATCCAAGAGATATCCACTCAATCTAAGGTAGGACGGAGGTGGTTGTCAGGCACAGGTTCATAGGTGAGAATGATGATGAGTGTCATGGATCATCACATTCATCAAGTTGAGGAACAAGTGATATCTTAGAACAAGAATAAGCGGAATTGAATAGAAGAACAATAGTAATTGCATTAATACTCGAGGTACAGCAGAGCTTCACACGTTAATCTATGGTGTGTAGAAACTCCACCATTGAAAATACATAAGAACAAGGTCTAGGCATGGCCAAATGGCCAGCCTCCAAAACGTGATCAAAAGATTCAAAGATCTAAAGATGAAAATACAATAGTAAAAGGTCCTACTTATAGAGAACTAGTAGCTTAGGGTTTACAAATATGAGTATATGACATAAAAATCCACTTCCAGGCCCACTTGGTGTGTGCTTGGGCTGAGCATTGAAGCATTTTGAGACTCTTCTTGGAGTTAAACGCCAGCTTTTGTGCCAGTTTGGGCGTTTAACTCCCATTCTTGTGCCAGTTCTCGCGTTTAACGTCGGGCAGTTTTGAGCTGATTTGGAACGCCAGTTTGGGCCATCAAATCTCGAGCAAAGTATGGATTATTATACATTGCTGGAAAGCCCAGGATGTCTACTTTCTAACGCAGTTAAGATCGCGCCAATTGGGCTTCTGTAGCTCCAGAAAATCCACTTTGAGTGCAGGGAGCTCAGAATCCAACAGCATCTGCAGTCCTTTTCAGCCTCTGAATTAGATTTTTGCTCAGGTCCCTCAATTTCAGCTAGAAAATACCTGAAATCACAGAAAAACACACAAACTCTTAGTAAAGTCCAGAAAAGTGAATTTTAACTAAAAACTAATAAAAATATAATAAAAACTAACAAAAACATACTAAAAACAATGTCAAAAAGCGTATAAATTATCCGCTCATCAGTCACGGATCATCACATCCATCAGGTTGAAGTACGAGTAGTATCTTAGAACAGAAATAAGATTGAATTTGAATAAAAGGTAGTATTAATTATATTAAAACTTAAGGTACAGCAGAGCTCCACACCCTTAATCTATGCTGTATAGAAACTCCACCGTTGAAAATACATAAGTGATGAAGGTTCAAGCATGGCCGAATGGCCAGCCCCCCTCCCCCAAAAACGTGATCAATAGTCTCCTAAGATGAATAATGGAATAGAACTGAGACCAAAGATGTAACGTGGTCAAAAGTCGACTAATACACTAGTAAAAAGTTCTATTTATACTAAACTAGCTACTAGGGTTTACAGAAGTAAGTAATTGATGCAGAAATCCACTTCCGGGGCCCACTTGGTGTGTGCTTGGGCTGAGCTTGAGCTTTACACGTGCAGAGGCTTCTCTTGGAGTTGAACGCCAAGTTGTAACGTGTTTTTGGCGTTCAACTCTGGTTCGTGACGTGTTTCTAGCGTTTGACTCCAGAATGCAGCATGGAACTGGCGTTGAGCGCCAGTTTACGTCATCTAATCTCGAATAAAGTATGGGCTATTATATATTGCTGGAAAGCTCTGGATGTCTAATTTCCAACGCCATTGAGAGCGTGCCATTTGGAGTTCTGTAGCTCCAGAAAATACATTTCAAGTGCAGAAAGGTCAGAATCCAACAGCATCAGCAGTCCTTTGTCAGCCTTTTATCGGTTTTGCTCAAGTCCCTCAATTTCAGCCAGAAAATACCTGAAATCACAGAAAAACACACAAACTCATAGTAAAGTCTAGAAATGTAAATTTACCATCAAAACTAATGAAAACATCCCTAAAAATAGCTAGATTATACTAAAAACTATCTAAAAACAATGCCAAAAAGCGTATAAATTATACGCTCATCAACTACCAACAACCACATCCATACATACCACCTCAAAGCACTTGCCAACATGAGTCACCTCCCACACATGCAACCTTTCTTCCAGCTTATGAAACCCCTCTTTCTCATCAATATGAAGATTTTCCACCCTTGACCCAAGACCGTCAAGACTTTCAAGCTTTTCTCCAAGAGCAAGAAGGATTCCAAAGAACCCAAGGGCAAATCATGGCTACCATAGACGAAGCGGTAAACGCTCTTAATCCTCCTACGCTCATCCGATCAAGGCATTCCTCTTGAAGAATGTGAGGGATCAACTAAAGCTTGTAGTGAAGAGGAAAGCGTGGAGCCACAAAGGAAAGAAGAAGGGTTGGAGCTTGAAGTGCAATAAGAGAAAGAAAGTGAAGTATGTGAACCAGAGGAGAGAATGGGGGAATTGAGGGAGCTTGATCAATATGAGGATTCCATCATCAATGATTTTTTGTCCTCCTTGATCAATCCCCTTAATGACCCTAATGAACATCTTCCCAATGAGCTTGAGAGAGACATGGAGGTTGACTTCTCACAACCTCTTTGTTATTGTGTGAGTGATGGGGAAGAGGAGGAAGAACTTGGTGAGGAAGGAGTTGACAACCAAGAACATATTGAGTGGGTGGCAATTTCACCATTGAGCTTCATTGGCCCCCACCAATATACTATCTTGGAGACAGATTACCAACTCAAGGTCCTTCTTAGGTTGGTACATGGTGGAGAAAGGAGTGTGGGTTGCAAAAAGAGTCCAAGGCTCTTCAAGAAAATCATTTCAAGAGTTGGAGCTCAAGCATGGTGTGAAGCGCATTGGGTGATTTGCGGGCAATGTTGGGTCACTACAATGGTCGATTAGGAGTTTTTCCATCCGGCTTGGAGCATAGAAATCCACAAGATGGTGACCGGATGCCTAGGATATGGGATCCGAAGGAGCCTTAAGGACCAAGTTTGGATGGAGGTTCAAGGAGGAGTGGAAACATAAGCCACCCTAGCAAGAGCCTCCTCAACAAGTCCAACTTAAGGACTATAAACCAAAGTACTAGGTGGGAGACACCCCACCATGGTAACATCTTTCTTACCTTTCTTTTTGCTTATAGTCCTAGTTTCTTGCATATTTGCTTGTCTTAGTTAGCTTAGGATTAGTTTAAATTTAAGTTTAGATAGGTTGAATTGCAAATGGATCATGATTTTGTGATGGATTTTGAATGTTTGGGGTTGAAAAATGTGTGGAGCTAAGGTAAGGTGCCCTAGAATTTGAAAGAACATTTTTGAAAAACAGGGCACCTGTGCGTGCGCACACACTTGTGCAAACGCACAAAACCTCTACTTTTCGCGTCCTGTGCATACGCACCCACCTGTTCGTACGCACACCCCCTTGTAAAGCCTCTGCTTGCAGTGCTCGCATGCCTTGTGCGTGCACATTCCCTTGTCTTTTGCACCCTGAGCATGCACACCCGCTTGTGCGTACGCACGTGTCTTGAATCCATCTCTGTCCAGAGTGTTCGCACATTCTGTGCGGACGCACCCCTCCCCCTTTTTCACTTAGTGTGCATACGCACACAAACCTGTGCGCACGCACAAGTGCTATTTTGGGCAAAATTTTTATTTCTCTTCCAATTAAGCCCTAAAGCACTCCCACCCCTCCATCCCTCTCTTCTCTTCCTTTTCCTCTGTTTTTCTACTTGTTTTAATTAGTTTTCTTTGCATTTCATTTTCAGTTTAGTAGTTATATTAGCTTGGGTTTAGTTGCTTGTTAATAAGTTGCAAGTGTTTGATTGTTGTTTGATTGGGTTACTTGTTGCTTGAAGTTTCCACCAATGCACTTATACCTTGCTTTAATATGCAAGTACCTAGTGGATTTGAATACTCGTGTTTTGATTGTACCACTAGGACATATTCTATAAGTGCATTGAATTAAGTGAATTGAGTTGAAGTTACTTGTTCATCATGAGCTTTCATATTAAATTCATCACATGATCGGTACTTGCTCCTTGTTAATGCTTTGCATTTGTTTGAGTGACTTAACTTGATTTTTGTCAAGCTTATCACTTTTTGTAACAAGTACCTTCACCATGTGACTTTTTCCTTATGTTTCATGATGAATAAGTGATTTCCTTTTCATTAATGGATTGGTTGTTGTTTATTGTGCTTCTATATCAATTTGCACTTTCACTCGCACAATTTCAATATCCAATATCGAATACTCATTCACTTTTGTGGTTACCTAAGGTTGCTTGTGCCTTAAATTTTACTTATTCTTTATGTGCAACCTAGGCCACCTAATTGAGGACATGCTAATTCTTTTTGTTTGTGTGGATACCGCTTTACCCGGCCAATGTGTATGTTCTAAAGTGTGCGCACTCTTAGAATACACACATTATCTTTTATCATACCACACCTCTATACAAACTTCCTCAACTAGATGCTTATTGGCCCCCTCCCCTTTACCCTTTTGTGCTACTTGCCCTATGATTCCTAATTATACTTTATTCACTCTTTTTGAGGATGAGACATAACGGTAGGGAGCCGGGAGAGGAGGAGGACACCAAGGATGGAGATGCCGAGAAGGCATTGAACTTGGCAATTTCCATACAACCCGAGCCCCCGCATCCGCCAACTGAAGGTGGATCTCTTGAGAGACATTCTCCCAGGATCGTGTTCATGCATGGAGGACCGTACAACGCTTAAGTGTGGGGGGAGGATTCACCACTTTCGGGGCGTAAATTTCTTTTCCGAACACTTTGCACTTTATTTTTGCTTCTTTTTATTGTGTTTCTTGTAAATATTTGGAGTGTTTTTATTGTTGCATTGCATTTTCTTCTTAGTTTATATCTATTGCATTTTGCATCTTTTGCATGGTATATATAGTATAGATATTGGTTGCGATTTGATGTTGTGAATAACATGTGCCTAGTTCAATTTTGTCCTAATTGTTCATGTTAGTTTTTGTTTGTTGAAAATTAGGAAGAGAACTAAGAAATTTTGAAATTGCATCCATCATAATGATGAGCGGATAATTTATACGCTTTTTGGCATTGTTTTTAGTATGTTTTTAGTATGTTTTAGTTAGTTTTTATTATATTTTTATTAGTTTTTAGTTAAAATTCACTTTTCTGGACTTTACTATGAGTTTGTCTGTTTTTCTATGATTTCAGGTATTTTCTGACTGAAATTGAGGGACCTGAGCAAAAATCTGATTCAGAGGCTGAAACGGACTGCAGATGCTGTTGGATTCTGACCTCCCTGCACTCGAAGTGGATTTTCTAGAGCTACAGAAACCCAATTGGCGCGCTCTTAATTGCATTGGAAAGTAGACATCTTGAGCTTTCCAGCAATGTATAATAGTCCATACTTTGCCCGAGATTTGATGGCCCAAACAGGCGTTCTAAGTCAGCTCAAGAATTCTGGCGTAAAACGCCGAAACTGGCACAAGAATGGGAGTTAAACGCCCAAACTGGCACAAAAGCTGGCGTTTAACTCCAAGAAGAGCCTCTACACGAAAATGCTTCAATACTCAGCCCAAGCACACACCAAGTGGGCCCGGAAGTGGATTTTTATGTCATTTACTCATATTTGTAAACCCTAGGCTACTAGTTCTCTATAAGTAGGACCTTTTACTATTGTATTTTCATCTTTTGATCACTTTGATGAGTTTGGAAAACTCTTATTAAATTTTGATGATGAACAAACATTATTAAAATATTAAATTACAAAATTATTAATTTGATCTTAATTCATATTTGCTTAATTAATAATTTTGTTGTGCAGATTTTACCTTGGGCCGGAAAACAAAGATGTTGCTAGCCCAAAATTAAAAATCAGCATTGCTATATGAGGCTGAATTATTAAATGGGCCAGAATAAATATTATTGTTGCAAGCCCAAACAAATGCTTTCTTATGTGCTCTATGCTTGATCCGAAATCAATTTTATCAGGAAAGCAAATGTTAACCAAATAGGCCAGATTTAATCTCAATGTTACAAGCCCAAATTCTATTAATGATAAAAGGTTCCATGCATGATAAAAAATGAAAGCAAAGTGCTTCCAACGGAACCAAGTCTTTAACCATGTGATGGATTTCAAAATCTATTACATTGTTAATTAATGCATGGGGAACATGAGAGAGAAATTCAGCTGATTTGATTGATGGCTATTATGACAAACACGCCACTCTAAGCTAAGGGGAGTAAAAGCAAGCTATTCTCAAATTAATGTGTTTAACCACTCTACATTGCTTTTCTTCAGATTCTTTCTTTCTCTCTCATCTCTTTCTTCTTCTTTCTACGGTCCTTGTCCAGGAAACAATGGAAGAAATGTTCTTCAACAAAGAAAAGGAAGAAGCTGCATGCATCAAGACCATCAAGCTAATGATGGCAAGAAAACACAAAGACCATCAAAATGATGGCAAGAAAATACACCAAAATAAAAGTGAGTTGTGGCTAAGATATTCACCAAATGTGGATAGATTTGGTGAGACTATCTTGAGCCTCACATGCTCAAAAATGGAAGAAGAAGATTCGGCCAGCTAGAGGAGATTCTTGAAGCATGGCTTGTCTTTGATGCTGCTCAACCACCACAGGGAGTAGCTAGAGTGGCGAAATGATGGTTGAAGGCAGAGATTGAAGCAGATGAAGTCATCATCATCATGAAGCATCAAGGGCCAGAAATCCATCTTGGAGAGGAAGCCAAGGATGGAGAGCCTGGATTGATGAAGGGTGATGATCAAGAAAGGACTAGAGGTAATTGCATGTTGGTTTTGCATGGTTATCTCTTATCTCTCTATGTGGTCGAACCGGTTCTGTGATTGTTGAAGGAGGAAGAAGTTGGTTCAGTTTTGGCTTCAAGTGTGGAGGCTTTCCTTTTCTTTAAAAAGGAGGAACAACCACTGTTTGAAGCAAGGAGAAAAATTTGAGAGTGCAAGGCACAGAGTTCT
>NC_029772.3:60202672-60207379 GCF_000817695.3 Arachis duranensis | reverse complement strand
TTTAATTTTGTCATGTCTTGAGTCTCATGGAAAAAGGCAAACAGTGAGGTTTGTATGAAAAAGCCATAGAGCGGAAAAAGGCAGAGAGTGCAAAATTAAAAGAAAAAGCCATAGATGTCTTAGAGTTCCTTTGTTCATCTATGCTGTGTTTCATGATTCTGTGGGAATCCCCTTGTAAGTTGGGTTAGCACTTTACAAGTTGTAATCAGATTGATTATAGTGAAATTCCATCATGTTTGTGATGGAGACTGGATGTAGGCTGCACTGCACTTAGCAGCCGAACCAGGATATATCTGGGTGCAATCTTCTTCTTCTTTCTACTCCATTTCTGTTTTCTACTACACAGGAGAAAAAACCAGAATTATCTCGTGCCAAGTGACGAGACAAAAAGAAAAGTCTCGTGGCAAGGGATGAGACAAAACAAAGTTGCTCGTGTCCAGTGACGAGCAAAAACATAAAAGTCTTCTCTGAAGGTCAGCAAGTGTTAGCATCGTAAAAAGGGGGCTAAGATTCAACCCCCCCTTCTCTTAGCCACTGAAACCATCAATTGGTATCAGAGCTTGGTCTCAAAGAGATCAAGCTTTGCAGCTTGGAGTAAAGATCCTCATGGCAGAAAACAGTGGCATAAATGTGGTGTCTTACAATCTGGCTGAAGGTCAATCAAGCAACAGACCTCCTCTTTTCAATGGGAAAAATTATACCTATTGGAAGGAGAGGATGAAGATATTTGTACAAGCAGTAGATTACAGACTATGGAAGATCATCCTAGAAGGTCCTCAATTCCCATCTACCACAAGTGCTGAAGGAGTAGTCACTCTTAAACCAGAAGCAAGCTGGACCGAGGAAGATAGAAAGAAGGTGGAGTTAAATGCCAAGGCAATAAATCTGCTCAACTGTGCTATCAGCTTTGAGGAGTACCGACGAGTATCACGATGCACAACGGCAAAGGACATCTGGGACAAGTTGCAAATCACTCATGAAGGAACCACCATTGTAAAGAAGACTCGGACAGACATGTTGAACAGGGAATATGAAATGTTTGCAATGAAGGAAGGAGAGTCCATTGATGAACTGTTCGAACGGTTCAACTCCATCATTGTTGGCTTAGATGCTCTGGGAATTACACATTCTGAATCTGTGCTAGTGAGAAGAGTGTTGAGATGTCTCACAAAAGAGTGGAAAACAAAATCTTTAATTATTTCTGAGAGCAGTAGCTTAGATTCCATGACACTTGATGATTTGAGAGGAAATCTTCTAGCCTTTGAAAACACCTATTTGAAAAAAGATTCAAAAAAGAAAGGAATTGCTTTTTCTTCTATGACTAACCCTCTGGATGATGAATCCAGTGATAACTCTTCTGAAAATGAGTTTGTGTTGTTTGCAAAAAAATTCAGAAAAATGGTGAAGCTCAAAGGCAAAGGCAGCAGCTCAAGGAAGATGAAGAAAGACCTTAGCAAAGTAACTTGTTACAATTGCAAGGAAATGGGTCACTTCAGATCTGATTGTCCCAAGTTGAAAAAGGAGGAGAAGCCGAAAAGAATGAAGAGGAAGGGACTGATAGCCACATGGGAAGACTTGGAGAATGACTCAGATGATGATGATGATGATGAGGAAACCGAGACCAAGTCACAGCCTTGTCTCATGGCAAATGAGGTAGATCAGGTATCATTTCAAAACTCTGACACTGAAGACCTTCATCTTATGATAGATCACCTCTCTGAAAAAATAAGATGCTTTCTTCTTGATAATCAAGATCTTGAACAACAAATTACCATCCTTAAATCTGAAAATAATTTTCTAAAAGAAAAGCTAAATTCTTAAAGCTGAAAATGATTTTCTCAAAGAAAAACTAAGAGAGGCCGAAACTGCTTGTGATCTTGTGGAAGAGAATAAGCAGTTAAAAGCCCAAGTTAGAAGCTGTGAAAGTGACCATTCTGTCCTTGCATATGTAAATTGTTTTAAGCAAAATGAAGAGTTGCTCAAAGAGGTTAAAGGACTTAAGGAAGACTTAGCTAAATTCACCCAAAGTTCTGAAAATTTGAATCAAATCTTGGCTAGTCAAAAACCTCTTTATGATAAAGCTGGGTTGGGATTTTATAAATCTGAAAAATCACATTTTGAAAACATTGCTTCATCTTCAAATGATGTAAAGTATCAAGACCCAGCTTACTTTAACAAAGCAGCAACTCCAAGATTTTGTAGACTATGTAACCGAAGTGGTCATTTTCCAGTTCAATGTTTCTTTGGTGAAAGAATGATAGGTGATAAAGTTTACAAGGTTGTTTTTTATTACAATGATTTGGGACATAAGAGATGGTTTAACGTGAAAGGATCCAAGAAAATTTGGATACCTAAGGTCACTTAAGCTTGTTTTGTAGGTGTGCCTAACATCCAAAAGGAAGGAGAATATGTGGTATATGGACAGCGGATGCTCTAGGCATATGACCGGAAAGACAACCTTCTTCATAAAGCTTGATGAATATGATGGAGGACTTGTCACTTTCGGTGATGATGCAAAATGAAAAATAGTGGCTGTTGGGAAAGTGGGTAAAAATTTCTCATCTTGTATAAATGATGTCCTTCTTGTAAATGGTTTGAAGCATAATTTACTTAGTGTTAGTCAATTGTGTGATTTAGGCTTTGATGTTATTTTTAAGAAGCTTGTTTGTTTGGTTGTTTGTGAGAAAACTGGGGATATTTTATTTGAAGTGTTTGTTTAGTTGTTTGTGAGAAAACTGGGAATGTTCTATTTGAAGCTAAAAGATGAACAATGTATATGGACTAACTTTTGAGGATTTAAAGGAACAAAATGTAACATGCTTTACATCTTTTGAATCTGAAAAATGGCTTTGGCATAGAAAGTTGGGACATGCTAGCATGTACCAAATTTCTAAGCTAGTTAAAAGGAATTTGGTTAGAGGAATTCCAAACATCAAGTTTGATAAGGATCTTACTTGTGATGCATGTCAATTGGGCAAACAAGTAAAATCCTCTTTTAAATCAAAAGATGGAATCTCAACCAAAAGGCCATTGGAGATGTTACATATTGATCTTTTTGGTCCTACTAGAACTCAAAGTTTAGGAGGTAAACACTATGGTCTTGTAGTGGTAGATGATTACTCTAGATTTGGTTGGGTACTTTTCCTTGCTCATAAGAATGATGCCTTTCATGCCTTCTCAATTCTTTGCAAGAAAATTCAAAATGAAAAGGATTTAAAAATTGCCCATTTGAGAAGTGATCATGGAAAGGAATTTGAAAATCAAGATTTTGAAAAATTTTGTGATGATTTAGGAATTTCTCATAACTTTTTATGTCCTAGAACTCCCCAACAAAATGGAGTGGTTGAAAGAAGGAATAGAAGCCTTCAAGAAATGACTAGGGCTATGCTATGTGAGAATGAAATTCCTAAATTCTTGTGGGCTGAAGCTGTGAACACAGCATGTTATATTTTGAATAGAACAATCATTAGAAAAGGGTTAAAGAAAACCCCCTATGAGCTATGGAAAGGGACCCTTCCAAATATTAAGTACTTTCATATTTTTGGATGCAAATGTTTTGTGCTAAATAATAAAGAAAATCTTGGAAAGTTTGATCCAAAATCCTATGAAGGAATGTTTGTTGGATATTCCACCACAAGCAAGGCATATAGAGTTTATATCAAGGAGCATAGGATAATAGAGGAATCCATACATGTTACCTTTTGTGATTCTAACCTAATTCCCAGTATTGTGAAGGATAATGATTCAGATAGTGAAGAGGCTGGAACAAGTAAAGAAAATCCCAAATCTGTGCTAAATGAAGAATCTGTCAGCCCGGTTTTGTCTCGTCAGATTGAAGGAGAAACTTCCATTTTATCTCCTGAGCAGACACGAGAAACTGAAACAGTGAGACCACCAGCAGTTCATCAAAGTTCAACACCTGGCCGAAGGCCTAGAGAATGGAAGTCTATGAGGGGTTATCCTCATGACTTCATCATTGGTGATCCCTCTCATGGTGTAACCACAAGATCCTCTACCAAAAGGCAAACCGAACCTAGCAATCTTGCTCTCTTGTCACAAAAAGAGCCCAACAATATCAAACAAGCTCTTGAAGATTCTTCATGGGTTAAAGCAATGCAAGAAGAGCTTGCTCAATTTGACAAGAATGAGGTTTGGACACTAGTACCTTGTCCGGATGGTAAGAAGGTAACCGGTACTAAGTGGGTATTTAAAAATAAACTTGGTGAGGATGGACAAGTTGTTCGTAACAAGGCTAGATTAGTGGCCCAAGGTTACGATCAAGAAGAGGGTATTGATTTTGATGAGTCTTTTGCTCCGGTTTCTAGAATGGAAGCAATTCGATTGCTTCTTGCCTATGCCGCCCATAAAGGTTTCAAAATGTTTCAAATGGATGTTAAATGTGCTTTCCTTAACGGTTTTATTGATAGGGAAGTATATGTGGCTCAACCCCCCGGTTTTGAACATAAAGAATTTCCAAATCATGTTTTTAAATTAACTAAGGCTCTTTATGGTCTTAGAAAAGCTCCAAGAGCTTGGTATGAAAGGCTTAGTGCCTTCTTGTTGGAAAATCATTTTCAAAGGGGAACCACCGACACTACTTTATTCATTAAAGCATCTAATGATGATATCCTTCTTGTTCAAGTTTATGTTGATGACATTGTATTTGGTTCGGCCAATGTTTCCTTGTGTGAAGAGTTTGGAAAACTT
>NC_029772.3:60198736-60202509 GCF_000817695.3 Arachis duranensis | reverse complement strand
CTTACGGCTGTTAAACGCATCATTAGATATATTAAGGGAACTTGTAATTATGGATTATGGTATCCTAAATCTGATGACTTTTGTGCAGTAGGTTTTTGTGATGCAGATTATGCGGGAGATCGAGTGGATAGGAGGAGTACCTCAGGCATGTGTTGCTTTCTTGGAAGCTCACTCAACATGTGGTCAAGCAAGGAACCACAGTGGCTTTATCCACTGCTGAAGCTGAATACGTTTCCGCATCTGCATGTTGCTCACAATTAATTTGGTTAAAAACCCAATTGGAAGATTACAAATTAAAAATCAATAGTATACCCTTATTTTGTGATAATATGAGTGCTATAAACATTTCAAAAAATCCTGTTCTGCACTCAAGAACTAAGCACATTGAGATAAAATATCATTTTATTAGGGAACATATGCAAAAGGGTACTATTGATATTCAATTTGTAAAATCTAAAGACCAAATTGCTGATATTTTTACAAAACCTCTCTGTGAAGACAGATTCTGTACCTTGAGAAAAAGTTTGGGGATGTTTGATTTAAGTTTCATTGAAAATTTGTGAATGTGTGACTCTGTTCAGTTTTGCTCGTAGGTTTGGACGAGATGAAAAATAATGGCATAATGGAAGAGCTGTGGTCAAGGGGGAGGCAACGCAGAATTCAAAATTTTATGGGCCCCACCAAAATTCCATGACCCCACCATAACAGTTTTGTTAGTTATCTCTCTATGGAAATAAGAATCTTCTTCCTTGTGTCATCATATCTTCTTGGAAGTGGTTATTGTCAAATAAAATCCCTCTCTCCATCTAATCCCTTGATTTAAGGCAACAACTTTTCAGTTTTAGATTTCAAAAGTTAAAAGGAAAATCATCTTTTTGGGTAATAAACACCCCATATTGGTCATTAACCGCCCACTAATGATCATTATTTCCACCATTCTCTCTCTCCAAGCCTCATTTAATGCGTCACCCACCTTGCTTCTCTCCCACTCAACTCGGTTATCAACCACACCCTTTCATATTTCATTCCTCCATTACCATGAAAAAGAAAACCACGCCAAGAAAGAGTGAAAGAATTCTTCTTTCTCAAAAACCATCAACGCCTCAAACCCACACTCATATCCACATTCATTTAACCTCATCATCTTCTCTTTCACCACCGTCCAAACAAACAACCACCATGAGAAAGAAGGTGATTGCCCATAAAAGTTCAGGCCGAGGCAAGAACAAGAAACCTGTAGTTGAAGAAGAAGAGCAAGAATCTCATACTTCTCCCACTCCTTCACCTCCACCCTCATCACCGAAAAAGACTACCCCTGGAAAAAGCTCACAGAAGAATCAGGGGTTTGCACTCAATGACACGACTGAACCTCCAAACTTGGAATCCATGGAATTCAGAGACAAGTATAGCAAGACTCACTCTCACTTTGATCCAAGCAGATTTAACTCTTGCACCTCTTTTGAGTTTCACAAAGAGGTTATGGAGAAGCGTCATTTGTGCACTACCTATCTTGTTAGCCTCGAAAATCTCAAGAGCACCAACATTTCCTCTCTGTTTGAACTCCTCAACTGGAAGCCTTTGCTCCTCATCAAGAAACCAGTCTACCCAGGTCTTGTTCGAGAGTTTTATGCTAATATGCGACTTATTGACGGCACCCTTCATTCCTATGTCAAAAGGGTTCAAATAGCCCTTGATGCTGAGACAATTGGAGCGGCCCTGGGCTTCAAGGATGAAGGACCGCGAGCATATATGGTGGAGAAATGGGACACACAAGTTGGCGTTTCACACAAAACTGTTCTCCAGCACATTTGCAAGAACCTTTCTGGATTGCATGGCACCATTCCAACCCACAAAACCCTTGGACCAGTCAATTCCCAGCTTCACCGAATCATCACTCATATTCTGACTCCCCAAAGCGGCTCACACAACCGAGTAACATTTTCTGACTGTCTCATATTGTTTGCTTTGGTTACCTCTACCCCTATCTCCTTTGGTTATATTATGATTAGGCACATGTGGGATTCTGTTAGAAGCACCAGAAAGGCTAATCTGCCTTATGGTATGTTTTTAACTAGCATTTTTGAGTACTTTAAAGTTGATTTGTTGAATGAGACTGTAGAAAACAAGGTGTCTTCAATCAGAGGAGGAGGAGCGACTAAGGAAACCAAAGGGCGAAAATCTGCTGCATCAGATAGTGACCATGAAGGTAGGCCAGAATCTTCCAAAACAATCCAGTCCATCAAACAGATTTTGGGAGAATTTTTGAACATGGCAGACATGATGTTTCGATTCCACAAAGAGGCCCGCAAGCAAGCTTATGAGAGTGAGAAAGCTTGGAAAAATTGCAAAGAAAGAGTCACTCTAATGATGGAACATTTTAAAGAAGACTTGGGAGATGATAGTGAAGGAGATGCTGAGGAAGAAGATATTAACTTCTCTGATGATTAGTGACTGTTTTTACTCTGTTTGATATTGGCTCCATTAGGCTCAATCTTTTTTTGTATAAGCATGACTTGATACTCACTGCTTTAGGATAGTCTCTAGGATACTGTGATATACTTTTGCTATTTTATCTTGAACATTTTGTTATGTTAATCATGATTTGTGCAGGTGCCCCTTTGATGACAAAAGGGGGAGGAAATTTAGGTTCCAAAATTGAAATTGAAATGAAACAGGGGCTGAGAAACAAGGGATGAGAACAGGGGATGAAATTTTCAAATTGAAAATTCATGATCACCTTTGTTCAAAGAATGCATGTTGTTATTGCATTTACTATGGTTGCTGCTTAAACTGCATTTGGTTTATCATGATTAGTTAATTCTCATTTGGCATTTGGTTTATAATGATGTCTGATTTATTTTGATGCCTGGCTGTTGATTCATCATTGATAAACTTGTTAGATTGAAAATTTATTTTTGGCAGTTCCTTTAATCTATGATACATAAAAACTGCCTTGTTTTGTTCTTCAAATATTTTTTCATCATGTTGTTTTGCTCTGATATTCTAAAACGGGAAAATATTTGAAAAATATTTGGATACTTTTTGTTGTATGAAAAAGTTGAGCAGTAAATCAGTTTATGATATCAAATGAGTTTTGATTATCAATTAAAACTGCTCATAAATCAAGCATTTAGCATCATGCATAAATATGCTAAATAACATTGTTACTTGAAGCTTGATTTAAATGTTACAGGTTAGTGCTTCCCTTGGTAAAATAGTATACATTAAGGGGGAGTCATGTGACATTTAGAAAAGGGGAGAAATTCAAATTCAAAGGGAGTATACCTTATTCAATCTCTAAATTTCTATCCATTTCAATTTTAATAATGTTTGTCATCAAGGGGGAGATTGATGAGTTTGGAAAACTCTTATTAAATTTTGATGATGAACAAACATTATTAAAATATTAAATTACAAAATTATTAATTTGATCTTAATTCATATTTGCTTAATTAATAATTTTGTTGTGCAGATTTTACCTTGGGCCGAAAAACAAAGATGTTGCTAGCCCAAAAATAAAAATCAACATTGCTACAAGAGGCTGAATTATTAAATGGGCCAGAATAAATATTATTGTTGCAAGCCCAAACAAATGCTTTCTTATGTGCTCTATGCTTGATCCGAAATCAATTTTATCAGGAAAGCAAATGTTAACCAAATGGGCCAGTTTTAATCTCAATGTTACAAGCCCAAATTCTATTAGTGATAAAAGGTTCCAAGCTTGGTTCGAAACCAAGGAAAAATGAAAGCAAAGTGCTTCCAACGGAACCAAG
>NC_029772.3:60196855-60197785 GCF_000817695.3 Arachis duranensis | reverse complement strand
CATGTTTGTGATGGAGACTGGATGTAGGCTGCACTGCACTTAGCAGCCGAACTAGGATATATCTGGGTGCAATCTTCTTCTTCTTTCTACTCCATTTCTGTTTTCTACTACACAGGAGCAAAAACCAGAATTATCTCGTGCCAAATGACGAGACAAAAAGAAAAGTCTCGTCACAAGGGACGAGACAAAACAAAGTTGCTCATGTCCAGTGACGAGCAAAAACAGAAAAGTCTTCTCTGAATGTCAGCAAGTGTTAGCATCGTAAAAAGGGGGCTAATATTCAACCCCCCCTTCTCTTAGCCACTGAAACCATCACACTTGAATATTTTGATCATGTTTTTATGATTGAACCCTCTTTGGGAGGCTGGCCATTCGGCCATGCCTAGACCTTGTTCTTATGTATTTTCAACGGTGGAGTTTCTACACACCATAGATTAAGGTGTGGAGCTCTGCTGTACCTCGAGTATTAATGCAATTACTATTGTTCTTCTATTCAATTCAGCTTATTCTTGTTCTATGATATCACTTGTTCCTCAACTTGATGAATGTGATGATCCGTGACACTCATCATCATTCTCACCTATGAACGTGTGCCTGACAACCACCTCCGTTCTACCTTAGATTGAGTGGATATCTCTTGGATTCCTTAATTGGAATCTTCGTGGTATAAGCTAGAATTGATGGCGGCATTCAAGAGAATCCGGAAGGTCTAAACCTTGTCTGTGGTATTCTGACTAGGATTCAAGGATTGAATGACTATGACGAGCTTCAAACTCGCGATTGTGGGGCGTTAGTGACAGACGCAAAAGAATCAGTGGATTCTATTCTGACATGATCGAGAACCGACAGTTGAATTGCCGTGCTGTGACAGAACGCGTTGAACATTTTCACTAAGAGGACAGGACTGTAGCCATTGACAACGGTGATGCC
>NC_029772.3:60195794-60196719 GCF_000817695.3 Arachis duranensis | reverse complement strand
ATTCTCACCAATGAATTGCATAAGTATCTCTATCTTTATTTTATGCTTTATTCATAAATCATCTATAACCATTTGAATCTATCTGACGAGCTGATTGATCTTCGTCAATTTAGCTCTTGAATGTAATGTTCTGCTGAAGCTTGGCTAGCCATGTCTAATTTCTTTAGACTAAAGCTTTAGACTAACATTGCATGATTCCTGGAATTCTTATTAAAAATTTTAACTCTCTTTATTTTCTTCTCCATATAATTTTCGAAAAAAACCAAAAAAATTACAAAATCATAAAAACCAAAAATATTTCTTGTTTGAGTCTAGTGTCTCATTTTAAGTATGGTGTCAATTGCATGTTTCTATTCTTCTTGCATTTTTCGAATTCATTCATGTGTCTTTTCTTCTTGCATTCATTCATGTGTCTTCATTGATCTTCAAGTTGTTCTTGATGATTTACTTGCTCTGATCTTTAAATTCTCTTGTCTTGAGTGTTTTGTTGTTTCTCATATGCATTCTCAATTTGTTAGTATCAGTAGTATACAAACTTCTAAGTTTGGTGTCTTGCATGCATTGTTTATTTGATTTTAGTTGCATTTTGATTTTTCCTCATCATTAAAAATCCAAAAAAAAATTTAATTTGTGGCTTTTCAAGTCAATAATGCAGAGAATTGAAGATTCAGAATATACAGCAGAGGAATTACACAGAAAAAGCTGGGCGTTCAAAACGCCCAGTGAAGAAGGAAAACTGGCGTTTAAACGCCAGCCAGGGCACCTGGCTGGGTGTTTAACGCCCAAAAGGGTAGCATTTTGGGCGTTAAACGCCAGAATGTATACCATTCTGGGCATTTAATGCCAGGATGGCACAAGAGGGAAGATTTTGTTTTCAATTCAAATTTTTTTTAAGTTTCCATAATTTTTCAAAATCAAATCTTTT
>NC_029772.3:60194179-60195626 GCF_000817695.3 Arachis duranensis | reverse complement strand
ATGTTTGAATCATATCTTTTCTTGTTAGCCAAGTCATTGATTTTAAAAATCAAATCTTTTTAAATTGTTTTCCAAATCATATCTTCTCAATCATATCTTTTTAAAACTATATCTTTTCAATCATATCTTCTTAATCACATCTTTTTCAAAAATAGTTTTCAATCATATCTTTTTTATTTATAATTTCAAAATCTTTTTCAAAAATCACTTTACTTCTTTCTCAATCTTAGTTTTCGAAAATCATCAATCAATTTTCAAAATGTTTTTAAAATCTTTTTAAATTTATTTTCAAAAATTTCTTCCCCTCTTCTCACATCCTTCTACTTATGGACTAACATGTACAATTCGAACTCCATCTTTCTAAGTTCGAATTCTTCTACCTCTTCCTTCTATTTTTCTTTTTCCTCTGACACCTCAAGGAATCTCTATACTGTGACATAGAGGATTCCATATTTTCTTATTCTCTTCTCTTTTATATGAGTAGGAGCAAAGACAAAGGCATTCTTGTTGAGGCTGACCCTGAACCTGAAAGGACCTTGAAGCAAAAGCTAAGAGAAGCTAAAGCACAACTCTCTGTAGAGGACCTAACAGAAATCTTCAAAAAGAAGACAAGGCAGCCGAAAACAACAACAATGCCAACAATTCAAGGAAGGTGCTGGGTGACTTTACTGCACCTACTCCCGACTTCTATGGGAGAAGCATCTCTATCTCTGCCATTGGAGCAAACAACTTTGAGCTTAAGCCTCAATTAGTTTCTCTAATGCAACAGAATTGCAAGTTCCATGGACTTCCGTTGGAAGATCCTCATCAGTTTTTAGCTGAGTTCTTGCAAATCTGTGACACTGTCAAGACCAATGGGGTTGACCCTGAGGTCTACAGACTTATGCTATTCCCTTTGGCTGTAAGAGACAGAGCTCGGATATAGTTGGACTCACAACCTAAAGAAAGCCTGAACTCTTGGGAAAAGCTAGTCAATGCCTTCTTGGCAAAGTTCTTTCCACCTCAAAAATTGAGTAAGCTTAGAGTGAAAGTCCAAACCATCAGACAGAAGGAAGGTGAATCCCTCTATGAAGCTTGGGAAAGATACAAACAATTGATCAGAAAGTGTCCTTCTGACATGCTTTCTGAATGGAGCATCATAGGTATCTTCTATGATGGTCTGTCTGAACTGTCCAAGATGTCATTGGATAGCTCTGCTGGAGGATCTCTTCATCTGAAGAAGACGCCTGCAGAAGCTCAAAAACTCATTGAAATGGTTGCAAATAACCAATTCATGTACACTTCTGAAAGGAATCCTGTGAACAATGGGACGAATCAGAAGAAAAGAGATCTTGAGATTGATACTCTGAATGTCATACTGGCTCAGAACAAAATATTGACTCAGCAAGTCAATATAATTTCTCAAAGTCTGTCTGGAATGCAAGCTGCACCAGGCAGTACTAAGGAT
>NC_029772.3:60192682-60194022 GCF_000817695.3 Arachis duranensis | reverse complement strand
CAACAAAAATGGTGGAAGAAACAGGTTTAGCAATGGCAAGCCTTTTCCATCATCTTCTCAGCAACAGACAGAGAATTCTAAGCAGAGCAACTCTGACTTAGCAACCATGATCTCTGATCTAATTAAAACCACTCAAAGTTTCATGACTGAAACAAGGTCCTCCATTAGAAACTTGGAGGCACAAGTGGGTCAGCTGAGTAAGAAAGTTACTGAACTCCCTCCTAGTACTCTTCCAAGCAATACAGAAAAGAATCCAAAAGGAAAGTGTAAGGCCATCAACATGGCCGAATTTGGAGAGGAGAAAGAGGCAGTGAGCGCCACTGAGGAAGACCTCAATGGACGTCCACTGTCCTCCAATGAGTTCCCTAATGAGGAACCATGGGAATCTGAGGCTCACACTGAGACTATAGAGATTCCATTGAATTTACTTCTGCCATTCATGAGCTCTAATGAGTGTTCTTCCTCTGAAGAGGATGAAGATGTCACTGAAGAGCAAGTTGCTAAATACCTTGGAGCAATCATGAAGCTAAATGACAAGTTATTTGGTAATGAGACTTGGGAGGATGAACCCCCTTTGCTCACCAAAGAACTGGATGACTTGACTAAGCAGAGATTACCTCAAAAGAGACAGGACCCTGGGAAGTTCTCAATACCTTGTACAGTAGGCACCATGACTTTCAAGAAGGCTCTGTGTGACCTAGGGTCAAGCATAAACCTTATGCCTCTCTCTGTAATGGAGAAGCTAGGGATCTTTGAGGTACAAGCTGCAAGAATCTCACTAAAGATGGCAGACAATTCAAGAAAACAAGCTTTTGGACTTGTAGAGGATGTTCTGGTAAAAGTTGAAGACCATTACATCCCTGTTGATTTCATAGTCCTAGAGACTGGGAAGTGCAAGGATGAATCCATCATCCTTGACAGACCCTTCCTAGCCACAGCAAAGGTTGTGATTGATGTTGCCAGAGGAGAATTGATCATTCAAGTGACTGAAGAATCCATTGTGTTTAAGGCTGAAGGATATCCCTCTGTAACCATGGAGAGAAAGCATGAAGAGCTTCTCTCAAAACAGAGTCAAACAGAGCCCCCACAGTCAAACTCTAAGTTTGGTGTTGGGAGGCCACAACCAACTTCTAAGTTTGGTATTGAACCCCCACATTCAAACTCTAAGTTTGGTGTTGGGAGATTCCAAAATTGCTCTGAGTATCTGTGAGGCTCCATGAGAGCCCACTGTCAAACTACTGACATTAAAGAAGCGCTTGTTGGGAGGCAACCCAATGTTATATTTATCTGTTTTTCCTTTGTTATTTTATGTTTTCTACAGGTTGATGATCATGGGAAGC
>NC_029772.3:60186337-60192472 GCF_000817695.3 Arachis duranensis | reverse complement strand
ACGCCCAGTCTGGCACCATTCTGGGCGTTTAACGCCAGAAAGGGGCACCAGACTGGCGTTAAACGCCAGGAAAGGGCAAGACGCTGGTGTTAAACGCCAGAAATGGGCACCATCCCGGTGTTTAACGCAAGAATTGGCATAAAGAGCATTTTTGCTCGCCACTTGGTGCAGGGATGAATTTTCCTTGACACCTCAGGATCTGTGGACCCCACAGGATCCCCACCTACCCCACCACTCTCTCTCTTCTTCACCCATTCACCAATCACCTCAACACCTCTTCCCCAAAAACCCCTCACCTATCAAATCCCATTATTCTCCTCACCACTCACTTCCATCATTCATAAAACCTCACCTACCTCACCATTCAAATTCAAACCACTTTCCCTCCCAACCCACCCTCACATGACCGAACCCTACCCCTCTCTCCACCCCTATATAAATCCATATTCACTCCTTCATTTTCACACAACCAAAACACTACTTCTCCCCCTTGGCCGAACCACAAAGCCACCTCCATCTCCTCTATTTCTTCTTCTTCTACTCTCTTCTTTCTTCTTTTGCTCGAGAACGAGCAAACCTTCTAAGTTTGGTATGGTAAAAGCATTGCTTTTTGTTTTTCCATAACCATTTATGGCATCTAAGGCCGGAAAAACCTCTAGAAAGAGGAAAAGAAAAGCAAAAGCTTCCACCTCCGAGTCATGGAAGATGGAGAGATTCATCTCAAGGGTGCATCAAGACCACCTCTATGAAGTTGTGGCCATGAAGAAGGTGATCCCCGAGGTCCCTTTCAAACTCAAAAAGAGTGAATATCCGGAGATCCGACATGAGATCTGAAGAAGAGGTTGGGAAGTTCTTACCAACCCCATTCAACAAGTCAGAATCTTAATGGTTCAAGAGTTCTATGCCAATGCATGGATCACCAAGAACCATGATCAAAGTGTGAACCCGGACCCAAAGAATTGGCTTACAATGGTTCGGGGGAAATGCTTGGATTTTAGTCCGGAAAATGTAAGGTTGGCATTCAACTTGCCCATGATGCAAGGAGATGAACACCCTTACACTAGAAGGGTCAACTTTGATCAAAGGTTGGACCAAGTCCTCATAGACATTTGTGAAGAGGGCGCTCAATGTGACGCGCACGCGTGACCTCGATAAAACTCAATCCACACGTATGCGTGGACGACGTGTACGCATGACTTTGCTGTGTGCTGGATGTATCAGAAATCGCTGGGGGCGATTTCTGGGCTGTTTTGACCCAGTTTTCGGCCTAGAAAACATATATTAGAGGCTATAAAGTGGGGGAATGCATCCATTCATCAAAAAAAACATTCATTATTCATAATTTTAGGTTTTAGATGTATTTCTCTTAGGTTAGGATTAGGATTAGGATTTCTTCTAGGTTTTCGGATTAGGATTTCTTCTTCTTCTCAATTCCAGGTTCAATATTCTTTTAATTTAGTTTCTCTTTTATTTGTTTATGAACTCCATGTTAGATTTGATTTCTTTATTTAATGCAATTTGAGGTATTTCATATTTATGATTTTAATTTAGCTTTTTACATTCTTAGCTTGTGTTGAGTAATTGGAGACACTTGAGTTATCAAACTCCTTGTTGATTGAAAATTGGAATTCTTTGCTGATTGATTTGAATTCCTCTAACTCTAGTCTTCTCTTAGGAATTGACTAGGACCTGAGGAATCAAATTAATTTATCCACTTAACATACCTTCATAGTTAGAGGTTGACCAAGTGGGAGCAAAAGCCAATTCTCATCACAATTGATAAGGATAACTAGGATGGGATTTCCAGTTCTTATATCTTGCAAGGGTGTTCATGATAATTAATTTACTTTATTGCTAATTATTTCCTTGTTCCCTATTTCAAAAACCCAAAAATATACCTTTTTCCATAACCAATAATAAATCATACTTCCCTGCAATTCCTTGAGAGACGACCCGAGGTTTCAATACTTCGGTTATAAATTTTATTGGGTTTACTTTAGTGACAACCAAAACTTTTGTACGAAAGGATTCTCTGTTGGTTTAGGAACTATACTTACAACGTGATTATTTCTATGAAATCCTTTACTAGCAAAAGTTAGCTCGTCAAAATGGCACCATTCCCATGGAATTGCAAACGTGTGCCTTATTATTGGTTATTATAAATATTTGCTTTTTGCTTGTTTATTTGTTTTCATTTTTGTTTTTAATTTTTATTAGCTACTATGAGTTCTCACCCCTGTTACTTTGAGTTTGGTTCCAATGCTGTTGTAAGGAATAGAAGCTATAACAGGAGTATGCATTAAGATCGAAACAATCAAGGACGGAAGGAGCCACGAGGATTTGATCAACCCTTTCGGCAACAACACCTTCCAAGGTACCATGGACAACGACCATTCTACAATGCATGCCAAGACAATAGTTATGGTGGACCCCTTCGTGACAACCAACCTCCACCAAATTACTGTGGTCAAGATCCATTCTAGGGTGCATACCAAGATGATGAATTTGGTGGACCCCCTTGTGGTTACCAACAAGCCCCACCATATGCTTATGAACCCCCTCCTCAACATAACTCTGAACCACCATACTCACAAGCCCCTTTCCACCATTCACCTCCATATGACCATAATTCTTATCCACCATACCAACCACCATATGAGCCATACTTAGAACCACCACCTCAATATACACCATCTCCACATCCTTACCAAGAGGAACCACCTCCGTGTTATGAGCCCTTTCTCCAAAATAATGAACCCTCCTATCCACCACAAACCTCCATGGAGAATACACTTACTTCTCTCATTGGTCTCACCTCTACACTCCAATATCTTATATCCCGCATGGACTAACCCTCCACCTCCAATATTCAACCCTCAAGCTCTAGTGCACTTCCTTTTCAACCACAGAATGATCTCTCCGCATATTTTTGTTTTCTTTTCAAAATTTATTATTTTTCAATTGGTGTTAAAATTTTCTTATTCAATTGTTGCATCTTTTTCTTGAATTATTCTGGTGCTTCATGACTTGTTTTATTCTGATTATGTATTATTATTCATAAGTCAATGCTATTTTTTTATGATACCTGTATTCCTTTTGCATTGACATGAACTTACACTGTCTTTCATTACCCACACTCCTCCCCTTTGCTGCAAATTTTGCACCACTGGTATGCCATGTGCTTCTATTATTTTCTCACTTGCATGTTGAAGCTACCATGTAATTAAGACCCCCATTATTTGGCATTAACCCACCCATACTTTATTTATTTTCTTCTCTTTATTCCTGGGTTACTTTTCTTCTTTTTCCTCTTCTTTCAGGATGGCCACCTAGGAAGGGAAACGGAAAACCTTTACATGGACAACAAACAAGTTCCATCTGCACAATCTTTAGAGAAAAGCATCAGTATAGCAACCCGTCCATTTGCACATCTCAGCATGCACTGAGGACAGTGCAATCTTTAAGTGTGGGGAGGTCGATACCAATCTCCGTGGGTTAGTCACTTTCTTCTCAACACTAATTTTTATTTTTTCTTTGTTAGTTCATTGTTGCATTTGCATGTTTGATTGCATGTTTGCTTGATTTTGTGCACATTTTACCACTCCTTGGTTGAAGTGACATTTTCTTTTCAAGAAACTTTCTATAGCATTTCACTAATTTGAATTGAAATTTTTATTGAACTTGTTTGAAGAAATATTATTTTGGAATATGGTTTAGAGCTCGAACACACAAAACCTGTGAGATTTTGAGCCTACTTGATTGGTTGCATTTTACCAACCAATATATTTTATTTTTGGTGTGTGTTGTTCTCTCTAAAATTATGATCTATATCTTGCTTGATTCTATATTTCCATGGTTTAATGTATGCATATACTTATATGATTGAGGCCTTGTTTCACTTAGCTTACATACCCATATGCCCTTACCCTTTCATTATCCTTTGTAAACCAATGTTGAGCCTATTTTATCCCTTTGTTCTTTACTTTAGCTCATCACTAACTCTAAGCGAAAAATAATAATGTCCTTAATTTGAATCCTTGGTTAGCTTAGACTAGTGAAAGTGCTCATGAATTAAGTTTGGGAAAAGTGGGTTTGGAAACGTTTGGTTTGGGAATTGAGTATGTTAGACTTTATGTGAAAATGTGAAAAATGTTAAGAACATGTTTATGCATTCAATACCTTAATCATATGGATTGAAAAAGGAAAGAAAAAAATAGATTAAGAAAAGAAAAATAGAGAAAGAAAAAAAATAGAAAAAGAAAAGAAAAAGAGCAAAAAAAATAAAAAAAGGGGACAAAATGCCCCAAAGTAAATGGTGATAGCAATGCATATGTACTGTACTCAAAAATTGGGATGCATGAATATGTACAAAACATAGTTAATGGGTAGTTAGATCTTACATTGTAATTACATGGATTGTCTTAAGTTAGGTGGGAAGTTTAGGCTAATTAAGGATTCAGATTTTAGTCTACTTGACCCAATACAATCCTACCTTGATCCTAACCCCATTACAACCCTCAAAAGACCTTTTGATATGTGTATTTGTACATTAAATTTATGTTGATTGGTAGAAGAAGAGCAAGTCTTAGAAAGCAATGTTAGTAGAGAATTAAGAGAATCAAACCTCAAACACTTAAGTGATTAGAGTGTATACACTTCTAGTGAGGGTTCGATGTTCGATTCTTTGTTCCTAGATTTCATGAGCTATCTTCTTCTTGTAAGTTTACTTGAACCTTATTTTATGATTTGAATTAGTGAGATCCAATTCATATTTCTTCTTGAAGGATTTGTTTACTTTTAACCAAGTAGGTAAAAGCATTTTGCATGTAGTTGCATTCATATATAGGTTTCATTTCATGAGTCTTACTTTTTCCCATTCGTTCCTTTTGTCTCCTTGAGCTTAGCATGAGGACATATCTGAAGTGAAGAAGGCTGGTTTGAGAGGCTATATTAAGGGCATATCAACACATAACAAGGGAGCCATCTTAGAATAGAAAAAACACATTAGGAGTAGTGTATAGTAGTTTTAGGTTTTCTCTCTTAGGGTTTAATTAGGTTTTGTAGAATTTTATACTTCAAGTTTGATTTTGGATTCTAGCAACTTTTATTGTAAATATTCCTTTAATTGTCTCTTTTAATACATTGCTTGTTCTACATTTTCTTTAATTTTTATCTCTTTTGTCAATTTATATAATCTTGCAATTTTGATTTCTAGTTGTTTAATTTGATGTTTGATGGCTCTTTTATGTTTGTTTTCATTGCTTTTATTAAGTTTAATCATTTATGGTTCATAGCTTTTACCATTTTCCTAATTTTGCCATGTTTTATGTTTATGCATACTAGATGTTTGATGAAATACCAATCTTAATTTTGGGGTAGATTTCCACCCCTTGACTTGGGAAAAATGAGTTTATGGATTACTAGAGTCATAATGTCCAACATTTAGTCGTAATTCTTGGGGAGTTAATTGACTCTTGTTTCCATTAAAGCTAGCCTTTTATCAACTAGTTTGGTAAGTTGGCTAGGACTTATAGATTAAGGTCAATTATGCTTGCTTAACTTTTCCCTCGATGATTGGGGTTGACTAGGCAAGACTAACTCATGATAATTATCATAGTTGTGGTTATGGCAAGAAAGGGATTCCATAACTCATCCCAAGTCAAGGTTTCTTTTATGTCTTAAACAACTTTGTCATTTACTTTATAGCTTTACTTGTTTATATTACATACATAGTTCTTTAGTTCTTTCATTAGTTTATTAATTGAAATTTTGTCTTGTTCTTTTATCTCTTTATTGCTTGCTTCATCATAAAAATCCCCTTGCTTTCTCACAACCAAGATTGTACACTCGTTGGCATTAGTTCCTAGGGAGAATGACCCGAGGTTGAGGTACTCTCGATTTCGGTTTATTTTGATTTGAATTGGATTATTTGATTTGGAAGTCAATTGTTGGTCTAGACTATACTTTCAACGAATGAAATTCTACTTTGTGAAAATCTAGATCGACGATAAACTCTCAATATCACAATCCATATTACACAATCTTCTGTTAAGTCTTTCCACCAATTTTTTACATTTCTAAGTGAATGGCCAACCTGAGTAGCCCAAATCTAGGAGACCATTTTGAGAGACACAA
>NC_029772.3:60185935-60186244 GCF_000817695.3 Arachis duranensis | reverse complement strand
AATCATGGAGTGTTGCATTAAAATCACCTAACAAGCACCAAAAGAGATTGATATTGAAACTCAAAGAGCATATATCCTTCCAAAGATTTTTACGAAACACCTTTTGCGGGTTTCCATAAACTGCCGATAAACAGCCAGAATTTTAAAAGATTATCAGTGAGTTTCATATGGACAATTTGATGGTTGCACATTAACATTTCAACTTTTCGAACTGCCTTATCCCACAAATACCAAATACCCCTGGACTGGCCCTACCTTCTTCAATAAAGCTTCCGTCAAAGTCAATCTTCTAGCCTTTAAATCAATATC
>NC_029772.3:60181895-60185762 GCF_000817695.3 Arachis duranensis | reverse complement strand
ATAGCCCCCATAGTCTAACTAAAAAATTCTACTTAAAAATAAAATTTATTATAAATAGAATAATAGAATAATAATAATAAAATTTAAGAAATCATGAATTCAGTAATTGGTATTTTTTTAAAATTTTATTAATGAAACTATCTTCTTTTATCTTTATTCTTTAATTCTTTTTTAATTTTCTTTTTTTTTTTGTTTCTCTCTAATACTATTAATTCTTTCCTATTTTAAATTCTTTTTTCTTTACATGTGCCTATGAAAAAAAAAGTAAAAATAAAAAATTATGATAGCAAATAACCGTGTGGGCTAATTTTTTTTCGACATAGAAAAAAATAATGTGTAATCCAGTATCATAGTTAATTGGTGTGTTTTTTCTTGGGATAAATTTAAAATTTTTTATTTTATTTTAAATAATAAATTGGACCCTCAGATTTAAAAAATCAGAGTGTGAGATTTTTATATTGTACAAATAGAAGGATGAGATGAATTTTTTTTTCACTTTCAAATAAATCAAAAAATCCAATTTGTATGTTTAAAATTTTTTTAATACTAAAATATGTATTTTTTAAATTTAAAAAATATAAATTTGATCCTTAAATTTGTGGTATTAAAAAATTAAAAATTATAAATCTGACTTTTAAATATATGGTATTTACACAAAAAAATATACGTTAATTCTCCACATTATTAAAAAATATTACTAAAATATCAATAATAAAAATAAAAAGTGTCGGAGGTGATCACCATACAATATATATAAGTGAATGTAAAAAGCTAATAATGATGAGAAGGAGAGGAGAAGGAATAATGGATTGTAAATTTCAATGGAAGTTGAGATTGGTGGAATAAGTGAGTCCAACGGCCCAATTAGAAGGAGCAACATTCCAAGCAATGATGGTCTGTTTGGTAGTTAAAGAAGTAATCTTGAAGGATAGAGGTTGAGAAGAGAGTGAAGCAAATGCTTGGTAAGAAGCACCCCAATTGTGGGTCATAGCGATCCACTCTGTTGTGCTTCCTTTGACCCACATGCTGCTTATGTCTCCACCACCTCCCACATTCATCACATACACCAATACCCAGTACCCATTTCCTTGCATTGCGAATCGAAGGCCCCCACTCCTTTCGCATGCAACTCTATATAAAATACATTTTAAAATGTAAAATATATTAAAAGAGTTATTTTGATATGATTATGTTATAATAATCTATGCTATGATAATTATGGTGTTATAAGTTTATAATGTTTAAAAAGTGTTACAAAAATTAAAATAATATTTTTCTTTTTTTAGCAATGTTTTTTAAGAAGTGTTGCTAAAAAAAATATTATCAAAATATAAAAAAATATAACTTTAAATTTAACAGTATTATTATAATTATTATATATAATCATATTAAAATCTACCATATTAAAAATTATTTAAACAATATATATAAATATATTATGGCTGATTTAATAATTTATTCTGTGTGTACATACAAATGTTACGATGCAATTGATGAGTAGTAGGCAATTAAAAAAAAAGGCAATTAAGATATAAATGGGATTTTATAGTTGCTTGTATAACTGTCTATTTAAGTTATTGTTGTGGCAATATTATTGTATTGTATTGTAATTTGTAAGAGGTTTTCATCATTCTAATTATTAAGAAAAGTGATTTCTATGACCTTTTTAGTTTTTACTATTAAGTATTAAATAAGTTGTGTGATCTACATCAGAGATATCTTATTCAAGAATAAAAAAGAATCCATGATGAGACATTTATCAGATTATATATGAGATTTCTTGATGTTGTTATTAGAAAAACGACACTTTCTTATTTCACTTATTAGATATATGTATCATACATGTGTAAGATTTCTGTGTGAATAGTATCTCAAAATTAAATCTTACCTTTACTAATACTAATACAGTAATACCTATATATGGGAAACGGATAAGAGTGGAGAATTAATGTAACTATTTTTGTTTAGGTGACCACTCAGATAAAGATGTCTATTTCATCTTTTGTTAAAGATATTTTTATGTTGTATTTTAATTGGTTTTTGTATAATTTATTCGGTATTTTTCATCACATATTATTAAATTCTTCAAAAAAAAGTTTTTCTAAAAATAATAAAAAACATTTAATTTGGACTAAAATTTGTGTATAGGAGGCCACTCAGATAAAGACGTTTAAAACGTCTTTTTTTTAAAGATGTTTTCATGTTTTGTTTTAATTGGTTTTTATATAATTTATTCGGTGTTCCTCATCACATATTATTAAATTCTTCAAATTTTTTTTCTCAAAAACAATAAAAACATTTAATTTAGACTAAAACAAAAAAGGTAATAGATTAATTATTAGATTTTTTTAAAAGATTATTTACATAAAAAATATATCACATTCATCAATATATATATAACAAGCTCTTAAAATTTTTATAAATAAAAAATAATTAATTTTTATTCGTATAATATATAAAATAATTACTATATTATTATTATATTATAGATTAAAATTTACTAATTTAAATTTTATTTTTATTTTTAATATAAGCATTAGAAATAAATAGTTTTTTTTCTAACAAGATATAGTATAACAAAATATATATAATATTAATTAGTTTTTAAAAGATTCTGAAAAAATAGTTTTTTTCTAATAAAGTGTTATTAGAAAATTAACATTATAAAAGCTAATTTCAACCAATATGATATAATAGGTTATTAAGTATATTTAATACAAAACACATTGAATATAAATTTTTATTGAGTTTAAATTTTAAATAATTTTTAATTGAATTTCAAATATTTTATTTTAAAGAGTTATAATATTTTAATATCATCTTTTTCGTATCTTTTAATTGATTCTTTGATTTTTTAAATTATAAACCTTATTTATAATTAAGAGTAATGTTTTAACACTACCAATTAGTCACACATATAAAAATACTAGAATAATTCTATTGTCATAATTATAATCTAACTTTATAAGTAATACAATACAACGAAACTATATATAAGTAATATAAGTAAATTTTATCTACATCTATAGTCACATTTCATAAATAATATAATCAAATTATATTTACGTTTATAATTAAAATATGAATAAAAATACAAAAAATTATCATGATGGTTAATTTTTTTCGTTCATAATTTTTTTATTATTTTTTTATTGTGAAAAGTTTAATTATTTTTTTAAAAAAATAATTGAATAACACAAAAAAATCTTATTAAGAGTAATTTATTTATATATGATTAAAAATAATTGAATAATTATATAGGTAAAAAATTAATATTATTAAAAAATAAAATTGAAATTTATTTTAAAATTAAAAATAAAGTTTATTTAAAAGTAAAATTATAAATCATGCTTTTTTATTTTTTCTTTTTTTTTCTAATAATAATTTTTCTTGTATTTAGTACTTTTTTTGGCACATCCTCTTAGTTAAAAATATAATCATTATAATTTTTTAATTATTATCGTTAGGAGTGTTTACAAATCAGATATGATTGAAATTTCGATCCAATTCGCACTAAATTCATTAGATCAAATTCGATATTCGCACTTTTTATATTTGGATCAAATATCAAATAAATTCATAAAATAAAAAATATTAAAAAATTTTATTTTTATAAAAAAAGTCAATATTTTTTATTTACTTTTTTAAACATATTTACTTCTATCTGATTAGAGTATGAATCCGATTTGAACCAATCCGATCATCTTACAAATCATATCATATCCACAAATTACAGATCAAATACGGATAAATACGGTAGATTTATGGATATGATCTAATCTATGAATACTTCTAACTACTACTATAAGTTCATTGTTTTGTTGCAAAAGAATTAATAATATTAACAACTACTATTGTATGAATACT
>NC_029772.3:60171209-60181768 GCF_000817695.3 Arachis duranensis | reverse complement strand
TTATATTTTTTTATATAAATAATTAAAAAAAATCTAATAGTTAATCTATTATCTTTTTGGTTTTAGTCCAAATTAAATATTTTTTATTGTTTTTGAAAAAAAAAATTTTAAAAAATTTAATAATATGTGATGAAAAAATACCAAATAAATTATATAAAAACTAATTAAAATATAACATGAAAATATCTTTAGTAAAAAATAAAATAGACGTCTTTATCTGAGTGATCACTTTTTATTTTAGGAGAAAAAAAATGTATAAAAAAGAGCGGTGAAATAGAAAATCTGTGTGAACATAATTTCCTAATTAAGAATTTCTATTTCTAGCACGAGGCAGATTGCGATCTCCATGCCATGGAAAAAAAATGTGCAGGAGACAATGTCCATTTTATTTTTTTTTATATTCTATATAAGGCTAAATAATTGAAGCTCATTTGTCTAACACGTAATAATCTCCTCAATTAAATACACAACTCACTCTTAAACATACAAAAATAAACGAAAAACGAATAATATCCGGAATCAACCTCTAAAAGATTTAGTCAAAATACTTTAATTTTCAACAAATTTTAATCATCAAATCAGTTTTCATACTTTCATTTATTTAGATAAATAAATTTTTACATAAGATTATTTGTTTATATAAGGAAAATTGATTTAAGAATTTTAAAAAGTTTAAAAATTTTTAAGAATTGTTATATTTTTATAAATAAAAAAATTATCTGACTTTTTACTAAAATTTGATATGAGGATTGACATGTTTAATAAAATAAAAAGTTAAAATTTATTTTGTAATTAAAATTTATTTTGTAATTAAAATTTATTTTGTAAATTAAATTATTGGACTAAAATTTTTTTAGAATTGATTTAGAATATTACACAGTAAAAAACAAAAAAACACAGACTAGGAGACAACTATAATTGTTTCTAAGCTTAAAAATGCTTAAGAAAATGAGAAAATTAAGTTTTTATTCTTTTTTGGTTTACTGGATTAAATAAACCATTAATTGATTACCTGCGGTAGAGAACAGGCACAATGCCAGCAGTCCACTGTGCAATTTTCATGAAAGCGGGCTTGGACATGTCAAAATGGGCCCTTGGTGGGGTACACCAACCGCCATTATCAGAGGGCTCGGCCCAATTAGGAGGACAAAGATTTGTGGCGGTTACAGTGGTGTAGGGCACATTGGCATTACATGCACTCGATTGGTAGCACTTTATCTGATAACAAGTCCCACATGCATATCCATTGTTGAACAAGGTTGAGCTCAATGCTGCTGTGTCTGTTCCATAACCGTTCGAAAACAAGTTTCCATACCCACAAGCTCCTCCTTTATTCACAGCAAAGATGATGTCATGTTAATGCAAAGTCACATTGTTGGTTTTATTAGTAACATGTATTTTTTACTTGTTAAATATTGTGGAGTAAATTTAGCACCACAAAAAAAAAAAAATTATCAAAATCTATTTTTTCATATATTTCTAATTTTACAACTAAAATATCCTATATATAACTCTTCTATTACAATTAAAATCAATTTTTTTTTTATAAAATTAAAGAGTTTTCTCCTCCTCTCTTTTTCTCTATCTTTCTCATTCTTTCGCTCACTTTATCTCTCTTATATATTTTCATCAATAACTAATTACAAATTTGACAATAAAAATATACAACATAATAATCTCTAATTGAATTTAAATTAACTTAAAATTAAAATTTAAATATTAAAACTATAATATAACTATATTATTTAACATAATTGATGTATTATTAATAATATTTTTATTAAAATTACATTTGTTTAACTCCTTTCTCCTATCTTCACCTTCTCAACAATCTCAAATCTCATTTTTTTATTTTCTTTTTTCTCTTACTATCTTTTGTACTATTAATTCTTCAAAAGAGAAAGAAAAGAAATAAGAGAATGAAATTTGAGTTTGTTGAGAGTGTAAAAGTAGAAGAGAAAAGTTTAGCATACGTAATTTTAACAAAAATATCATGAACTGTACATCAATGCCGTTAAGTTTTAAAGAAGGATTTGACTATGAGATAATATTAATACTATTTTAAACATTAAAAACTAAAATACGATTCACATCAAACATTGAGAACCAAAAGAGTACTTTACCCTTATATACAGAGAGAGAAACATATTATTTTTAAATAACAAGTATGAAAATTAATTATTTTTATTTGTCCAAATAAATTTAACACTTAATCAAATATAAAAGTATACGTATTAAATTTTTTTAAATATTAGATAATGAATATTAAAATTAATTATTACTAAAAGATTAACTCTTTCACTTGACGAAAATAATAACTAAAAACCTTATTATTTGATTTTTTTAATCGGCGAGAATTTTTATTTTTTACGACCTTTTTGTAAAAGTAGTTTAATTATATAAATCTTTTATGTCAGACACAATCTATAATATCAAAAAAAAATTTTATAATTTATATTCTCGTAATATTATTATCAGTAAAAATACTAGTTAAACATCTAATAATAAAGGAATAGATCTAAAACTGATATGCAATGAGTATAATGACCAGTTGTGGAGATCATTAATTTTAACAAAACTCGTCATGTTCCATAAAGGGAAGGGTAAACCAAAAAAGTAGGCAAATAGAAGAAAACTAGATACACCTAAACACTCTCTCTGACTTAAACTTTGGAGTGTACTTAGAGATGTCCTCTTGACTTGGTGTGTGATTAAACGAAAAGCGAGTTTCTCAAGCTCTCGTTAGCTCGGATACTCAGCAAATCCTCCCAACAATATTCTAAAAATACAATTTGATAATCACAACGTAGTCATCTATTTATATATATGCTAGGACTTATGTTTTGGTTCTTAAAGAATGTTATCCCTTATTACCAGAGTACCGAGTGTCATATATCCAAATCTTAATGTTAATAAGATTAATTACCGTATTTTTTGTTTTAAAAAGGCTTAATGTTTCCTAATATAACAGAAAATTAATAGAAGTGGTTTTCTACGTACCCATGGTGGCAGAAGCAGACTCATCACCATAAAATGTGGCATGTGCAAGAGCCCAATCACTAGGTCTAAATATGCCCGTTGCTAATGCTCCATTTCCAATGGTTGTGAACATGCATGTTAATGTAACCAACAAAAAGCTACTAAAGCTACAATATTGAAGAATTGAAGCCATTATTCCTATGTTTGAATCCCTACTAATCTGGCTATGCAGCTTAATTAGCTTAGTTTATTAGGAGAAGGAAATAGAATACATTGCTCTTAGTTTACATTAATTCTTTTCCTTTTATATATACAATACACAATACGGTACTGTACATACAATTGTAGCGGCACCTAACACGTCGCCAATTGAAATAAATAGTCTTCGTGATCACCACGAAGATAGTAAGTCGTACTAGTGTTTCTAATCGGTCAAAGTAAATAGTTTTATTATTCTTCTTTGATTTTCTTTTTGTTGACTCTGTACGCATTGTTAGCCAATGATGAGATGTACTGAGTGAAAGACCGTAAAACAATGATCCATGAAAACTAAGGCAAGCTGATTTTCTGAATTTAGTGAAAGGGAAAACGTGCATACATGTTTCATATGTCTTCTTGTTACTGAATTTCATGTTAATTAATTTCTTCATTCGTGAAAAAAGTTGTTCAATTTGATTAAAGTTTCAAGAGCTGATCCAATAAGCATACCTGTTGTGTTAGGTTATTCATAAAGTCCACACACTTCCGACTAGAACCTTGTTTCGGCCCAGCCAAAAAATGGCCGGGATCCATATTGTGGGCTACCGACCCAACAGGTCCTTGACCCGTATACGCAAGGGTAACCTGTGCGTCACTCTACCTCTTAGGAAAGACCTAAATAGCTGGCAGAAGTTTTCAGACGATCGGGTCCAAGTTAGAGGACTCACCCGAATACAAGGTATAAATGGGTTGATTTTTTGGTTGAAGTGACTAGAGATGTTCCCAGATACTCGAGCACACGGTGAAAAACTCCATGTTGACGGAGCTTCCAACCAAGAGTTTGGAGGAGTCGAGATCATTTTAGAAATCTTAGAAGGGATAACTTACGAGCAATCCTTTCAAATTTGAATTATCAGTCTCAAACAACTAAGCCGAATACGAAGCAATGATTGGTAGCTTAACCTTAGCTAAAGAGGTCGGAGTAACAAAGATTGAAATCAACAGCGACTCCCAGGTCGTGACCTTGCAAGTGAATAGGACGTACCAAGCTCGGGATCCACTATTGCAAAAATACTCAAAACGAACGAAGCAGTTGTGAAAGGATTTTGAGGAGGTAGTGGTCTAGCATGTGCCCAGGAAAAGAAATGCCAAAGTGGACCTTTTTGTCAAAACTGGCAATCACCAAACTCGGAACGGAAAACCGATCTGTCATCCAGTGCTTGGTGAGGGAGCCGTCGGTAACTCTCTGTTTGACTCAAGCTCAAGAACCCCTTTCTTGGATCAGCCTGATCCAACGTTTTCGCGAAGATGGATTGCTTCCAAAAGATGAAAAAAAAGCTAAAACAATAAGACGAGAGGCCGCTAAGTATGCAGTAGTACAGGGGCAGCTATATAAGAGAGGGCTCAACCAACTCGTACTAAAGTGCTTACGAGTTGGAGTAAGTCTTAAATAAAGTGCCTGAAGGATATTGTGGCCACTACATTGAGGGTAAAGCTCTGGCTCGGAAGCTCGTTAGAGCCTGTTACTATTGACCCTCTATGATAGCAAACGCTCACGAGTTCGTCAAGAGGTGCAAGAAAGGAAATGGGGAGTTGACCTCTTGGGTCCATTCCCGGTGACTGCAAGTCAGGTCAAGTACCTTATTGTCGCCACTAATTGCTACACCAAGTGGGTGGAGGCTGAGCCATTGGCAAGCATATCATCTACGAATTGCCAGAAATTCCTTTTGAGACAAGTGATTGCTAGGTTTGGGATCCCGAAAATCGTTGTGTCAGATAACAGTACACAGTTTTCGGATAAAAAATTTAGGGAAGCCGAGACGAACAAGCCGAGACGGAGAAAAATATTATCCACAGTGGACTAAAGAAGCATCGGGATCAGAGAAAGGGCTCCTAAGCAGATGAGCTAGCTTCCGTCTTGTGGTCTTACAGGACAACACCGCAATCTTCTACCGGGGAGACGTTATTCCGGCTTTCCTATGGCATCGATGCAATGATTCCTATAAATATAGAGGAACCGAGTTCGAGGCTGCTCCTAGGTGGAAGCAGTGAAGTGATTGAAAAGAATTTGATAGATGAAACATGGGAGCTGGCCCACTTATCAGAAGCAGCGCTGAAGTAGAGGATTGCTTTGCTTTATAATCGCAGGGTGCAAAGCATGAGTTTCGAAGAAGGTGACTTAGTGCTGCGACATAATGATATTGGTCTGCTGACTCCCAGAGAAGGCAAGCTCTCGCCTAATTGGGAAGGACCTTACAGGGTAAAAGAAGTGCACAGAAAGGGCGCCTACATGTTAGAGTGGTTAGATGGGAAGGAGGTCCCAAGGATATGGAATACGGCGAACCTTAGGAGGTTTTACTCCTAAAGGATGTAAGAGCTCCCGACAAATCGGTTAACCTTTGCCTTCGCTTACTTTTATTTTCATCTACTTTGTCGGTTCTTTCTTTAATTTACTTTATTCCATAATTTACTTTGTTTCACCAAAACACCTTGCCCTCAGAACGAGACAACGGCAAGGTGTTTTAACGAGGCCCATTATTAAAAAGCAATTGTATGTTTGATTTCCAAATTTATTTTTGCTTTGATTTATTTATCTATATTACCAAGTTACAACAACGGATTCCTCGGACTGATCAGGAAGAAGTAGAGGAAGACATTGGCGGAAGCCGGGAGCTCTAGGTATTCACATATCATCTCAAAACAGCGGATGGCGGCCCAACTGTTGGGGTGAAATTGTGACATGGCAACATCACACCGATTCAAAGGGCCATGATGAAAGGAGAGAAAGGGAGACGAACGTCCAACGTGGTGAATATGGACTTGTACACTCACATCCAGTCGGAAACCTAGGAAACGACAAATTTAGTTGGCAGATGCACTCTCGGGCTCCCAGAACGAACACGTTATAGTTTGCCTCCTCTAGACCACCCCGCACAACACCCCAGAATTTCGGAATTCTTGTAATTCCTCCTAAGTTATCTTGGAGGATGTGTTCTTACTTCGTTAGTAACCCAAGCATAACGATTTATGGGGTTTTGCACCATGGGTTGCTGCGACATACCTACAGTGAAGGTA
Organism: Arachis duranensis; assembly: GCF_000817695.3. Taxonomy (NCBI): domain Eukaryota; kingdom Viridiplantae; phylum Streptophyta; class Magnoliopsida; order Fabales; family Fabaceae; genus Arachis; species Arachis duranensis. The sequence continues at coordinate 60,175,516 of NC_029772.3, read as the reverse complement.
CCACTTAAGTCAAAACGGAAAGTCGAATGTTCAGAGAAAGTCAAAGCTGAACTATGTTTTGCTATATCACTATCCTACGCTATTCCACACAATTTCAGACCTAAATCCAGGTTGAAAACACCTATGGTACCTCCTAAGAACTAGCTAAAAATGGTGAGTTCAATTCAAGCAAATAAAAAAAGAAAACACAGCAAATGGCAACAACAGAAGCAAACGCAACAAATAACAACAAGAGAAGTACCAAAATAAACAAAATAAGCACAAAAGATTCACGTACTAATAAGAAAAGGAGAAGGAAGCAATAAATTGGTGGAAAATGTAGCAAAATGTGATGACAAGTCATCATATACCCATTTTTCAAGCTAATTTCACTTGTTTTATTAGTCTTTATGCACTTTCTTGCATCCTAAGTAAGTGATTTGGAGTGAAAATGCATAACTTCTTTAAATCAAGCAACTACCATTAAATTGATGTTAACTCATGAGGTTTAAGCTAATTTTAATTGAATTTTAATTGATTTATAAGTCTTGTGAATTTAGTGATACTTTGAGTAGTTGTTTTGGTTTATTATAGGTGAAGAAAAGAAGAAAAGAGGAAGCGTGGCTTAAGAAAGCGTGGCCCAAGGAGAAAAAGGCGTGGCGCATAAAGGAGGAGTGCAAGCATTGCCCTCCACAAGGGCACACTGCCCTCTAGGAGGGCAACATAAGGAAACAAATCTTGAGAGGCAACCCTGCCCTGCCCACGACAAGGGCAGAGCACAAATTTGTGCCTTGGATCAAGGGAGACAAAAACACTGCCCTACCCTCCACAAGGGCAATATCGGGCTCACCAAAGGAAGAAATTCAAAGAAAAAGCTCACTAATGCTTGCCACAAGAATCGAACACGGAACCATGAGGAAACAAGAAACTAAGCCTTACTTTGGTACCAAGAAAATCAAGGAAAAGAAGTAGCGTGCGCGTCACACAAGGATCGAACACGGGGCTTCAATTTGGAAACATTGCCCTGCCCTCCACAAGGGTAGGGCAGCATCTTGTGGTGCACGGCCACGCACCATTCTGGCGCACCAAGGGAAGGCTCGGCAGCATCATTCTGGCGCACAGGCATCACTCGGCAGCACCAGTAGCACGCACGGGCACCATTCTGGCGCACCGGAGGGCAGGGCAGCGTCCTGCACGCACCAACGCATCACACGCACGCACCAATGGGCCAGATGCATCATTTTCTGCCCTGCCCTCCACAAGGGCAGGGCAGCCTCCTGGGAGCTGTTTTCTTCATAGGCTAAAATTGGATTAAAAATCCAATAAAATTCATTTCTTCACCAAATCAAAAGCCCATCCAAATTCCAAAATCCAAGAATAGAAAGTGTATAAATAGGAGATAGTTTGATGTAATTAGAACCTTTTCCTTGACTTTTAACTTTCACTTTACTTTTGAACTTTGATCTTTCTTTTGAGCTTTGAATTTTTATTTTTGGAACTTTTGAGATTTCAGAGAATTAGGGAGGAGAATTGATCTCTCTTCTTCCTCGTTCTTGCTTGGGCAATTTTTACTTTTCTTGTTTTGAGTTTTGGGTGTAAAGAATTGAGGAAATTCTGTCTCAATCTCCATTCAAAATCTCTTTAATTCCTCTTCTGCATAATTGAGTTCAATTTAAGTTCCTTTACTACTTCTTCTTCAATTTCTTGTTAATTGCTTTGTGAACTTGGATCTAGGAAGGCAATTGAGATCTAGACTTTGCTTTCTAGTCTCTTGAGTCCTGAGATCCCATTTTCCTTGTTGGTTCTTCTGTGAACCTCTGCTGCAATTTAATTTCATTTCCTGTTTGAATTTTAGTTACTTCCAAGTCATCTTCTGTTTTATTAATTGTTGCAATTTACTTTCCCTTGCTGAAATTCTGAATTCCCAATCCTCAACTCCCCTTTTCCATTAAAGCAATTTACATTTCTTGCATTTTAAGTTAATGCAATTTACATTTCTTGCACTTTAAGTTTCAGTCATTTAATTTCTTGTCCTTTAAGATTCAGCATCTTTTACTTTCCCGTTCTTTAATTTACTGCAATTCTCCCCTCTCCCTTTACATTCCAAGCAATTTAGCTTCTGTTAAAGACAAACCACTCAACCAATATTTGATTCGCTTGACTAAATTAACCACTAAACTAAAATTGCTCAATCCTTCAATCCCTGTGGGATCGACCTCACTCCCGTGAGTTTTATTACTTGATGCGACCCGGTATACTTGCCGGTGAGTTTTGTGTTGGATCGTTTTCCACACATCAAAATGCACAGCAAGTAGAAGGCAAATTGATGGTTGCGAAGTAGCAGGTGCGAGCGAAATTGGAAAATGAAAAAGGAAAATGAGAAGTCAGAGAGTTATGAAAGAAATATGAACACTTGGATGGTAACCGTCGAGGAGAGAGAGCGAAAAAGCAGGGGAAAAATGAACTTTTTCCTCTACTTTCAAATCAGTCATAAAAGACATTTAATACTCTTGGCACAAAAACTAAAGCAACGCCCAAGGAAACGGTACGCACCAAAGGTGTGGATCCCGTTGACGGAGTCACGAGCAGAGGAGAAAAGTTGCACGAGGAGACACGAGTAATTCGAACGTGCCAACTACGAGCCTCACGGCTTGTTACTTTGGGGGCACCATTCCGGCCTAGCCCAAAAAGGGCCGGGGGTCCATGTTGCGAGCTACTGACCCGACGAGTCCTTGACCCGTACACGCAAGGGTGACCCGCGTGTTATTCTACCTCCTGAGGAAAACTTGAACAACTGGTAGAAGCTTCTAGGTGGATGGGTCCAAGTTAGAGGGCCCACCTGAGTACAAGATATAAATGGGGAGGGACCTACCCCTCCCCCAAGATATGTCATCTTTACCCTAATTAGCCGCCTTGGCATATGGACACTTACTTTAGCACCGAAGTGTCCTTGCAGGTGGCCCCACTCATCGACCTACCGATGATCGTAGTAGCATCTTGCCTCGTAAAGTTCGCATTCAGGTCCAGAAGAAACCTTCCTTTCTCTAGTATATTTATTATTTTTATCATCAATATATTTAAAAGTATGGAATAAAGTATGTTGTTGGATTATTAGACTAAAAAAATTAAACTAAAGGAATTGAGTTATTGGCTAAGTGATGATAAAAGATAATAAATTCTGATGACTTTATAAGATTTCTCTAAGTATTATTCCAACTTTCTATTTTATATCTTAGTTCCCTATTCTATAATGAGTGTTTAATCGCTCGTTGATGCCAGGGTATTTTAGCCAGTTTCACTGACCTTTTCTTTACTGTTTTTAGGTAATTTCATGCATTTTCTTAGGAAATAAGTTAGTTTTGGGTAGATATTCACTCAGACCTTGATTCAAGCATACATTGTGCATTTTACATTATTTCATGAGGATTTTGCATGATTTTAATGACAAAATTGTCTATTGCATTACCCATGACTTGGACTAGAACTTTGATGCACCCTATTGCTTGATTTCAGGACCAAAGGAAGCAAGGAATGGGAGGTAACTTGCAAAGTTAAGGAGAAAAGTAATTGCCAAAAACACTCTCAAAAGCCATCAATGCCCACGTTAAATTGGGCTTGGCTTACTTGCAGAGAGAAAGTGTGAAGTGGGCAGAGACTTTAGCTCAAGACGTCAGGGGTGTTTAACATTTAGTGAAAGAGAAGTTGAGCCAACGTTAGTGACACTTAACATTGTCACTAACGTTGGCAATTGCTCACAAATGGCCACGTTAGAAGCCTCGTTAACCTAGTTAACGTGGCCTCTAACGTTAAAGGGGGAAGAGAAGCCAACGTTAGTGACACTCAACATTGTCACTAACGTTGGCCTAAGGTGCAAAGAGCCACGTTAAGTTAACGTGGGAGCTAACGTAAGAGATGGAGAGTTGTCGACAACGTTAGTGACACTCAACATTGTCACTAACGTTGGAGCAACCACACAACCCCCAAGAGCCATGTTAACTTCCACGTTAACCTGGTTAACGTGGAAGCTAACGATGAGGAATGAAGAATGAGCCAACGTTAGTGACACTCAACATTGTCACTAACGTTGGGATGGCTAAGAATGGCCACGTTAGAAGCCACGTTAACCTAGTTAACATGGAATCTAACGTGAGACCTAGGGGCACACTTGAACGTTAGTGACAATGTTGAGTGTCACTAACGTTCTCGAAGGTTGGCAAAAGCCACGTTAGAAGCCACGTTAACCTAGTTAACGTGAGCTTTAACGTGAAGCAAGAAGGGGCACACTTGAATGTTAGTGACAATGTTGAGTGTCACTAACGTTCTCGAAA
>NC_029772.3:60169998-60171092 GCF_000817695.3 Arachis duranensis | reverse complement strand
TTAGTGACAATGTTAAATGTCACTAACGTTCTCGAACTTGTGTTTTCATTAAATGTTAAACACCCCTAACGTCTTGAGCTAAAGTCTCTGCCCACTTCACACTTTCTCTCTGCAAATAAGCCAAGCCCAAATGAAGAAAGGAACGGCTTCAAACTCAAAGATCCAGAGGCCCAAGACTTGAAGAGCTAACTAGAAGCTGAGAAGAGTAGTATATATAGGAGTAGTTTTGAAATAGAGAATGAGCTTTTGAGGGGAGCGAGGAGAGAGAACTACTCTCTGTATTTTTACTTTCTCTGCACTTCTAGCTTAATGATGTATTCTCCATCTTTGATTTTGATTTCTAGAGCTATGAACAACTAAACCCCTTTCACTGGGTTAGGGAGCTCTGTTGTAATTTGATGGATCAATACTAATTTTCTTATTCTTCTTCTATCTTTCTTTTTGATTTTACTTGAAAGCTTTCGATCTTCATCCAATTGGATAGTTATCTTGGAAAAGAAGCTATTCAAACATGGATCTCTTCGGATCCTTGAAAGAGGAATGAAGAGATTAGCTGGAAATGCTTTCTCATGCTGGACCAAATTGAGTGTGGATGGGTATGTGGCTATAACCCTCTAAGCATTTGATTTAGGAAGTGCATGTGGTATAATCAGTGACCACACTTCATCTCTTCTCATGAGCAATTGACCAAGGAATTGGCTATTGATCAAGATTTGCGAGATTAAATTGCAAGAAATTGTGATTCAATCACTTAAGATTGCCAAGGAGATTTATAAGTGCATTGATTGAGGAAGAGATGAAAATAAAATTGATCCGGAGAATGCAACATCTCCTAAACCCAATGAACTCCCCATTTCTGATCTTATCCATTTTCTTTATTTTCTTCAATTTACTTTTATGAGCAATTCCCCCATTCCCATTTACAATTCTGCTATTTACTTTCAGTCATTTACTTTTAGCCCTTTAATTCTAGCATTTACTTTTTTCTGTTATTTACATTCCCGCCATTTTATTTTCTGCAAATCTCAACCCAAATTCTGAATTCGCTTAACTAGAACATTCTTCTAATTAAAGTTGCTTGATCAATCAATCCC
>NC_029772.3:60165780-60169955 GCF_000817695.3 Arachis duranensis | reverse complement strand
GTACACTTGCCGAATGGGAATTTGTTGAGAGACAAGTTTTACCCCGATCAAGTTTATGGCGCCGTTGCCGGGGATTGATTGTACATCAACAATGATTAAATTAGAGGATCACTAGATTGAGCATTTTTTTATTTTGTTTGAGTTAATTTTCTGTTTGGATAATTCGCTTTCCGTCTTAGTTTAATTCTTCCCTTCCCCCTGTTTCTCAGTTTTTCTTTGTTATTTACATTGTTATTTACAATTCAGTTCACTAACCTCACTAACTGTTTGATATATTGCATCACTGACACTAACAAGTAATTCTAACAAGATACTTTCTGCATTACTTTTCTTTAATCTTAACAAGAGTGATTTCTTCACTTTGCTCTTGCTTGTGTGCTCTACTGATTGTATGACAGGTAGAAGAAGAGGAGCTTTAACCTCCTTTGAATTTGAACCTGAGAAGACCTTCCTGAGATTAAAGAGGGAAGCAAGAGGGAAGAAGGTTGTTGGTGAAGAAGAAGAAGAGGAGAACTTAGAGATAAACATGGAGGAGGACATGGAGAACCATCATGAGGAGGAGGTGCATAATCATGCCAGAGAAGGTGCAGCAAACCATGTTGGGCAAGAGAGAAGAGTTTTAGGCTCTTACATTAATCCAAATCCAGGGAACTGTGGAAGTAGCATCCAAAAACCAACCATCCATGCCAACAACTTTGAACTAAAGCCACAGCTCATCACCCTTATTCAGAACAATTGCTCGTTTGGAGGAGGTGTCCAAGAAGACCCCAACCAACACTTAAACACCTTCCTGAGAATATGTGACACAGTGAAGTCCAATGGCGTTCAAACTGACGCCTATAGACTGTTGTTGTTCCCATTCTCTCTCAGAGACAAGGCAACCAAGTGGTTGGAGTCTTTTCCAAAAGAGAGCTTGTCAACTTGGGATGATGTTATGAACAAATTCTTAGCAAGATTTTATCCCCCTCAACGAGTCAATCGGCTGAGAGCTGAGGTCCAAACTTTCAGGCAACAAGATGGTGAGACTCTATATGAAGCATGGGAGAGGTTTAAAGACCTAACAAGGAGATGTCCATCTGATATGTTCAATGAATGGGTGCAGCTGCACATCTTCTATGAAGGACTGTCATATGAATCTAAGAAGGCCGTAGACCATTCATCCGGAGGTTCTTTGAACAAGAAGAAGACCATTGAGGAAGCCATAGATGTCATTGAAACTGTAGCTGAGAATGACTACTTCTATGCTTCCGAAAGAGGGAACACTAGAGGGGTAATGGAGCTGAACAATGTAGATGCTCTGCTGGCTCAAAACAAGCTCATCACCAAGCAGCTAGCTGACCTCACCAAGAAGATGGAGAGAAGTCAAGTAGCAGCGATCACCACTTTAACTCAAGAGGAAGCAAGTGAAGAGGAAGAAGGCACTCAGGAGCAAGCCAACTACATTGGGAATTCACATAGACACAACCATGATCCATACTCCAAGACCTACAACCCTGGATGGAGGAATCACCCAAACTATGGGTGGGGTAGTCAACAAGACCAAGGCCAAGATCAGAGACGTCACAACTCTAACAACAACACAGCTCCCTAACAATTCACACAGAGGACATACCCACAAAACCACATCAATACATCTCACCCTTCTTCTTCTACCCTCAACATACCATCATTTGATGACAGAATCTCTAATATTGAAATCTTACTTGAAAGCATATGCAAAGACATTCAAGACAATAAGGTGTTCAAAGAGGAGGTAAGAGCCAGTATGAAGAATCGGGGGGAAGCAATCAAGAAGCTGGAATTCCAAGTGAGATATTTGTCTGAGAAGATTCCCAGACCCACTGATGGCTTTCCAAGTGACACAGAGAAGAATCCGAGAGGTGAAACGAAGAAAGTAAGATGGGAGGATTGTAATATGGTCACTACAAATGACAAGGAGACTGAAGACAAGCCAAGCAAGCTGTCAGAACAACCTGAAAATACCTTAGTAGAGAAGGAGAAGAAAGACCAACAAGAACCAGAAATCTCACAACAGGAGCTGCTGAGACTATATGCACCATTTCCTCAACTGCTAAATGGTGCTGTGGGAAAGAGAATGTACTCAAGGTTCTTAGACTCGTTTGCATCTTTGAATGTGAACATACCATTCATCAAGGTCATTCAGCAAATGCCAGCATTCATCAAGTATATGAAGGAACTACTTCCTAGGAAGAGCTCACTCAAGGGAGGCCAGACTATAGTGATGAACAAGGATTGCAGCACCCTCATTCAAACACAATTGCCTGCGAAAAGAAAAGACCCAGGGAGTTTTCATGTCCCTTGTGCTATAGGGGAAATAAATTTTGATAGAGCACTTTGCGATTTGGGAGCAAGCATCAATTTAATACCCCTATCCCTGGTAAAAAGGCTGCAGATCAATGAGATACTACCTACAGATGTAGTCATAAGGCTGGCTGACAAGACTCAAAAGCAAGCAGTAGGAGTGGTGGAAAACGTGTTGCTCAAAGTTGGAAAATACTTTCTCCCAACAGACTTTGTCATCCTGGACATGGAAGAGAGTCATCTGCACCCAATCATATTGGGGAGACCATTTTTAGCTACTGCTAGAGCACTCATAGATGTGGAGAAAGGGGAGCTAATATTAAGGATCCATGATGAACAACTGAGCTTCAGTGTTTTCGAACCCTCATTAGAAAAAGATGAAGAGGACAAAGAACCGAGCAAAGATCATCATGAGATACTAAAGGAAGAAGCAAGCATTGGAGCACAACCAGCCCATTCTGAGATTCACTGGGTTGATGGACAAGGCGAGCAGCAAGTGCCACAGGTTAAGGAAAAATTGGAGGAACCTAAGCCACCAGAAGCAAGTGAAGGCAGCAACAAAGGCTCATCAAAAAAGGAAGCCACCAAGAGTAAGAAAACAGCACCAGGAACAAAGAAGAAGGTACCAAGGGGGTGGCAGAACAAGAAGTTCCCTACAGAAGATTTCTCTCTAGGGGATAAAGTAGTCTCAGCCTATTTCACAGATATCCCCCCTAATCTCCCTACTGTACCATCTCAGTTACCTAAGGTCTTCACCATCAACAGGGTTCTTTCCTTGGAGCATGTAGAGATCATTGATACAACCAATGGATACAAGTCCACTGCCAGAGGAGAAGACTTCAAGCATTAACAACCACCATAATAAGGGGGTAACGTCAAGCTAGTGACAATAAAGAAGCGCTTCATGGGAGGCAACCCATGTTTTACATGCTTTCAGAAGTTAGTGAATAAATCAATATTCATGAATTCCAACCAAAACTTGACGAACACGTGTGAAATTTTTATATGCAGAATATAGTGAAGAACAAGTTTGGTGTTCAAAGCATTCTTCTTAAAACTTTGAACACAACTTTTCATCACAGTGCTCCAAACTAAGTTTGGTGTCACCCTATGGTGCCACCAATGTGCGTATGAAGATACACAGTTAGTTAGTTAGTTGGAATTCAGGAATAAACAAGTTCTTTTATTATTCTAGCCGTAAATGTTGAAGCAATTTTGTCTTTTATAAAGGTAGTTCTTACTGTTCTTATTTCATCTTTATAGGGAAAAGAAAGGAGCATTGAGGAGATTGATAGGACAGGTTCAGCACTTTATGAAGAGATACACACACGTGACTCAAGGAAGAATGCATTGGAAAAAGTTGCCAGGCAACATGGAAGAAAGAGGAACCTTGATGACCGAACCAATAACCACAATAAAGTGGTGATCCTTGTCCTTTAGCATGCATAACCCCAACCGTCCATCCAGCAACAAGTTCATCAATCCACACCATCCATTCACTTACAACCTCCCTGTATAAGTAGCCCTTGATCCGTACCCATTCTTAACTTTCATCACACACTCTTCATAGATATCCATTTAGAAACTCAGCACTTCTTATCTCATTACAAACGTTCCCTCTCCCTCACTCTCTTCATTGCCATAAAACCCTAAACAACCAGAAGTCTCCACAACCTTACCACCTTCACATAAGAACTATTATTCATGGCATCCTCAAGTGCCAAGAGAAGGAAGGGAAAGGAACCCATGGAGGAACACCCATATGATGAGAAGAGGTTTAGAAGCTTGCATCATGCATTGGAATACGGGTGGATGGTTGGTAAGGAAATCATCTATGAGTTGGAATTTCAAGC
>NC_029772.3:60164072-60165485 GCF_000817695.3 Arachis duranensis | reverse complement strand
AACAACCCCAATTATGACCAGATCCTGTGAGACCTTTGTGTACCCGGAGCTGACTGGGAAAGGGGCGCTGGAAATAAGCCAAAATTCATCAAGAGAACAGATCTCACTCCTGAAGCCAAAGGGTGGTTTGAGCTAGTGAGGAGGTCTATCCTCCCAGCTGCAAACAACTCGAAGGTGAATCTGGAAAGGGCAACAATGGTGCATTGCATACTCAAGGGAAGAGAAATCAAGGTTCATGAAATCATAGCTCAAGGCATTAGAAAGATGGCAGAGAAAAGTGACGCAAGAGGGACGTTAAGTTAACCCAGCACTATTTACCGACTATGCAAGAAAGCTGGGGTGGAGTTTGAAGATGAGGATCCTGTATGGATAAAGGAAGGCATTCCAATAACAGTTCGAAGGATGAATGCTGCAGCATCCCCCATACCTCAAAAGAAGCAAAGAAAGAGTACAGGCCCTCAAGTAGTGGAAGGACAAGCCCCAGAGGGGCAAGCACCACAGACCTTGGACATGCACCAACTACAGGAAGCCATTGATGGCTTATCTAGACAGTATTTGGAAGGTCAAGGAGCACAGAAAGAGCTGCAACTACAGATGATGAGGCAGCAAGAGGAAGCACTATCAAGATGGATAACTCAACAAGGTGAGTGGCAAAGGCAAATGATGGAACAGCAACAAAGTCAAGGGCAACAATGGGGAGAAACATTCAACAGGATGGAGCAAAGGCAAAACGAGCAACAAGAGTCCATCCAGAGGCTAATTAACACCCAAGCACATCAAGGGGCACACATACATGAGATGCATCGAAGACAGATAGAACACACAGAACTATTGGACGAGCAAAGGGCATTTGCAGAAGGTGTTTATATGAGCGAAACAGGACATCACATAAACACTCAAGTCAGGCTCGGGTACCTAGTAGGACAGCTGCCTATATTACACCCAGGAATCGCAAGGTATGAAGAAATGAAGGATGGATTAGCGCGAGAAGAGAGGCAAAGGGTGGAAGAGAGTCATGAATCAGTGAGGAAGGCACTTGCGGATTGGAAGCAAGCAAGATTGGCACGACTGCGAGGACGTGCAAGAGGACACAAGGAGGAACAGCAAGGAAAAGAGCAAGAACAGCCACAAAAGTGAAAGGTGGTGGAGTTCCTTCATTACTCCATTTCTTTTTCTATGCTTTAAATAAGGAAGATCTTGTATGGAATAGAACATGCTTCCATGGTAGTTTGAACATTTTCGATTCTGCATCTTAATGCTCTTATTGCTTAGGTCCATGAACTCTGGTTTAAGTGTCACTGCATCTTTCCCTTATTTACTTGTAAGCTTGTCTATTTGTTTGAAGAAGGGAATGTTTATGTTTTGAAAGACCAGAGTAGAGTTCATAATGTGGAAGTGCATTCATGAATCTTT
>NC_029772.3:60163041-60163563 GCF_000817695.3 Arachis duranensis | reverse complement strand
TATGCATGAAACCACCATAAAATCAGTAATATGACTTCCACAAGAATGACTCATTTCTCTGGAGATTCCATTCATCATTCTATTGTTCCAGTACTTGCTTAGGGACAAGCAAGCTTTAAGTTTGGTGTTGTGATACCAGGGCATTTTAGCCAGTTTCACTGACCTTTTCTTTACTGTTTTTAGGTAATTTCATGCATTTTCTTAGGAAATAAGTTAGTTTTGGGCAGATATTCACTCAGACCTTGATTCAAGCATACATTATGCATTTTACATTATTTCATGAGGATTTTGCATGATTTTAATGACAAAATTGTATATTGCATTACCCATGACTTGGACTAGAACTTTGATGCACCCTATTGCTTGATTTCAGGACCAAAGGAAGCAAGGAATGGGAGGTAACTTGCAAAGTTAAGGAGAAAAGTAATTGCCAAAAACACTCTCAAAAGCCATCAATGCCCACGTTAAGGAGTCACGTTAACTAAGTTAACGTGAACTCTAACGTGGAGAAGAGAAGTTGAA
>NC_029772.3:60149159-60162151 GCF_000817695.3 Arachis duranensis | reverse complement strand
GAATGAAGAGATTAGCTAGAAATGCTTTCTCATGCTGGACCAAATTGAGTGTGGATGGGTATGTGGCTATAACCCTCTAAGCATTTGATTTGGGAAGTGCATGTGGTATAATCAGTGACCACACTTCATCTCTTCTCATGAGCAATTGACTAAGGAATTGGCTATTGATCAAGATTTGAGCGATTGAATTGCAAGAAATTGTGATTCAATCACTTAAGATTGCCAAGAAGATCTATAAGTGCATTGATTGAGGAAGAGATGAAAATGAAATTGATCCGGAGAATGCAACATCTCCTAAGCCCAATGAACTCCCCATTTCTGATCTTACCCATTCTCTTTATTTTCTGCAATTTACTTTTATGAGCAATTCCCCCATTCCCATTTACAATTCTGCTATTTACTTTCAGTCATTTACTTTTTCGCCATTTTAATTTCTGCAATTATCAACTCTATTCATGGATTCGCTCAACTAGATCATTCCTCTAATTAAAGTTGCTTGATCAATCAATCCCTGTGGGATTCGACCTCACTCTATTGTGAGTTTTTACTTGACGACAAATTCGGTACACTTGCCGAATGGGAATTTGTTGAGAGACAAGTTTTACCCCGATCACTCGTCCATCTAAATATTCTCAAGTTGACCACGCTTATCCATCTATTCCATAAAACATAACTGGTCTTAAGGCAGTACGATAAAATTTATCCCTATATTTTAAAGATATTTTTTTTGACATATAAAACCTGACTTACTCCACCGTTCTATAAAATGTTATTAATGCTAAATTGAAGTATATAAAGTGCTTTGGTTGAGTATCATTAAGTTGTTAGAATTTTTTTAAATAAAAAAAGTCTTTTTTTTTTTTATTTTTTAGTGTGTTTGGTAAAATTTTAGTAGTAAAAATAAAAGTACTAAAAAATAAAAAAAAATGTAGAAGCTATAATTTATATTTTTTTAAAAAAATATTTTTAATATAATAAATAAACAAAAAATATTTTTATATGAGATATGAAAACTTAAAATTAATTTTACTTTTATAAAAAAATTGCTTGAAAACATTTTTTTTTTTGTTAAAAACTTACCCAAATAGGTCTAAAGATGATTATGTAATTTTTTGTTTGAAAGATTTTGTGATAAATAAACCTACAAAATAAATCTCAAAATTTCTCTCTTTCGAATCTGTTTTTAGAATAATCTTATACTAAATTAGCCCATCATTTTTTATTTATTTTATTTTGCAAAGTGTTGAACTTGGAACAACATTAATAAATTGCAACACTGAAGATTGGAAAAAACCTATGGAAAAAAAGACAGTCAGTTTCTCAAATTAAATTAGTTAAATTCCTATTAATAAAATTTAGACATGAGTGATAAAATGCTTGACTAAATTAAAAGAGAAAAAAGCATAAAAAAGGTTTAATTACAATTAGTGTCCTGTTCAGCCTCTCAAGTCTTTCAATTAATTGAAAAAGATGAAATAATATATATTTTGAATTAGCTAAAAATATTTGTATATTGTCACATCCTTCTTGATGTTCCTGGCTATGTAAAGTTCCTTCCTGGTGCATAGAAATTCTGCAAAAGTGTGAAAAGAAAAAAATCCTTACAGACATTATTTTTAAGTTAGATTCATTGATTATGTTGAGCACCCTCATGATTCATGACTCAGCTTGCAACGAACAATCCAGTGTATGCTATATACAAAGTCCATATATATTACTTTACTTACAAGTATGCAAATCATCCTATATGTACTTACAAGTAGGACATTGTGGCATAAAACAACAGTTTCAGTTTGATCACAATTGTTGTTTGTGACAATGAGAAGCATGACTCCATGATGGCCTTCCGTGGATCATCATGTGCTAATTTCATAAGGAACCATTGACCACTTGTTTCAAGCATCCCTGTATGATAGACCAATAAAATGTGTAAATGAACAATAAGATTTAATTGGATATTATTGCCATAATCGACAGTGAAGCTCAAAATGTACAGATCCTTGGCTAGATGAGGTATGAGAAATTTATCCTCAATTTCAGTTGGTGCACGTCGTAACGAGCCTGAGAATGGTACGGGCACGTCATGATGGCCCACAAACATGAAAAATTTTATATAAGAAATTCTTAGGATGACAAATGTTATATTAATTTGAATTGGAGATTTTATAAATTTTAGCATGTCAAATGTTAAATTTGCCATCTAAGCTTTTCCATCAGACAGCTCAGCGTTTTCTATTAACGAAAACATGATCAGTTGACGTTTGGTGATTTTTGTCAAACTTATTAATATTTTTGGGTCTCTTTTGTTTTTCGTATCCATCAACATTGTTTTGGTTAATAACAAAATATTTTGAATATTGTTTTGATAATTTACTCAAAAATTTATCTTCAATTTCAATTGGTGCGCGTCATAACGTGCCGGAGAGTGCTATGACAAATTGCAACACAAAGTTCTCTCCAGGCACCGTGTGACGGCTCACAAACGAGAAATTTTAATTTAAGCAATGTTTGGTATGAGAATAATATGAGCTTAAAATTTGGACTAGAAATGTACCTCAAACTTAGGCGTTACTGCCTTCCGGCAATGTAATCAATCTTGTACTTGAATCAAATACCATTTCAGTGCCACATCTAAAATGAATTTGATGTTAGTAAGGTGAATGATATGAAGCAACAACAATGATTTGAGAATGCTAGAGTAGATGCATAGTTACTCAGAGCATTTGACATTGTTGACTTTTCCTCCACTTGAAACTGATAGTATAGTCCCAAAAAAGGAAGTGTTTTCAGCACCACAGTTTGGGCAAGGTCCCTGAAAAGTTAGCACATATAGAACTTGAATATAGCTTATATCGTGGCACGTGTGAAACCACGAGTAAATCCTTATAATGATCCCTGAGATTCACATGATTACTTAATTTGGTCTTTAAGATTCTAATTTTACCATAGTAATCCTTAAGATTGAGTTCTGAGCATCATAATAGTCCCTGAACATCTTTCTGGTGATGACTTACCGTTTCAGTGATGATGTGGCAACAATGTGTCATTTTGGCACTGCAACAACTAGCTTAGGTGGCCAAATTCTAATTTAAACCCAATTTGGTCCCTCCCACTCTATTTAATTCTAACTCTCTCTACTCTCTCCCAATTTGATTTACCTAAACTTCTGCTATATTTTATCAGATCCCCATTCTTCTATCAATTAAATTGTCGGTCTGTGAAGGGACACTTTGAAAGGTCACAAGGGTCATGTACCCATTTTTTACATAACATGTTGCATTTTCCTACAAGCTCTCTATTTGGTCTATTTTCATTTTCATTTTCATTTTCATTGAAGCTGAAGCTTTTGTTAAGTGGCAAATTTAAAACATTTAGGAACAATGGCACTGAATCTATTTTTTTGGGTTTCGTATACCTTCTGTTTCTTTTTTTCTAAGGAAAGAAAATAAATAAAGAATGAACTCTCAAGAAAACCTGTCATCAACAAGTATATATATATATATATAAAATACTTGTGAGTGTGTAAGAGTGATTGTTGATCTGAAAGAGGGGGGTAAAGAGGAGGAGTTTTCACTCATTCATATAGGTGTTAAAGGATAAAAAGGTAGAGAACAATTTGCTTCCATTGATATGAAGAAGAAGAAGAATGAGAAGAACAAAGGAAGAAACAGCAAAAGTTACCCTCTAAAAGTTTTGGCAGAGAATAAAGAGGGTTTGGCTTAAATAGAGTGGGAGGGACTAAATTGAATTTAAATTGAAATCTAGCCATCTAACATAATCATTGTAGACGCCAACGTGGCAAATAGTTGCCATGTCATTATTGAAATAGCTGAGTCATCATCGAAAAAATGTTCAGAGACCACTATGGTGCCCGGAATTCAATCTCGGGGACCGCTATTATGAAATTGGAATTTCAATGACTAAATTGAGTAACCCGTGAATCTCAGGGACTATTATTGGAATTTACTCGTGAAACCACATGCTACGTGAGAGAGAGTTTTCGCAAACTTGTACCTTAAGAATCACAAAATCTTTGACAATAGCACTTGTTAGTGACTGAGCTAGCCACACAAGAAGGGGAACAGCAGCAAACCAAGTGAAAATGAAACTGAAAGGCTCTGGCAGCTGCGCAAACAAACAATTCGATCATGAGGAAGGACAAAAAAGAATGCAGGTTCTTTCAAATTCTATGACTCTCTCTAAGTATACCTCTAGGAGATATGTGATCTCAAATCCAGTCAAATCATCAAGGAAGAAGAACCTAAAAGAGAAATTGTTATTGTTATAACCTTTAAGGTGTAAAACAGAGATGAGAGAGTGAAAAAGAAAGAAAGAAAGAGAGGGGAAGTTCCTTACAATCCTAATGCGATCACAGTAGCAGGGACGTTCAATAGGAGCATCTTTAGATAATCTACAGAGAGGTCACTGTAAACCTATAAACACCACACCATAGCATATTATAAGGAAGATAGAACCAACAATGGAATTGGAATTGTGTTAATTACACATTGCAAAGATCATACAACAGAATAACTCACACCTTTCTACTACGAAGACTGCATCTTGGACCCTCAACCACGATGTCACTCCCTTCCATCTAGAAAACAACAATCAAATCAGAAAATCATAGTGGATACAAAGAAGAGGATTTCAATCGATTCCAACTACTAGAATTGCTATTTCATAACTGCAAGCATTTCAAAATGTAATTGGATAATTGGACTTCAAGTCTTCAACCATGCTAGGGGTATACTATAATCAGCCACCAAAATCAGTTACTAATATAAAATACATATTGGAATACAAAATACACATAGCTAACATGCAGATTATGATTTTCAAAATGGAAGTTAATTTTCTAATAGATATCCAAATTGACCTTTAAAAGAATTCACATTGGAAACTATACTTTTCAACAAATTTTTATTCTTTAAAATTTCTTAAAAATTATTTCAGTCGAACATATTAGTCTTTGCGTCATATAGAAAGAGATTGACTAACTTGTCTTAAAGTGTATTTTTTTAGTACCTAATTGTCTTATAATAAAATTTGTTAAAGATTTATTTGTCTAAAATGCATATTAAAAACATTGATTGAAAGCGACAAAAGAACTTTGTCAGATGAGAATAAATTTCGAAAATTTTTAAAGAATAAAATTTTATTGAGAACTAAAGTGTCTTATCTAAATTTTTTTCGGGATCAATTTGGTCATTCACTCCTAATTTTTCTTCAATTATTATTATTTAGACGAAGAAAAGTCTTGGAACAAATGGTTTACTTGTGATCTCAAGGTCATAGGTTCAAGTTATGATATCAACTGTTAAGATTAGGTGGTCTGTATTACGCTCTCTCGACGTGACCTTTTTCTAAACCCTGTGTGGCTGTGATAACACGAAATGCTTATATAGTCTGTCCTTCTATTATGAATTAGATTGATCAATTTTCAAGGAATTTCCTTTATGAGATGAAAGTACCATACCTTTAGCTTCATTTTCAATTCATCATACTCTTTGTCACTCATAATTGGATTTCCCGACACATAAGCCATAGAAGCTTCCAGAAACTTCTGTTCATCAGAACCTGTAAACAAATTAAAAGTTAATGAAGAAAGACTTCAGAAAAAATTCACTTGTTATAACAGCAGCTACTGTGTCAGCCAAAAAGTTGCTCCATACTTAGCATAACAACGCTGCTTCCTTCCCACATGAGTTCTTCCTTTAGATTATCAAATTCTTCATTTGACATAATAGCCTTCCCCTCATAATAGAATGCCTGGTCAACAAAACCCCACAACACAATTTATATTCATCCATGTACACAATAGCTGAGATATATTTTTTGTAAGAAAAGCAGTGTCAAAATGTAAATGCCTCTTCTCCTGTGTCTCCAATTCAATGGACAGAAAATTGTTACTTAGGAAGTATACTTATGGCGTTCCGGTACACAGGTGAAATTAGTTTGCGTGAACTTGTATGCAGTTCGTTACCTAATCTATGAATTCACGTAACTATGGTCTCAGCAAATAGAAATTTGGACTATCTCTATCTTGCGATAATCAAGAAGGGGCCTAAGAAGGTTTTAACTTTTAAGCACAAAGCTTTTGGGGGTGAGTGCCATATGATATACCTGCAGTGCCTGAAGAAACTCTTGCTCCATTTCACCAACTGATTTCTTCTCTTTTTTATCTATGCTACAATAAGGGAGGATTTTAGAATCAACAACCTCTTTTTCGAAGTCTCCAACCTTTCCTGAAACAAGAGAAAACAACAACTAAAAAAGGGGTACGTATCTGTGGTTATAAGAAGATCTTTAATAACCAAATAAATAAATGAAGAACGATGACACATGACATTATAGTTTGTCAAAGAGACCTTGTTGTTGTTGATCCGCAGTGGCCTTAGGGGACAGCAAAAATATCCTTCGACGAAGGCATAAATGGCGGCCATTGAACTGAATCAAGTGTCCACCAGAAGGGTAAGACAAGGATGATATAGGAAGCAAAGGTGTTGGGGTAATAGTAGAAGAACTAGCTGCAGTAGTGCATGGACGAGGGTGTGTTAACGTGAAAGCTAGTTTGCTAGCCATGAATAATAATGATGATCACTGCAATATATGTTCAACTGTAATAATAATGATGATGATGATGGTGATGATGGTGGTGGTGACACCAATTATGGAGTTTTAATTGAGAGTGAGAAAGCTCATCAAGGCATGGTTGTTTTTTCTGTTTAGAGGTAAGATCAGAATAAACGTAACTCTCTTCAGGATAAGGCAAATATGAATGTGTGGAGGGAATGAATCGCAATAGCTTATTTTTTTCCGATATTCTCCTTTTTTTTCCCCTTAATCTTAATGTGATTTTTCTTTCTCTTTTCTTGTTTTCGTTGTGGACAAGAGCATCATCAATTTATCAAATCATTTACTTTGTTTCCTTTCGCATTTGTTTCTTGCGTGTTTGTGAACGTGGAATGTGTTGGTAATAAAAATCTGGTTTTCATCCAATGTGGCCACTACTGGGTTGTGTTGCGTTTGATTTTTGTTTAACGTTAGCCATGGGTTTTTGGCCACGTACGCAAAACGTTGGTCCCATGGAAAAAAAACTTCTCATTATTCCACTATTAAGGTGTCCAATTTTCGTATTTTCATTTTAATTTTATTAATAAACATTGATTGACATAACTGCATTTTAAAAATTGGTATAAAATATAATTATTATTAACTTTTCTTCATTCATATTACAGCTACTTTTTTATTTTACGCACAACTCTCAATTATGGTGTATTCTTTTTAATTTTATTGTCGATGGTACTATAACATTGATTGACATAACTGCATTTTAAAAATTGGTATAAAATATAATTATTATTAACTTTTCTTCATTCATATTACAGCTACTTTTTTATTTTACGCACAACTCTCAATTATGGTGTATTCTTTTTAATTTTATTGTCGATGGTACTATCTTTTATCTTTTAGGTAATTCTATTAGTCTCATATTTATAAAGTATAGTTATCAAAATCAGATATCTTACTATAATTAACACAGTTATTCATTGCGTCATCATTTATATTATTTTTTTTTCTCTTTTTTCTTCTATCTCTTGGGTTATGTAAGTTTTATTTTTTATTTTTTTTAAACATAGATACAAAACCTGCTCATTATTAAAAGAGAAAGTCTATGTCTGCTATTTAAGGTGGTCATAAAATTTTAAAGTATGTTTAGTTTGAATGGTATCAATAATTTAAGAGAATAAATTTAAACTTAAATAACTGTTTAAGAGTATTGAGTATATATTTATTGATTTTTTTTTTGAAAAAAATTGTGTATTTATATGCCATCTTTTATTTTTGTGGTGGTGGACAATAATAGTGCTCATATCATAATTTCAAAATTTATTTTTTATTTATGACAATTCATAAAGTATTTTACAAAAAGATCATGTTAAGTAAATTTTTTATTTTATAATTATTTTATACTTTAAAATTTAAAATTTTGTATTTTTATTTTTATTCAAGAATTATTTTTGTATTTTATTTTGATTCTGTTAGTCTAAAAGTACTAATATTAATTTTAATTTTTTTATTTTTAGAATAAACAAAAAATGTGAATTTTCTTTTATAAATTAGATGATTCAAAAACTACTCGTTATAAAATAAGTTAAATTTAATTCTTGACATGTTAAATAAAAGATAGAACACATCACATAAAAAAAATTTTTTTCTACATCAAATTGATAAGATAAAAAAAGATTTTTTTTACATCAAATTGATAAAAAAAAGACTACTTTTTAGGTGAAAAGTTAGAAACAAATTAAAATAATAGAAGAAGGAATGAAAATATAAATTAAATAAGTAAACTGAGGAGAAGAAAAAATGTAAGTAGAAGTTATGCATGAAACCGAATGAAATTTGTAACTCTAGTGGATGAAGGTAATAGAAGACCACAGAAGCCATGTAATTGATGGTGTTGAAAAAAAATAACAGAATGATGATAGTAAGAGAAACACATAAAAGTGTGCATGAAAGATAAAATTGGTAGATTTTTTTTTAAAAAAAAAAACTTTAAATAGAGTGAAATCAAACTACTGGTGAAAGTAGATGTACTCAAAACAAAAGCATGTAAACTAAAATTAACATAGAATTAAACAAAATATAAAGACGGTGAAGAATGTAAAGACATTGATAAAAAGCTCTAAAAGCTTTAGGTTGTTGTTGACATCTTTTGACGGCCCTTTCAATCTCAAGATCAAAATCAAGAAGAGGTTTCTTCTGTTCCTACTCATAAACAAACAGAAGACAAGAAAAAGTGAGAATCTCTGTGCTAGAGTGAGGAGAATTTCCAGTGAGATAATCTAAGTAACAAAAATAAAATAAAATAAAATAAAATAAATAAAATAGAATAAATTTTCAAAAATTAAAAAGAAAAAAGGGAATTTTTTTTTGAAAATAATAAGGTAAAAATAGGAAATTGAATAAAACAAAAGAAAGATACTAAGCAAATTTTTGAAAAATAAAGGATAAAAATTAAACACAAATAAAGCAAAGAACGTCTAATTTAAGCAATCAAACAATGGGTAGCTGTCAATCATAGTCAATCTCCAACAATGGCGCTAAAAACTTGGTGCAGATTTTATAAATCATAAACTATCCAGTAAGTGCATTGGGTCATATTAAGTAATACCTCAAGTGAGTGAGTGTCGATCCCACGAGAATTGATGGATCAAACAACAATGGTTGAGTGATTTACATAGTCAGACAAGCAAAAAGAAGTATTTTTGAGTTCAAATTACATTAAACAGTAATTCAGAAGAGTTAAAAAATGAACAGTAAATTGGTTGTGGAATTATATGAGAAAACATTTAAGATTTTGGAAATGTTTAAATTTCAGGATTAACAATTCTTATTAACCACTTTGATTATGCAAAGGTTCAATTCACAGCAAAATTTAAGTGATTAGATTCCTATTCCTTGGTAATTTAATCATCCTCTAATTCAATCAACTGCCAATTTCTTGGTCACTTAATCTAATTAGAGAATTTAAGTTCAAATCCTAGTTTATAGACCACATAAAACCCTAATAATCCAAAGACGATATGGTTTTATGTCACGTATCACATTAAATTTAGATAGGTAGAGAGTTATGAGAATTCAGTTTTAAACTGTTATTCAGGTGAGATAACTTTTTTAAGATTCAACAAGAATTCAAGTTAGAAAAGAGTTATTTTCCAATATATTCTAATCCGTAGGATGAAAAATGAAACTGATTCTTGAATGTCAATCAATGCATAAATCAGAACTAAAAAATAATAGTTATTAATCTATCCAAATAAACAGATCTCCTAACCTTAATAATGGAAGTTTAGTTGCTCATGGTGCGACAAATCCTAACAAAAAAAAAAGTGTAAAGTGCGGAAGATGAGAAGAAGGAAAAGAAGAGAGAAGCCCTAGGAGAAGATATATTCTCTTTTAAATCTAATCCTAATTAATGTAAAATATATTTTCTAAAGCCTAAAAATATATTTTCTTAATTCAAAACTAAATAAAAATCAAATTAAATTCTAAAGATTTGGTGCAAATTCATGTGGAATCTCTTCGTTTTCAACATGTTAGCGCCAAACTTGAGATTGGTGGCATTTGACGCCGTGTATGTAGCAAATACACACGCATTTCTAGGAACATCTAGAAAATGACTTAATATAGAGAGATTTACAGACAAATTTGGTCCATATTATAGACGGATTTTTGGTTATCGACAAAATTACTGACGGATTTTGTTCCTCTGTAAAAACCTCGTCGAAAATTATTTACCGACAAATTTTTTTCGTCGGTAAATTACCGACAGATTTTTACTAGTTACCGACTGATTTTTCCTCTGTAAATTTTCCCTTCCATTTTCCCGGAGCATCAAACTTTTCGACGGATTTTTCATCTGTAATTAGAGACAGATTTTTCGACGGATTTTCCGTCGATAATTAGAGACAGATTTTTCGATAGATTTTTCATCGGTAATTAAAGACAGATTTTAAGACAGATTTTCCATTGGTAATTAGAGATAGGTTTTCCGATGGATTTTCCATCTGTTATTGGAGCCTTGGAAAACCATTTCAAACTCTGAATACAGACAGAAAATTCGTCTGTAAATCCATCAGTAAGGTAAAATAGATTTCTTTTTAGATTTTTTCATTGCAAAATAAACCTGTTTTCATACAAAATAAATATAAATTTAATAAATACAAATTTTTATCTAATTTGTATTCGAATATTTATAATATTTCAAAAAATAAATAAATTCATCGTATTATCAAACTAAAGAAAAGTACTATAAATAAGCAAGTCAATATAATTCAAAACATAAACAAAGTGTATTGATACATCAACTATAATAATAAGTAATAACCATACACCAACAAACTGTATTGATACATCAACTATAATTCAAAATATGAACTTAGTGTATTGTTTAACCATACTAAATTTATCGCTATAATCCTAGTGTTATCTTCATCCCCATCATCATCATTGTCCTCGTCAATTCTTATTCAATTAAGTATGTGGTGCTGCTGTATCTCAAAGCTTGTTTATGTGAAGAAATGGTTGTTGTTGTTGATGAAGTAAAGGCATCACCAGCACATGGAGCAAGGATCTCATCAGGTTCTAAAATTGGAACTTACTCTGTACAGAAATCATTCATCATTATTGTGTCCATTGATTCAAACAATGGGGTCATGAATTGATCCTCTGCCCCAGGCTTCTCTGCCTCCTTAATTTCAGGTTCAACAAGTATGGAAGACTCATGATGATCTTGTTCTTGCTCTTGCTCGAGTTTCTAATTTATCTCGAAGAGTTACTGCTAAGTACAATGGTGACGGACACCTACTTGAGTGTATTAAGGTTGACATAGCTCATCAAAATGCTAAACTTTGTGAAGCTAAAAGAAAATGAACGAGGTATAGCTGCAATTAAAATTTATTAATGGCAGGGGATGTATGGCAGGTTCATTTATTAATCTGCTCTACCAAAACAGAACCACATTTATGTTTCTTAGCAGCATATATATGAATGAATGGAAGACCTAGCTAGCTTAGATGTTGATGATTTCAAAAATTATGAAGGAAAACCAATTTTGAACTCAGTGATACTAATAGATGATAGCCCAGATTCTTGTAGTTTTTGTGCAGCTTTTTTGCTGCATTCTTGAATATTTCATTTTGTTTGTTCTTTTTATTTTAAGAGCATATTTCATCCTTTTGTTAATGGTGATTCAAAAGAAAATATATCATCTTACATTGCCAGAGCTCCCTTTCAGAAAACTTTGGTTTTGTTGATTAAAGGATTGAACATTTCCTGCAAGAAGGTAAATTTGAAGTAATAGAGTCGCAAGATTTTTTCCCAACAAGTAATAGAGCACAAACAATTACCACTAGCGGCTATAGAGGTGTTGTCGTTTGAAAGCACGAGGTCATCCCATTCAAGTGTATTAAGCTCATGAAGCTTCATTTCATGACTCACAACCATCAAATTGTAATTAAATCCTGTTTATAAAAGGAATGAAAACATAATACCTAGTCAAGGGAAGAAAAACCACAAAAACCAAGATGGCAACACTGGTACATAGCAGCATAAACTAAAAGTAACACAAATGTTGGTAGTGGGAAGAATAAAAATGTTTGATGACTAAAGACATATGTGCATTGCATGTGCTCTTCCAATAAATTTCCTTCTATATTTTTCCACTAAAAAACCCTTAACATCTATCTGCATTTAAAAGGTCTCCGGCTTCAAAGAAATGTAATAAAAGTTGTTCATATTGATAACCTGAAGAGTATGAATTGTATTTCTTACCACTGGCATAAGCAGTGTTAGTCGCAGAGTCTAATTCTTCTGATAAGCATGGTTGGTCAGAGGCTGAACTAGAATGAGAATTTACAAGTGTGACAGGAGAACCTTGTGACTGATAAAATGTTAATTATATTCATTCGGGAAGTTCTATGGTGCTGACGGTCAAAATAAGCATAGCATGTTGAACCTGCGTGTTTAAAGAGGAGAGCGACACGTTGGGATTTTAGTTTCTTTATAAAAATCTGCCATAAATATCGTTTCATTCCATTTCCTTTATTACAAAGTTAATTATTAATAATTAATGTTTTGTGTAACTCTTGGACAATATCTGTCTTTGGTATTGGGCTGAAAATTTATTTGTAAATAACTAATAAAGACTGAAAATTTCTTTTCACTCACTGTGATTAGTAAATAGGCAATTATATTTACGATTGCCAAAAACAAAAATATAGCTATGGTTGTTAGTAATACTTAATTAAGTTTTGGACTATATCATGATATCTCTTATATTAATGTTTTGGATTTTTTAAAATAAATAAATTAAATATTTTATTTATCAAATATACAATTTAAAAAATATTGATTAATCTATGTAATATTATTTATCTCATTTATAATAAAAAAAATTATACATGCATGTATCTCAAAATTAC
>NC_029772.3:60141542-60149081 GCF_000817695.3 Arachis duranensis | reverse complement strand
AAGTTATATAAATCGATACGATCTAAAACGTAATAAAATTATATTAATTTTTATTATATTAATTTAAATTTGAATAAATGTGTAATATAATGTAAAAATATATTAGTTTAATTTTTTTTGAATTTAAATTAAATTTTTTCAGTCAATAAAATTTTAAATTTAAATTGAATTCATCCAATTAATAACTATTCATAAAAGTCAATAAAATTTAAAAGAAAATAAATTATGAACGGAAAAATAAATCCTCTCAAAATAAATAGAAATATTTGCGTGCACACATTAATTACCATTTTCTAAAAGCTTAAAATAAATGAAAACTTTTATACTTTTTCACCATAATTAAAATAAATAAAAACTATTAAAATCAATAAACATTCCTATTTTTTAATAAAAAAGAAGACATTTTCAATTAAACTTAAAAAAGGAGTCAATAAATCATCAACCATTGTTATTTAATTTCTATTAGTCATTTAAAATAATTCTCAGGTTAATATTAAAAATAATTATTATTTAAGAGTTACTCAAGAGTTAAGAAAGAGTTGCTGACATCAAAATTAGCTTTGTAATAAAGAGCTCTTTCTCTTATAAACATAGGATGCATTTGAATAAGCCTCTTCTTTTAAAAGCATCCTTTTTTAGTTAAACTTTTACAGAAAAATAGATTCAGAAAAAGGACAAATCAAGAAGGAAAATGATTTACACAACCTCTTGTGTTTCACGGTAATGAACAAGGACTATGTGCTCCAGCCTGCTGAAATGAAAATAAATACAATTGTAAGACGATTCCTATTCAAGTTTAATTGAAATTATTATATTTTATTATTATATATGTTTTATATTAAAAATTAATTTTGGTGATTGAATTTAATATTTAATTATTCTTATACAGTATTAATAGGAGCCGTATAAATTAGCCTCAACTAAAACAAATAGGAATCGTGTTTTTATATGATTTGACATGAAGAGGCGGCTCCACATAAAAAGTAATATAAAATTGAAATTGGAAGACAATATGACCATCGTTTAAACTATATATTTTGAGAATCATTGTACGTACTAGTTTGGAACCTTAGCCAGCATTCTTTAGTTAATTAATTAAATAGGAACCATCTTTAACCAAAGAAGGAACAAATAGAAGGCAATAACACACTATAAGAAAGGACCCACTTGGCGGTTCATTTCTTGTGAATCGCTGAGATAGGATAGGATATGATAGCCTGCATGTGAGTCGTTTACATTACACCACTCTATTGGCATTGGCAAGGAAGCTCCATGAATTGAAGCATCTTCCAAAGAAGGAAAAGTATGTAAAGGCAATGCAAGGCAAGAGGGTATCGCTACTTGGCTAACTAAACAAGCAAAGTCAGAAGCATGCCAAACACTGTCAGTGTAGTGGTAAGATAATATCAATCAGGTAAGATACGAGAATTGAGACGTATGAATGATCCTATAAACTACAAGGAGCTATATAATAAGTAGTATGATTCTTGATCATTAGGTATAACATATTTTTATAATCCTATAAACTGCAAGGAGCTATGTAATAAAGATTACAGAGAAGATGTGCAAGATTTGACTTGATCCAAAAACTGAACAAAGAACAGAAGCCAGAGACAGGGAGGATGAGTTAACCAAAACGGTCCGACCCCATAAATGGTTCTGCCTCATCAGTTGCACCACCTTGCTACTGTTCCTGAAGTTTCCAAAGAACAGTGTTACGAACACAAGCTATAGGTATACCGTGTACATGGTTATGTATCAGTATTATAATAGATGCTATTGATACTTAATTTTATGCTATATTAAGTAGACTTAGACCTACAATACCCTGCTCCATCTCAGACGGTGACAGAAATCTATCGAAACAGTGTCCTGATATTTTACAGACCAAAAGCTCATTGGTGGGATCCATGACCACAAACTAGAAAAAGAAAAGAAACATTGAATTGTTAGATTTAGTCGAAACTAAAGAATTTAAACTTATGCAATGTAAAAATACACAGTAGCATTGTCCATAAAATATGTTTCGTACCATGAACTTGCCTGCTCTTCTCTCAAATAAATACATCTCCAATTTCATAGTAAGAGCATGTTTCCCCAGAACAAGCATGAACAGTTACCACTGCATCGCTGAGTCCCTTGCTGCTTTTCCATGATGACACTTGATCAGCTAATGTTTTGTCAAGGATTATTCTGTCGTCCTTCACCTTCATATGTTAAACGAATACAATTAGGGGAAGTCACAAACAGTTAAGAGGCACATCTTTTATGGAGGCAAGAAGCATTCACATCAAAGCACATTATAGTATTAGAAGAGTTTCACGTGTACCGAAAATATCAATGTTCTAATTGTTTTAACTGTTTATCTAAATTATAAAAAATATATATAATATATATTAATTAAAATCAACGGTCAAAATAACTTGAATACCAGTATTCTCGGTACACTTAAAATTTTTCTTATAGTATTAAGTATTAACAACAAAATTACTCTGTAGCCTAGCATTTGCATAATGTTACGAAATCCCTGTTAAGTTTTATATACACACAGAGCAAAATCAAACAAGCATTACAATATAAAGTTCAGCTTTCCCCTTCATCAAATAGCTTGGACAGCAGGTGATGCACGAAATTGGCTCTACAGAATTCGCACAGTAGACCGGTAAGTATACTGGGTCGTCCAAGTAATACCTCAGGTGAGTGAGGGTCGATCCCATGGAAATTGTTGGTTTGAGCAAGCAGTGGACACCTTGCAGATCTTAGTTAGGTGGATAGAAATTATAGTTTATCACGAAAAACATATAAAATAGATAAATAGAATGTTACCAAATAGATGAGAAATCAATGATGATAGAATGGTTGAGACTTCGGAGATGCTTTATCTTTTCGGATTAATTTTTTTTTACTGTCTTCTTCAATAACCTTCTGATTCCTTCAATGGCAGCTGTAAGTGATTAACTCATGTCCTCTAATCAAGTTAACCTCCTCCACTACAGCAATCCACCACGTTGAGATGACCCATGTCCTCTCATCAAGCCAGCTCTAGGTTTTTCATTGTAGCAGAAGATGAAACTCTAAGCAATCCACTTCCCTTCACGATCCTACACAAGGTGCCACAGACAAGGCAGATCTTCCGGATTAGAAAGTGCTGCTTCTCTGACTCTAGCCTTAACGCCACAGAGACCTTACGCACCCATAGTCAACGGGATTTCGTGTCATATATCCAAAGTTGCTCAGATGCTCTATTGGAATCCGTAATGCAATTTCTAGCTTTAGTTCAATGCTATCCAGGTCAGAAATTGCACGGAACCCATGTAGAACAAGGGCAAAGATCTCTAACAAGGGTGATCTTTGTTCTATATATACTAGTTTTGCAACTAAGGATTACAGAAAATATGATAAACGAGTTTTGTAGTGCAAAAATCCACTTCTGGGGCCCACTTGGTAAGTGTTTGGGCTGAGCTTGAGTGTCTCCCATGAGCTAGTATCCCTTAGGGGCATTGAATGCTAGCTAGGGACTCCATTCTGACCGTTGGACGCCAGCTGCTCCCCTGCGGGTGCTGGACAACAGGAATAGGGCTGGTGGCTGGCATTGAATGCCGGTTTTGGGCCTTTATTTTCAAAGCAAAGTATAAACTATTATATATTTTTGGAAATCCGTGGATGATAGCTTTCCATAGCCATTAAGAGTGTGCCATTTGAACCTTTGTAGCTCCAAAAACGCTCCTTTGAGTGCACAGAGGTAAGATCCTGACAGCTTCTGCAGTCCTTTCTCTGTCTTTGAATCAGACATCTTCTCAAGCTCCTCAATTTCAGCCATAAAATACCTGAAATCACAATAAAACATAAAAACTCAAAGTAGAATCCAAAAATGTGAATTTTGCAATAAAACCTATGAAAACTTAATAAAACTTAAACAAAACATAACAAAAATTATATGAAAATGATGCCAAAAAGTGTATAAAAAATTCGCTCATTAGAACACCAAACTTATACTGTTTCTTGTCCCCAAGCAACCAAAAACAAAGTAGGATAAAAAGAAATAGAAGGATGCTATAAATCTCAGAGTTTTCAATGAAGCTCAGTTTCAATTAGATGTGCGGGACTAGTAGCTTTTTCCTTTTGAATAGTTTTGGCATCTCACTTTCCATTGAAGTTCAGAATAGTTGGCATCTTTAGGAACTTAGAATCCAGGTGATACTATTGATTCTCTTATTTAATTTCTTCTTTATTCTTGAACACAGCTTTTTTAGAGTCTTGGCCGTGACCCCTAAGCACTTTGTTTTCCAGTATTACTACCGAATACATAAATGCCACAAACACTTCAACTGGGTGAACCCTTTAGGATTGTGATTCAGGTTTGCTAGAATCCGCAGCCAGTGGTGTCCAGAGTTCTTAAGCACACTCTTCGCTTTGAACCACGACTTTAACTGCTCAGTCTTAAACTTTTCACTTGACACCTTCACACCACAAGCATATAGTTAGGGATGCAGCTCAATTGAACTATTTAGGCTAAGATATTTCTTTTAGGCCCTCGTAACCATTGATGCTCAAAGCCTTGGTTCTTTGCTCTTGCCTTTTGGTTTAAAGAGCTATTGGCTTTTTCTACTTTTTATGTATTTTTCTACTTTTTTTTTGCATATTTTTTTGCTTTTTTTTTTTGCTTTTTCTTGCTTCAAGAATCAATTTTTGGATTTTTCAGATTACCAATAATGCTTCATTTTTATCCTCATTCTTTCAAGAGCCAACACTCTTAACTCTAAAATCAAATATGCACTGTTCATTTATACATTTAGAAAACAAAAGCAATGCCACCACATCAAATAATTGAACTATTTTTAATATATAACTCAAAATTCATGCATCTTACTTTTCTTTTTCAATAAAATAATTTTTCTTTTAAGCAAGGTGAGAGATGCATGGAATATTTCATAGCTTTAAGACATAAAGACAAATGATTATGCACTAGAAATAGACAATAAAACAAATACATGGAAAATAAAACAAAAAATAACATAGGCAACAGGGGAGTAAAAGGAACGAATCCACCTTTGTGATGGCGTCTACTACTCCTTCTGGAGGATCCAATGGAATGCTTGATTTTCTCTATGTCACTCCCCTACCTCTGTTGTTCTTCCCTCATGATTCTTTGTTCTTTCCTCATGATTCTTGTTAGGGTAGCTCCACATGCTCTTGCTGTGGTCCATGTGCTGGCTCTCTAGTTTGCTTCATCCTTTTTTTGGCGATGGGCTTGTCCTCCTTAATAAGAATGTCTCCATCTATGACAATTCCATCTGAATTGCATAGGTGACAGATAAGGTGGGGGAAGGCCAACCTTGCTAAGGGAGATGACTTTTCAGCTTTCTTGTACAACTCTTGAGGTATTACCTCATGTACCTCCACCTCACTTCCAATCATGATGCAATGAATCATGATGGCTTTGTCGATGGTCACTTCTGACCGATTGCTTGTAGGGATGATAGAGTGTTGGATAAATTCCAACCATCCTCTAGCTATAGGCTTGAGGTCAAGCCTTCTCAGTTGGATAGTCTTGCCTTGAGCATCCCACTTCCACTGAGCTCCTTCCACATAAATGTCTGAAAGGACTTGGTCCAACCTCTGGTCAAAATTGACTCTCCTAGTGTAAGGATGTGGGTCTCCTTGCATCAGTGGCAAATGGAGCGCCAACCTTACACTTTCTGGGCTGAAATCTAAGAGACGCCCTCAGACCATGGTATCCCAATTTTTGAGACTTGGGTTTACGCTTGTATCAAGATTTTTCATGACCCATTTATTGACATAGAACTCTTGTACCATCAAGATCCCAACCTCTGGGATAGGATTGGTTAGGACTTCCCAACCACTCCTCTGGATTTCTCTTCGGATCTCTAGGTACTCATTCTTTTTGAGCTTAAAGGGGACTTCAAGAATCACCCTTTTCTTTGCCATTACTTCATAGAAGTGGTCTTGATGAGCTTTGGTGATGAATCTTTCCATCTCCCAAGATTTGAAGGTGGAAGCAACTGCTTTTCCTTTCCTCTTTCTAGAGGGTTCTCTGACTTTGGGTGCCATAAGTGTGAATGGAAAGCAAAAATCAAGGCTTTTCCAACACCAAACTTAAAAGATTTGCTTGTCCTCGAGCAAAATATGAAGAAAAGAGTAGAAGAAAAAGAGAATTGGTAAAGAAAGGAGGATAGGAGGATTCAGTCAAGTGGGCTTTAGAGTATGAATTGTGTATGTATGAAGGGTAGGATGAAGGGGTATTTATAAGAGTAGAAAAGGTTAAGGTTCAAATGAATGGGTGGGAATTGGGTGGGAAATTTTGAATTTGAAGTGGGTGAGGGTTGGCGGGAGTTATGATGGTCTTGGTAAGTGATATGGATGTGATTGGGTTAAGGATTATAAGGAAGAGTGTGTGGGGAAGAGTGAAAATAAGAGAGAGAAGAAGGTGTGCTAGGTGGAGATTCTGCGGGACCCACTGATCCTGAGGGGCTAGGGAATTCAAGTTCCTTGCCCCTTTTTGGGCCTTGAATGCCCCAACTCTTGCTCCTAGTTGGCGTTCAATGCTAGCTATGTACTCCGATGAGCGGATAATTTATACGATTTTTTAACATTGTTTTTAGGTAGTTTTTAGTATGATTTAGTTAGTTTTTAGTATATAATTATTAATTTTTATGCAAAAATCACATTTCTGGACTTTACTGTGAGTTTGTGTGTTTTTATGTATCTTAGGTATTTTTTGGCTGAAATTGAAGGACCTGGGCAAAAATCTGATTCAGAGGCTGAAAAAGAACTGTAGATGTTGTTGGATTCTGACATTTCTGCACTCGAAATGGATTTTCTGGAGCTACAGAAGCCCAAAAGGACTGTATCTTAGCTACTGTAGAGTTTAGATCAGCAAATGCTTTCTCCATGGAGGTTTGGGGTGGATAGGAGGGTTCATTTGTTGGGAGAAAGGGTTCATGGTAGAAAGGTGGTTTATCTTGATAATGATAAGGAGATGGTGTATATTGAGGTGGTGGTTCTGTGTATGGTTCATTTGGCTCATAAGGTGGTTGGTATGGTGGATAAGGATTAGGGTCATTTGGAAGTGTTTGGTGGAAAGAGGCTTGTGAGTATGGTGGTCCAAAGTCATGTTGAGGATATCTATCATTTTGGTATGCATTGCAGAATGGTCTTTGTCCATGATATCTTGGAAGGTGTTGTTGCCTAAAGGGTTGATCAGATCCTCTTGGCTCTGTCCATCTTTGATTGCTTTGACCTTGATGCATATTCCTGTTCTCATTATAGTGTCCATTCCTAACAATAACATTGGAATCAAACTTGAAGCCAGAGGGGTGAGGATTCATAGTAGTAAGAGAAAATAAAAACAAAAATTAATAAAAAGAAAATATTTTCAAAAAAATAGATGATTTTTTAAAAAAATTGAATTTTGAAAAATAAGATAAGATAAGATAAAAATTTTAAAAAGAAATCTGATTTTTTTTGTTTGAAAAATATTTACAATAACCAATAATAAGGCACACGTTTGCAATTCCC
>NC_029772.3:60089902-60141479 GCF_000817695.3 Arachis duranensis | reverse complement strand
TTTAAAATTGATAACCGAGTATTTAAACCTCGGGTCGTCTTCTCAAGGAATTGCAGGGAGGTATGTTCTTGTTATTGGTTATGAGTTTGTAAAATTGGGGTTTTAAGAATGAGGAACAATTATGATGAATGACAAGTAAAATAAATAATTGACTTTAAAATAAACTCTTGGCAAGGTATGAGAACTGGAAGTCCTATCCTAGTTATCCTTATCAATTGTGATGAGAATTGGATTTTTCTCCCACTTTGTTAACCTCTAACTATGAAGGTAAGTCAAGTGAATGAATTAATTCGAATCCTCAAGTCCCAGTCTTTCCTTGGGAAAAGTTGGAGTTATTGGATCTCGAATTAATTCTTGAAGAATTCCAATTTTCAATCAACAATGAGTTTGATAACTCAAGAGTCACCAATTATTTAACAAAAGCCAAAAGGGAAAATATCTAAATTAAATTAAAAGCATTCATATAAATAAAACAATCATAAACTGAAATACCTCAAATAACATTAATTAAGAAAATCAATCCAAACATAAAGAGTTCATAAACTAAATTGGGAAAATATATAAAAGGAATATTGAACCTGTGATTGAAGAAGATGAAATCCTAATCCTAATCCTAATCCTAAGAGAGAGGAGAGAACCTCTCTCTCTAAAAACTACATCTAATCCTAAAATTATGAATTATGAAAGCATGATGAGTCTCTACAAGTTCCCTAACTTTAATCTGTGTTTCTGGGCCGAAAACTGGGTTGAAATGCGGCCCAGAATCTCTGCCAGCGACTTCTGTAATTCTGCAGATCGCGCACGTCACGCGATCGCGTTATCCATGTAGACACGTCATTCGCGTTTTTTTCCTGCCACGCGTTCGTGTCGTCCATGCTTCCGCGTCACTTGTGCTTTTCCAATCCGCGCAGTCGCGTGAGCCATGCGGCCGCGTCACTGCGAATTCCTTTCTTCCGCGAGGTCGCGTCGCTGACGCGTACGCGTCACTTCTCGCTGGTCATCTCCTCAATTTCTTGTGTTCCTTCCATTTTTGCAAGCTTCCTTCCCAATCTCTCACTCATTCATACCCCTATAAAGCCTGAAACACTTAACACACAGATCAAGGCATCGAATGGTAATAAGAGAGGATTAAGATTAGCTAAATTAAGACCAAAGAAGCATGTTTTCAATCATGTAATAATTTTAGGAAGGAAATATAAATGCATGCTAATTATATGAATAAGTGGGTAAAGACCATGATAAAACCACACAATTAAACACATTGTAAACCATAAAATAGTGGTTTATCAATCACGCTTAGGGGGCTGGCCATTTGGCCATGCCTGGACCTTCATCACTTATGTATTTTCAACGGTGGAGTTTTTACACCTCATAGATTAAGGTGTGGAGCTCTGCTGTTCCTCATGAATTAATGCAATTACTACTGTTTTCTATTCAATTCAAGCTTATTCTTGTTCTAAGATATTCACTTGCACTTCAACATGATGAATGTGATGATCAAGTGACACTCATCACCATTCTCACTTATGAACGCGTGCCTGACAACCACTTCCGTTCTTCCTGAAAACAAGCTTGAATGTATATCTCTTGGCCTCCTGGTCCACGACGCATGGTTGCCTCTCCTGACAACAGAGCCTTCCATTCTGTGAGATCAGAGTCTTCGTGGTATAAGCTAGAATCAATTGGTAGCATTCTTGAGATCCGAAAAGTCTAAACCTTGTCTGTGGTATTTCGAGTAGGATCTGGGATGGGATGACTGTGACGAGCTTTAAACTCGTGAGTGCTGGGCGCAGTGACAGTGCGCAAAAGGATCACTGGATCTTATTCCAACACAAGTGAGAACCGACAGATGATTAGCCATGCGTAACCCGTAGCCGAACCATTTTCACTGAGAGGACAGACGCTAGCCATTGACAACGGTGATCCCCCAACATACAGCTTGCCATGGAAAGGAGTACGCTTATCTGGATGAAAGCAGTAGGAAAGTAGGGATTCAAAAGGAACAAAGCATCTCTATACGCTTATCTGAAATTCCTACCAATGAATTACATAAGTATCTCTATCCTATTTTAT
The DNA here is from genome assembly GCF_000817695.3 of Arachis duranensis. Lineage (NCBI taxonomy): Eukaryota > Viridiplantae > Streptophyta > Magnoliopsida > Fabales > Fabaceae > Arachis > Arachis duranensis. Next base: position 60,139,406 of record NC_029772.3, on the reverse strand, counting down.
GTTTTATCTGTCTTTTAATTATCAAAACCCCATAACCATTTGAATCTGCCTGACTGAGATTTACAAGATGACCATAGCTTGCTTCAAGCCAACAATCTCCGTGGGATCGACCCTTACTCACGTAAGGTATTACTTGGACGACCCAGTGCACTTGCTGGTCAGCTACACGGAGTTGTGAAGAAAGTGTGTGAGATCACGATTTCGTGCACCAAGTTTTTGGCGCCGTTGTCGGGGATTGTTCGAGTTTGGACAACTGACGGTTCAACTTGTTGCTTAGATTAGGTATTTTTCTTTTTTATTTTTTTTCTTCAAAATTTTTAAGTATGAATTCTAGAGTTTCAGATGATGCTTTTATCATCACAGGAGCCTTTTTGATTCCCATCAATTTGGCTGTTGTATGTAATGCTCTGTTAAAGCTTGGCTAGCCATGTCTAATCTTTTTAGACTGAAGCTTTAGACTAACATTGTATCATTCTTGGAATTCTTATTAAAAATTTTTAGTTTCTTATTTTCTTTTTGAAAATAATGTTCAAAAAATACAAAAAAATTTATAAAATCATAAAACAAAAAATATTTTGTGTTTCTTATTTGAGTCTACTGTCAATTTTTAAGTTTGGTGTCAATTGCATGTCTTTATTCTTCTTGCATTTTTTGAAAGTGTGTTCTAGTGTTCTTCATTGATCTTCAAGTTGTTCTTGATGATTTTCTTTCTCTGATCTTTAAATTCTCTTGTTTTGTGTCTTTTGTTGTTTCTCATGTGCATTCTCAAATTGTTAGTGTCTCTAGTATGAAAATTTCTAAGTTTGGTGTCTTGCATGTCTTTCATTTCTTAAAAATTTTCAAAAATATGTTCTTGATGTTCATCATGATCTTCAAAGTGTTCTTGGTGTTCATCTTGACATTCAAAGTGTTCTTGCATGCATTCCTTGTTTTAATCTTAGGTTTTCATGTTTAATTTCATTATGTTGTTTGTCTCTCTCATCATTAAAAATTCAAAAAAATTCAAAATTATGTCTTTTCAAGTCAATAATACAGAGAATTGAAGATTCAGAACATACAGCAGAAGAATCACAGAGAAAAAGCTGGGCGTTCAAAACACCCAGTAAGGAAGGATTTCTGGCATTTAAACGCTAGTCAGGGTACCTGGCTGGGCGTGTAACGCCCAAGGAGGTAGCCAAGTGGGCGTTAAATATCCATTCTGGGCGTTTAACGCCAGGATAACACCAGGGAGGTAATTTTGTTTTCAATTCAATTCTTTTTCAATTTTTCAAGTTTTAAAACTAATTTTTCAAAATCTTATCTTTTTCATATCCTCTTTTATCAATCATATCTTTTTCAAAATCAAATCTTTTTCATTTTTCTTTTAATATTTTCGAAAATCCTTGCTAACAATTAATGTTGTGAATAAAAAATTTCAAGTTTGTTACTTTCTTGTTAAGAAAGGTTCAATATTTGAATTTTAGAATCATATCTTTTAAGTTCTTGTTTGTCAAGTCATTAATTTTAAAAAACAAATCTTTCTTAAATTGTTTTCAATCATATCTTTTCAATCATATCTTTTTAAATCATATATTTTTCAAATCACATCTTTTTAAATTCTAATTTCAAAATCTTTCTCTAACTTCTTATCTTTTTCAAAACCACCTAACTACTTTTTCACTTCTCATTTTTGAAAATCACCTTCTTCCTTTTTTTTCAAAAATCTTTTTAATTAACTAATTGTTTTAAACTCTAATTTTATTCCTTTCTTAATTTTCGAATACTAACTAATTTTTAAAATAAAAACAAAAATATTTTTCCTTTTTCTTTTATTCAATATTCGAATTTCTTCTCTCTTCCATCTCTTTCTATTTAATCACTAACACTTACCCTCCTTTAATAATTCAGACCCCCTCCTCTCTATAAGTTCGAATCCTTCTCTCTACTTTATCCTTCTACTCCTCTTTTCCTCTAACACATCAATAAATCTCTATACTGTGACATAGAGGATTCCACACTTTCTTTGTTTTCTTCTCTTTCACATGAGTAGGAACAAAGATAAAGGCATTCTTGTTGAAGCTGATCCTGAACCTGAAAGGACTCTGAAGAGGAAGCTAAGACAAGTTAAAGCACAAATCTCTGGAGAGGACCTGACAGAAATTTTCAAAAAAGAAGAAGACATGCCAGCCAAAAATAATAATAACAATGCCAACAATGCAAGGAAGGTGCTTGGTGACTTTACTGCACCAACTTCCAATTTCTATGGAAGAAGCATCACTATTCCTGCCATTGGAGCAAACAACTTTGAGTTTAAGCCTCAATTCGTTTTCTGATACAACAGAGTTGCAAGTTTCATGGACTTCCATTGGAAGATCCTCATCAGTTCTTGGCTGAATTTTTGCAAATCTGTGACACTGTTAAGATCAATAGAGTTGATCCCGAGGTCTATAGACTTATACTTTTCCCTTTTGCTGTAAAAGACAGAGCTAGTATATGGTTGAACTCACAACCTAGAGACAGCCTAAACTCTTGGGAAAAGTTGGTCAATGCCTTCTTAGCTAAATTCTTTCCACCTAAAAAGATGAGTAAGCTTAGAGTGGAAGTTCAAACCTTCAAACAGAAGGAAGGTGAATCCCTCTATGAAGCTTGGGAAAGATACAAACAATTGATCAGAAGGTGTCCTTCTGACATGCTTTCAGAATGGAGCATCATAGGTATCTTCTATGATGGTCTGTCTGAGTTATCTAAGATGTCATTGGACCATTCTGTAGGCGAATCTATTCATCTGAAGAAAATACCTGCAGAAGCCCAGGAACTCTTTGAAATGGTTGCAAATAACCAGTTCATGTACACTTCTGAAAGAAATCCTGTGAATAATGGGACAACTCAGAAGAAAGGAGTTCTTGAGATTGATACTCTGAATGCCATATTGGCTCAGAAAAAATTATTGACTCAGCAAGTCAATATGATTTCTCAAAATCTGACTGGATTGCAAGCTACATCCAGCAGTAATAAAGAAGCATCTTCTGAGGAAGAAGCTTATGATCTTGAGAACCCTGTAATGGAAGAGGTGAATTACATGGGAGAACCCTATAGAAACACCTATAATTCTTTATGGAGAAATCATCCAAATCTCTCATGGAAGGACCAACAGAAGCCTCAACAAGGCTTCAATAACAATAATGGTGGGAGAAATAGGTTTGGTAATAGCAAACCTTTTCCATCATCTTCTCAGCAACAGATAGAGAATTCTGAGCAGAGCATCTCTGGCTTAGCAAACATAGTCTCTGATCTATCCAAGGCCATTCTCAGTTTCATGACTGAGGCACGGTCCTCCATTAGAAATTTGGAGGCACAAGTGGGTCAGCTGAGTAAAAGAGTTACTGAAACTCCTCCTAGCACTCTCCCAAGTAATACAGAAGAGAATCCAAAAAGAGAGTGCAAGGCCATCTACACGTCCAACATGGGCAAACCTGTAGAGGAGGGAAAGGCAGTGATTTCTATTGAGGAAGACCTCATGGGACATCCACTGACCACTAGGGAGTTCCCTCCTGAGGAACCAAAGGAATCTCAGGCTCATCTAGAGACCATAGGGATTTCACTGAACTTCCTATCACCATTCATGAGCTCTGAAGAATATTCTTCTTCTGAAGAAGATGAAGTTACTACTGAAGAGCAAATTGCTCAGTATCTAGGAGCAATCATGAAGTTGAATGCCAAATTATTTGATAATGAGACTTGGGAGGATGAACCTCCATTGCTCATTAATGAACTAAACGCTTTAGCTCAGCTAAAGATACCTCAAAAGAAACCGGATCCCGGAAGGTTCTTAATACCTTGCACCATTGGCACCATAACCTTTGAGAAGGCTCTGTGTGACCTGGGGTCAAGTGTAAACCTCATGTCACTTTTTGTAATGGAGAAACTAGAGATCTTTGAGGTACAAGCTGTAAGAATCTCACTGGAAATGGCTGACAAATCAAAGAAACAGGCTTATGGACTTGTAGAGGATGTCTTGGTAAAGGTTGAAGGCCTTTATATCCCTTATGACTTCATAATCCTAGACACTGGAAAGGATGAGGATGAATCCATCATCCTTGGAAGACCCTTCCTAGCCACAGCAAAAGCTGTGATTAATGTTGACAGAGGAGAGTTGGTCCTTCAAATGAATGAGGACAACCTTGTATTTAAGGCTCAAGGATCTCCTTCTATACACATGGAGAAGAAGCATGAAAAGCTTCTCTCAATACAGAGTCAAACAGAGCCCCCACATTCAAACTCTAAGTTTAGTGTTAAGAGGCCATCATCATGCTCTGAGTATCTATGAGGCTCCATGAGAGCTCACTGTCAAGCTATTGACATTAAAGAAGCACTTATTGGGAGGCAACCCAATTTTTACTTATCTATGTTAAATTTCTATTTTCCACTGTTATTTTATGTTATCTTTAGGATGATGATAATGTGGAGTCACAAAAACAAAAGCAAAAATAAAAAACAGCATTGAAAATAACACACCTTGGAGGATGAGCTTACTAGCGTTTAAATGGCAGTAAGGGTAGCAGAATGGGCGTTAAACGCCCAGTCTGGCACCATTCTGGGTATTTAACGCCAGAAAAGGGCACCAGACTGGTGTTTAACACCAGAAAAGGGCACTAAGCTGGAGTTAAACGCCAGAAAGAGAAGAAAAGCTGGCGTTAAAAGCCAAAAATGGGCAGCAACCTGGCGTTTAACGCCAGGATTGGCACTCAAAGGGGCGTTTACACGCCAAAATGGTGTAGGAAAATCCTTGACACCTCAGGATCTGTGGACCCCACAGGATCCTCACCTACCTCAACTCACTCTCTCTCTTCTTCACACCTTCCCATAACACCCTTCCCCAAATATCCCTCACAATCACCTCTATTTCTCTTCCCGATCACCTCTTCACCAATCACCTCCACCCACTCTTCCCCAACAACCCCACCCACCTCACCATTCAAATTCAAATCCTTTTCCTCCCAAACCCAACCCCTAATACATGAACCTTACCCTCTCTTTCCTCTCCTATATAAACCCCTCATCCATCCTTCAAATTCACACATCACAAACACTTCTTCTCCCCCTTGGCCAAACCACTCACAACTCTCCATCTCCTCTATTTCTTCTTCTTCTTCATCCTTCTTTCTTCCTTTGCTCGAGGACGAGCAAACCTTTTAAGTTTGGTGTGGAAAAAGCATTGCTTTTTATGTTTCCAAAACCATTTTTGGCACCTAAGGCCAGAGAAACCTCTAGAAAGAGGAAAAGGAAGGCAAAAGCTTCCACCTTCGAGTCATGGGAGATGGAGAGATTCATCTCAAAGGTCCATCAAGACCACTTCTATGAAGTTGTTGCCAAAAAGAAGGTGATCCATGAGGTCCCTTTCATGCTAAAAAAGAATGAGTATCTGGAGATCCGACATGAGATTCAAAGAAGAGGTTAGGAAGTTCTCACCAACCCCATTCAACAAGTCAGAATATTAATGGTTCAAGAGTTCTATGCTAATGCATGGATCACCAAGAACCATGATCAAAGTGTGAACCCGAACCCAAAGAATTGGCTTACAATGGGTCGGGGGAAATACTTAGATTTTAGTTCAGAAAATGTAAGGTTGGCATTCAACTTGCCAATGATGCAAGGAGATTCACGTCCCTACACTAGAAGGGTCAACTTTGATCAAAGGTTGGACCAAGTCCTCATGGACATATGTGTGGAAGGAGCTCAGTGAAAAAGAGACTCCAAAGGCAAGCCGGTTCAATTGAGAAGGCATGACCTTAAACCCATGGCTAGAGGATGGTTGAAATTCATCCAACACTCTATCATTCCTACTAGCAACCGATCCGAAGTGACTATAGATCAGGCTATCTGATCCATAACATCATGATTGGAGAGGAAGTAGAAGTTTATGAGGTCATATATCTAGAACTCTACAAGGTGGCTGACAAGACTTCCACTTTAGCCAGGTTAGCCTTCCCTCATCTCATTTGTCACCTATGCAATTTAGCCGGAATTGTCATAGAGGAAGACATCCTCATTGAGAAGGACAAGCCCATCACTAAAAAGAGGATGGAGCAAACAAGAGAGCCCACTTATGGACCTCAACAAGAGCATGAGGAAGTCCCTCATCAAGAAATCCCTGAGATGCCTCAAGGGATGCATTTTTCTCCACACAACTATTGGGAGCAACTCAATACCTCTTTGGGAGATTTAGGTTCTAATATGGAGCAACTAAGGATGGAGCACCAAGAGCACTCCATTATTCTCCATGAAATTAGAGAGAATCAAATAGCCATGAGGGAAGAGCAACAAAGGCAAAGAAGAGACATAGAGGAGTTCAAGCATTCCATTGGATCTTCAAGAGAAAGAACTAGCCACCATCACTAAGGTGGACCCATTCTTTGATTTCATTGTTCTTATCTTTCTATTTTTAAATTTTTATGCTTCATGTGTTATCTATGTTTATGTCTTCATTACATGATCATTAGTGTCTAGTATCTATGTCTTAAGGCTATGAATGTCCTGTGAACCCTTCACCTTTCTTAAATAAAAAATGTGCCTAATTGCAAAAGAACAAGAAGTACTTGAATTTCAAAATTTATCTTGAAATTAGTTTGATTATTTTGATGTGGTGGCAATACCTTTTGTTTTCTGAATGAATACTTGAACAGCGCATAATTTTGATAGTGAAGTTTATGAATGTTAAAATTGTTTGCTCTTGAAAGAATGATGAAAAAAGAAAAATGTTATTGATAATCTGAAAAATCATAAAATTGATTCTTGAAGCAAGAAAAAGTAGTGAATAACAAAGCTTGCGAAAAAAATGGCGAAAAAGAAAAAGAAAGAAAAAGAAAAAGCAAGCAGAAAAAGCCAATAGCCCTTTAAACCAAAAGGCAAGGGTATAAGGGATCCAAGGCTTTGAGCATCAGTAGATAGGAGGGCCCAAAGGAATAAAATTCAAAGAGTGTGCTTAATAACTCTGGACACCTCTAACTGGGGACTTTAGCAAAGTTGTGTCACAATCTAAAAAGATTTACCCAGTTATGTGTCTGTGGCATTTATGTATCCGGTAGTAATACTGGAAAACAAAGTTCTTAGGGTCACGGCCAAGACTCATAAAGTAGATGTGTTCAAGAATCAACATACTGAACTAGGAGAATCAATAACACTATCTTAATTCTAAATTTCTAGAGATGCCAATCATTTTGAACTTCAAAGGATAAAGTGAGATGCCAAAACTGTTCAGAAGAAAAAAGCTACTAGTCCCGCTCATCTAATTGAAGCTAAGCTTCATTAATATTTTGGAATTTATTGTATATTATCTTCTTTTCATTCTATTTTTTTTTCAGTTGCTTGGGGACAAGCAATAATTTAAGTTTGGTGTTGTGATGAACGGATAATTTATACGCTTTTTGGCATTGTTTTTAGGTAGTTTTTAGTATGATTTAGTTAGTTTTTAATATATAATTATTAGTTTTTATGCAAAAATCACATTTCTGAACTTTACTATGAGTTTGTGTATTTTTCTGTGATTTCAGATATTTTCTGGTTGAAATTGAGGGACTTTAGCAAAAATCTGATTCAGAGGTTGAAAAAGGACTGTAGATGCTGTTGGATTCTGACCTCCCTGCACTCAAAATGGATTTTTTGGAGCTATAGAAATCCAATTGGTGCGATCTCAATTTCTTTGAAAAGTAGACATCTTGGGCTTTTCATAAATATATAATAGTCCATACTTTGCCCGAGTTTAGATAACACAAACTGGCATTTTAATGCCAACTTTCTACAATTTTCTGGCGTTAAACGCAAGAACTGGCATAAAAGCGGGAGTTACTGGCACCAGAGCTGGCGTTTAACTCCAAGAAAAGCCTATGCATGTGAAAACTTCAATGCTCAGCCCAAGCACACATCAAGTGGGCCCCGAAAGTGGATTTCTGCATCATTTACTTATCTCTGTAAACCCTAGGTTACTAGTCATTATAAATAGGACCTTTTACTATTGTATTTTCAAATCGGGAGATCTTTAGATGATTTTTGAGACTATCTTTGTATCACTGTTGATCTCTTGATCACGCTTAGGGGGCTGGCCATTCGGCCATGCCTGGACCTTCATCACTTACGCATGGCTGGATAAAAGCAGTAGGAAAGTAGGGATTCAAAAGGAACAAAGCATCTCCATATGCTTATCTGAAATTCCTACCAATGAATTGTATAAGTATCTCTATCCTATTTTACGTTTTATCTGTTTTTTAATTATCAAAACCCCATAACCATTTGAATCTGCCTGACTGAGATTTACAAGATGACCATAGCTTGCTTCAAGCCGACAATCTCCGTGGGATCGACCCTTACTCACGTAAGGTATTACTTGGACGACTCAGTGCACTTACTGGTCAGCTACGCAGAGTTGTTAAGAAAGTGTGTGAGATCACGATTTCGTGCACCATGCGCTTCTTGGGTGTTGAATGCCCTTAAGGGACCTCCTTCCTGGCGTTTGACGCCAGGTCTGTGCCTCTATTGGGGCGTTGAACACCCAGGTTCAGCCCCCTGACTGGCGTTCAACGCCAGTAATATTGCTCCTTATGGGCGTTGAATGCCCTCTCTGGCCTCCCTAGCTGGCGTTTAACGCTAGCAAAGGATCTACTCCAGGGTGTTCTATTTTTTGCTCTGACTATTTCTATTTCTGTTCTAACTATTGCACATGGTCACAAACTTAAACAAATATGAAAATTAAACTGAAATAACTTAAATAAACTAAAAAAAGAAAACATTAATTATTGATGAGTTGCTTCCCAACAAGCGTTTCTTTAACGTCACTAGTTTGACGGTTAGCTCCTTACGGAGATGGATAAGGGCTCAAAATTTTGCCCCTTACGGTGAACTTCTTACCTGTGCTCTCATGGATAAGTTTCACATGTTCTAGAGACAAGATCCTGTTCACAGCGTGTGGAATGACTGGGTTATCAATGAAGATTACTCTCATGCCAGGTGAGAGGCCTTCAGTGGGGATTTTCTTATCCCTCCGGCCTTTAGGTACTTTCTTCTTAGTACGTTTATTCTCAGTGCTTGATAATGGCTGCCCAACACTAAACTTAGAGTTGGTGTCTGGGGGTTCTGTATAACTTCGCACTGAGAGAGAGGGTTGGAACACTAGGTATTGCACAACTATCTCTCTTCTATCAGAGGGAGAGTTAGGGTTAGGCATCTTGAACAGGATGTGATCCTCCATAACTGTAGAGTTAGCTCTTTTTTGGCTACATCAATGATGACATTGGCAGTGGCTAGGAAGGGTCTTCCAAGGATGATGGATTCATTCTCTTTCTCCCAAGTATCCAAGATTATGAAATCTGCAGGGATGTAAAGATTCTCAACTTTACTAAGACGTCCTCTACACGACCATAAGCCTTTTTCATTGACCTGTCTGCCATCTCTAGTGAGATTCTTTCCCCTTGTACCTTAAAGATTTCCAACTTCTCCATTACAGAGAGTGGCATAAGGTTTATGCTTGACCCTAGGTACCACAGAGCCTTATCATAGGTAATGGTGCGCTGAACCAAGGCATTGAGTTCCTTGGTGGGCACTGGAGGTTCTTCCTCCAATGGCTCTATGCCAAACAACTTGGCATTCAGCTTCATCAGAATTTCTAGGTATCGAGCAACTTGCTCTTCCCTAGTTTCCTCTTCTTCATCAGAGGGAGAGTACTCTGCAGATTCTATGATCCTCAACCAAGAATTCAAGGAAACTTCAATGGGCTCCTCAAGAACCTTGGGTTTTATTAGTTCTTCAATAGGGAAGTTCTCAATGGGCTTAGGGTTGCCAACTATCCCAAATGTGGCATTCAATACCAGGACTTGTGTTTCTTTGGGCGTTGAATGCCCAGATTGAATACCTTCACTAGCGTTCAACACCAGCTTTTGTGTTGCCTTGGGTGTTCAACGCCCAGTAAGGTGCTCCTTACTGGCGTTGAATGCCAGTAATGGTGGCTTGTTGGGCGTTGAACGCCCAGTAAGGTCTTCCTTACTAGGGTTCAACGCCAATGATGGTGCCTCCTTGGGCGTTGAACGCCTAGTAAGGTCTTCCTTGTGGGCGTTGAACGCCCAGTAAGGACTTCCTTACTGGTGTTCAACTCCATTGCATCCTTTTCAGATTCAGCCTCAGTCTTTTTAGTGATGGCCTTGCACTCTTCTCTTGGGTTCACTTCAGTGTTACTAGGAAGAGTGTTAGGAGGGGTCTCAGGGATTCTCTTGCTCAGTTGACCAATTTGTACCTCCAAATTTCTGATGGAGGACTTGGTTTCTGTTATGAAACTGTGAGTGGTCTTAGAGAGTTCAGAGACTATAGTTGCTAAGTCAGAAAGACTTTGCTTAGAAGTCTCCACCTGTTGATGATAAAATGGGAATGGTGGTCTGTTGTTGAACCCTTGCTGAGGCTTATGTTGATCATTCCATGAAAGGTTAGGATGATTTCTCCATTAAGAGTTGTAGATGTTTCCATAGGGTTCTCCCATGTAATTCACCTATTTCGTCATGGGTTGATCTGGATCATAGGCATCTCCATCATAGAAGGTATCATGAGTGCTGCTAGTTGCAGCTTGCACTCGAGTCAAGTGCTGAGAGATCATATTGACCTGCTGGGTCAAGATCTTGTTTTGAACCAATATGGCATTCAGAGTGTCAACTTCCAGGACTCCTTTCTTTTGAGCTATCCCATTGTTCACAGGATTCCTCTAAAAAGGTTACATGAATTGGTTGGCTGCAACTGGTGCACAAAAATTACACTCACACTATGTAATTCCACACAACTAACTAGCAAGTGCACTGGGTCGTCCAAGTAATACCTTACGTGAGTAAGGGTCGATCCCACGGAGATTTTCGGTTTGAGGCAAGCTATGGTTATCTTATTATTCTTAGTCAGGATACCAATAGGGTTCTTTAGTTTCAATTATAAAAAGTGAAAGAGCATGAAATGAGTGTTTGTTACGCAGTAATGGAGAATATCTTGGAGTTTTGGAGATGCTTTGTCTTCTGAATTTTTGCTTCCCCCTGTCTTCTTCTTCACGCACGCATGATTCCTTCTATGGCAAGCTGTGTGTTGGTGGATCACCGTTGTCAATGGCTACCATCCGTCCTCTCAGTGAAAATGATCCAGGTGCGCTGTCACCGCACGCTAATCATCTGTCGGTTCTCACTCATGCTGGAATAGCATCCATTGATCCTTTTGTGTCTGTCACTACGCCCAACCATTGTGAGTTTGAAGCTCGTCACAATCATTCAATCCCTGAATCCTACTCGGATTACCACAGACAAGGTTTAGACTTTCTGGATTCTCAAGAATGCTGCTAATGGATTCTAGCTTATACCACGAAGACTCTAATTAAGGAATCTAAGAGATACTCATTCAATCTAATGTAGAACAGAGGTGGTTGTCAGGCACGCGTTCATAGGTTGAGAATGATGATGAGTGTCATGGATCATCACCATCTTCATATTGAAGTGCGAATGAATATCTTAGATAGAAACAAGCGTGTTTGAATAGAAAATAAAAATAATTGCATTAATTCATCGAGACGCTGTAGAGCTCCTCACCCCCCAACAATGGAGTTTAGAGACTCATGCCATCAAACAGTACAAAGTTCAGATCTAAAATGTCATGAGATACAAAATAAATTTCTAAAAGTTGTTTAAATACTAAACTAGTAACCTAGGTTTACAGAAAATGAGTAAACTAAGATAGATAATGCAGAAATCCACTTCTGGGGCCCACTTGGTGTGTGCTGGGGCTGAGACTTGAGCTTTTCACGTGCCTGGGCTGTTTTTGGAGTTAAACAACAGGTTGTAACCTGTTTTGGGTGTTTAACTCTAACTGGTAACCTGTTTCTGGCGTTTGACGCCAGAATGGAACATGGAACTGGCATTAAACGCCAGTTTACATCGTTTATCTTCGAGCAAAGTATAGACTATTATATAGCTGGAAAGCCCTGGATGTCTACTTTCCAACCCAATTGAGAGCGCGCCAATTGGACTTTTGTAGCTCTAAAAAATCCATTCCGAATGCAGGGAGGTCAGAATCCAACAACATCAGCAGTCCTTTTTCAGCCTGAATCAGATTTTTGCTCAGCTCCCTCAATTTCAGCCAGAAAATACATGAAATCACAGAAAAACAAACAAATTTATAGTAAAGTCCAGAAATATAAATTTTTCCTAAAAACTAATAAAAATATACTAAAAACTAACTAAAACATACTAAAAACTACATGAAATGACCCCCAAAAAGCGTATAAAATATCCGCTCATCACAACACCAAACTTACATTGTTGCTTGTCCCCAAGCAACTAGATAAATAAAATAAGATAAAAAGAAATCAAGAAGCAATAATATCTCAGAGTTTTAAGTGAAGCTCAGATTCTAATTAGATGAGCGGGACTAGTAGGTTTTTGCTTCCGAACAGTTTTGGCATCTCACTTTATCCTTTGAAATTCAGAATGATTGGCATCCATAGGTACTCAGAAATTAGATAGTATTATTGATTCTCCTAGTTTAGTATGTTGATTCTTGAACACAGCTACTTTATGAGTCTTGGCCGTGGCCCTAAGCACTTTGTTTTCTAGTATTACCACCGGATACATAAATGCCACAAACACATAACTGGGTGAACCTTTTTAGATTGTGACTTAGCTTTGCTAAAGTCCCCAATTAGAGGTGTCCAGAGTTCTTAAGGACACTCTTTTGCTTTGGATCACGACTTTAACCACTCAGTCTCAAGCTCTTCACCTAGACCTTCATGACACAAGTACATGGTTAGGGACAGCTTGATTTAGCCGCTTAGGCCAGGATTTTATTCCTTTAGGCCCTCCTGTCCATTGATGCTCAAAGCTTTGGATTCTTTTTACCCTTGCCTTTTGGTTTAAAGGGCTATTGGCTTTTTCTGCTGCTCCTTCTTTTTTTTTTTCACTGCTTTTTCTTGCTTCAAGAATCAATTTCATGATTTTTCAGATCATCAGTAACATTTCTCTTGTTCATCATTCTTTCAGGAGCCAACAATTTTAATATTCATAAAATTCAATATAAAAATATGCACTGTTCAGGCATTCATTCAGAAGACAAAAAGTATTGCCACCACATATAAATAATTAGAATTTTCCTTATTAAAAATTCAAAAAAAATTATTGCCTCCTTATTCTAAAAATATGCTATTTTATTTATGTTTTATGATGATGAGAAAAATAAATTTTATCTTAATTGGAGATGAAATCAATATAAAAATACTAATTACTACTACTCATATATAACTTCAAAGGTAAATTCCTAATAAGAACAATTATCACAGAGTTAAGGCAAAGATTAGGACTCAACAACCTTTATTTTGGAGGTGGATGCTCCTTTAGTCTGTGGGGTGCTTAGCCCTTCAAGAGATAGATGATGAGCGGATAATTTAGACGCTTTTTGGCATTGTTTTTTGGTAGTTTCTAGTAGGATCTAGCTACTTTTAGGAATGTTTTCATTAGTTTGTATGCAAAATTCACATTTCTGGACTTTACTATGAGTTTGTGTGTTTTTTTGTGATTTCAGGTATTTTTTGGCTGAAATTGAGGGACCTGAGCAAAAATCTGATTCAGGCTGAAAAAGGACTGCTGATGCTGTTGGATTCTGACCTCCCTACACTCGAAATGGATTTTCTGGAGCTACAGAACTCCAAATGGCGCGTTCTCAACTGCGTTGGAAAGTAGACATCCAGGGCTTTCTATCAATATATAATAGTCCACACTTTATTCGAGTCAAGATGACAAAAACTGGCGTTCAACGCCAGTTCTATGCTGCATTCTGGAGTAAAACGCCAGAAACACGTCACAAACCAGAGTTAAACTCCAAACAGACGTTACAACTTAGCGTTTAATCCCAAGAGAAGCCTCTGCATGTGTAAAGCTCAAGTTCAGCCCAAGCACACACCAAAGTAGGCCCCGGAAGTGGATTTCTGCACTTAGACTTATTTCTGTAAACCCTAGTAGCTAGTCTAGTATAAATAAGACATTTTACTATTGTATTAGACATCTTGGTATCTATCTTTGGATGTTTAGTTCTTAGACTTTGGGGGCTGGCCATTCGGCCATGCCTGAACCTTGATCACTTAAGTATTTTCAACGGTGGAGTTTCTACACACCATAGATTAAGGTGTGGAGCTCTGTTGTACCTCAAGAATTAATGCAATTACTATTGTTATTCTATTCGATTCAAGCTTATTCTTATTCTAAGATATTCGCTGCACTTCAACCTGATAGATGTGATGATTCGTGACACTCATCATCATCCATCCTTATGAGCGCGTGCTTGACAACCACTTCTGTTCTACCTTAGATCAAGTGCAAATCTCTTGGATTCCTTAATAAGAATCTTTGTGGTATAAGCTAGAACCCATTGGCAGCATTCTTGAGAATCCGGAAAGTCTAAACCTTGTCTGTGTTATTCTGAGTAGGATTCAAGGATTGGATGACTGTGACGAGCTTCAAACTCGTGATTGTTGGTTGTAGTGACAGACGCAAAAGAATTAATAGATTCTATTCTGACATGATCGAGAACCGACAGATGATTAGTCGTGCTGTGACAGAGCATTTGGACCATTTTCACTGAGAGGATGGGAAGTAGCCATTGACAACAGTGACGCCCTACATACAGCTTGCCATAGAAAGGAGTATAAAGGATTGGATGAAGGAAGTAGGAAAGCAGAGATTCAGATGGGACAAAGCATCTCCATATACTTATCTGAAATTTCCACCAATGATTTACATAAGTATCTCTATCTCTATTTTATGCTTTATTTATTTTATATTCGAAAACCATCATAACCATTAGAATCCGCCTAACTGAGATTTACAAGATGACCATAGCTTGCTTCATACCAACAATCTCCGTGGGATTGACCCTTACTCACGTAAGGTTTATTACTTAGATGACCCAGTGCACTTGCTGGTTAGTTGTGCAAAGTTGTGAAGAATGACTGAACCATAGTAGTGTGCACCAAGTTTTTGGAGCCATTGCTAATAATTGTTCAAGTTATGAAAAGAGTAAATCACAATTTTGCCTATCAATAGCTTCTGACGCTTTAGTTGCTTCAGTTCACGCCCTTGCTCTTCTTATTCCCTAAGCAGTTTGCAAAGCATGCTACTTTGATTTTGCTATTCTTCCTTTAGTTGGTCCATAGCTTCTTGCAACTTGGTGATAGATGCTTCAAGACGCTCCCAGTATTCAATTTGAGGGATTTCCGGGAGGAACTACTGTGCTTTCCTCTTGATGGGGTCATCCTGCACTTGTTGTCCTTCCATTGACTTTTTGGTGATTAGTTGCTCAACTGAGATATACTCATTTACTCCCATCTTCACCCCAGCATCTTTACATAGCATATAGATTAAGCTTGGATAAACCAATTTGGCATCCTTGGAGTTCTTGTTTGCAATTGTGTAAAGTTCACAAGAGATCAGCTGATGAACTTTCACTTCTTTTCCCAACATAATGCAATGGATCATTACTGCTCTTTTGATGGTGACTTCAGAGCGGTTGCTAGTGGGCAGTATAGAATACCCAATGAAGTCCAACCAGCCTCTAGTGACTGGTTTGAGATCTCCTCTCTTGAGTTGATTTGGGACACTCTTTGTGTTGGTTGTCCACTTGGTTCCAGGGAGGCATATGTCCTCTAGAATTTTGTCCAAGCCCTTATTTTTTCTCATCATTCTCCTATTAAAGGAGTTTGGGTCATCTTTCAGCTAAGGTAGCTTGAAGATCTCCCTGATTTTGTCAGGGTGGAGGTGAACAATCTTCCCTCTGACCAAAGTCTGATAGTCATAGAAGGTAGTTCCAGCTATTCTCTGTCTGTCTGTTTGCCACAGATTAGAGTAGAATTCCTGAACCATGTTTCTTCCCACCTTTGTTTTAGGATCAGCTAGGATTTCCCAGCTCCTGTTTCGAATTTTCTCTTGGATCTCTGGATATTCGTCTTCTTTCAGATCGAATTTAACTTCCGGGATCACTGACCTTAGACCCATTATTTTGTAGTAATGTTCTGAATGTTCTTTGGTTAAGAACTTCCCTTGATTCCAAAGTGGTTTTGGAATATTCTCTTTCTTGCCTCTTGGAGTGGTTTATTTTCCCTTAGGAGCCATGATCTTAGTGGGTATTGGTTTAGTGATCACGGATAAACACACCAAACTTAGAGGTTTGCTTGTCCTTAAGCAAAAGAAAGGAAAGGAGAGGGATAGATGGAGAGCCAAGTTCGAATTGTGGAGGAGAGGAGGGAGCCGAACGTGGATTTAAAAGGAAGGGGGGTGGGTTTTCGAAAATTTTGAAGAAGATATGATAGAAGATATGATTTGTAAAAGATAAGTATGATAGGAAAAAGATGCACTTTTAAAATTTAAAAGATATGAAAGATATTTGAAAAAGATAAATCTGAATTTTGAAAAGAAGATATGATGAGTTGAAAAAAGATTTGAGAAGAATTTAAAAAGATTTGAAAATGATTCAAAAAGATAATTGAGTTTTGAAAAAGATTTGAAAAGAAGTTGAAGAGGATTCAAAAACGATTTATGTTTAGAATTAAGATACATTTGATATTTTTGAAAAAGGATTTGAAAAATTAGGATTTGTAATGTGTTTATGCAAGAAATTATGGATGAAAACATGAAAATTTGAAAAAAAAATCAAGTTGGGAACAAAAACTTCCTCCCTTCCACAATCCCGGCGTTAAACGCCCAACTGCTGCATGTTTTGGGCGTTTAATGCCCAGTTGGTGCTTGGTCTGGGCGTTTAATGCCCAGCTGTTGCTTCTAGGTGGCGTTAAACGCCAGAAACTCCTTTATCACTGGGCGTTTTTCTAAACGCCCAGGACGCTGTAAATCTGGTGTTAAATTCCCAGAAGCTGCTTCTTTATGGCGTTTAACGCCCAGATGGCTATCTCTACTGGCGTTAAACGCCCAGTAGATGCTTCTTTTGGGCGTTTAATGCCCAAAACTGCTCTTACTGGTTTTTTCGCACCAGTGAGCTTCTTTTTGCTGTTTCATCCTCTGAATCCTTCTGTAACTCTGTGAACTCATGCAATTGCTATTTTACCTTGAAGATAATTAATATGAACCTGTAAAATTATCATGTAATTAACAAATAAGCTTTGTTAATGGCTGGGTTATCTCCCAATAAGCGCTTCTTTATTATCTTTAGTTGAACTATTATTGAGCTTTAATCAAATCTCAATTTTGAGCATTCTTGCTCAAAATTGCTTTCAAGATAATGTTTGACTCTCTGTCCATTAACAATGAATTTTTTGTTTGAGTCTGAAGATCTGAAGATTGATGGTTTAGAAGTTATAGTAAATTCTCGTTGTAAGTATAGTTACTAAACCAAGTAATCAACCTTTCTTACAAAATTTTTGGTTGTCACAAGTAACAAACCCCTTTAAAATTGATAACCGAGTATTTAAACCTCGAGTCGTCTTCTCAAGGAATTGCATGGAGGTATGTTCTTATTATTGGTTATGAAAAAGTGTGTTTTGGGGTTTTGGATTAAGGTAAAAAGTTAGTTGAATGACAAGTAAAATAAAATAATAATAACTGTAAAATAAACCTTTGGCAAGGTACAAGAACTGGAAGTCCTATCCTTATCAATTGTGATGAGAATTGGATTTTAATCCCACTTAGTTAACATTTACTAAACAAAGGAAGGTCAAGTGGACTAATTAATCTGATACCTAAAGTCATAGTCTTTCCTTTGGAAAGGCTAGAGTTATTGGAACTCAAATTAATTAGCAACTCCCAATTTCAACCACTGCTTTATTTGACAGCTCAAGCGTCACCAATTACTCAACCAAAGCCAAAAGGGAAAAATCCAAATTATTTGTATTATAAATAAAAGAAACAAATCATAGATCTGAAAATACCTCAAATTATATTAAATATAAAATCAATCCAAACATAAAGAGTTCATAAACTAAATTGAGAAAATAAAAGAAATATTGAACCTGTGATTGAAGAAGATGAATTCCTAATCCTAATCCTAATCCCAAGAGAGAGGAGAGAACCTCTCTCTCTAAAAACTACATCTAATCCTAAAATTATGAATTATGAATGGCATCTTGAGTCTCTGTATGTTCCCTGACTTTAATCTGTGTTTCTGGGCCAAAAACTGGGTTGAAATGCGGCCCAGAATCTCTGACAGCGACTTTTGTAATTCTGCAGATCGCGCACGTCACACGTCCGCGTCGTCCACGCGTTCGCATCATTTAGCATTTCTCGTACCACGCGTGCGCATCTTCCACGCTTTCGCGTCGTTCGTGCAGCTTCCAATCCGCGCGGTCGCGTTAGGCACGCGATCGTGTCACTCTGATTTCTTCCATTTCGCGCGGTAGCGTGAGCCATGCGACCGCGTGACTTTTCGCTGGTCATCTCCTCAATTCCTTGTATTCCTTCCATCTTTGCACACTTTCTCTTCATTCTCTAAGTCATTCCTGCCCTATGAAGCCTGAAACACTTAACACACAGATCAAGGCATCGAATGGTAATAAGAGAGGATTAAGATTAGCTAAATTAAGACCAAAGAAGCATGTTTTCAATCATGTAATAATTTTAGGGAGGAAATATAAATGCATGCTAATTATATGAATAAGTGGGTAAAGACCATGATAAAACCACACAATTAAACACATTGTAAACGATAAAATAGTGGTTTATCAGAGTCATTATCCTGAAGCTCTACATATCCATATGGTGACACACTTGTAATCACATATGGTCCTCTCCACTGGGACTTCAACTTTCCGGGGAATAATCTGAGCCTAGAGTTAAACAGCAAAACTTTCTGCTCTGGCTCAAAGACTCTGGATGACAGCTTCTTATCATGCCATGTTTTTGCTTTCTCTTTGTAAATTTTTGCATTTTCGAAAGCATTGAGTTTGAATTCCTCTAGCTCATTTAACTGGAGAAATTGTTTTTCTCCAGCTAACTTGGCATAAAGGTTTAGGAATCTGGTTGCCCAGTAGGCCTTGTGTTCCAGTTCCACTGGCAACTGACAGGCTTTTCCATACACAAGCTGGTATGGAGAGGTCCCTATAGGAGTCTTGAATGATGTTCTGTATGCCCACAGAGCATCATCCAAGCTTCTTGCCCAATCCCTTCTACGGTTAATCACAGCCGTTCCAAGATTCTTTAAGTTCTCTATTAGAGACTTCAACTTGCCCATTTGTCTATGGATGATCTGGAGTTACCACCCTGTGGCTAACTCCATATCGAACCATAGCAGAGTAAATCTGTTTATTGTAGAAATGAGCACCTCCATCACTGATTAGTACTCTAGGGACACCAAATCTGCTGAAGATATGTTTCTGGAGAAATTTCAACACTGTCTTAGTATCATTAGTGGGTGTTGCAATAGCTTCCACCCATTTGGATACATAATCCACTACCACCAGAATATAAGTGTTTGAGTATGATGGTGGGAAAGGCCCCATGAAGTCAATACCCCATACATCAAACAACTCAATCTCCAAGATCCCTTGTTGAGGCATGGCATAACTGTGAGGCATATTGCCAGATCTTTGGCCGAGTCTTTATAGAGAGTAGGCTAGTAGAAGCCACATTGGAGGACTCTTGTGGTTATTTGCTCACTTCCAAAATGTCTATACTGTGATCCATGGCAATGCTAGAGGATCTTTTGTGCTTCTTCTTTAGCACACATCTACGGATTACTCCGTCTGCACATCTCTTGAAGAGATATGGTTTATCCCACAGATAGTGCTTTGCGTTCGAGATCAATTTCTTGGATTGCTGCCTACTATATTCTTTGGGTATGAATCTTACGGCCTTGTAGTTTGCAATGTCTGCAAACCAGGGTACTTCCTGGATGGCAAAGAGTTGCTCATCTGGAAAGTTTTCAGAGATCTCAGTAAGAGGGAGGGACACCACTTCTACTAGTTCTATTCGGGATAGGTGATCTGATACTTAGTTCTCTGTCCCTTTTCTGTCTCTTATTTCTATATCAAACTCTTGCAGAAGCAACACCCATCTTATGAGTCTGGGTTTTGAATCCTACTTTGTGAGTAGATATTTAAGAGCAGCATGGTCAGTGTACACAATCACTTTTGATCCTACTAAATAAGATCTGAACTTGTCAATGGCGTAAACCACTACAAGTAACTCTTTTTTTATGGTTGTGTAGTTCTTCTGTGCGTCATTTAAAACACGACTGGCATAATAAATGACGTGTAGTAGCTTGTCATGCCTTTGTCCCAACACTGCACCAATGGCATGGTCACTGGCATCACACATTAGTTCAAATGGTAATGTCCAGTCTAGTGCAGAGATGACTGGTGCTGTGACCAGCTTATCAAAGATAAATGGTGTGTCTAGCAGATTACTCAGAGGTTTTACAATTTTTGAAAAATCTTTTATAAACCTCCTATAGAATCCTGCATGCCCCAGAAAGCTTTTGATTGCCTTAACATTGGCAGGTGGTTGAAATTTTTCAATTACTTCTACCTTAGCTTGATCCACCTCTATTCCCTTGTTCAAAATTTTGTGCCCAATTCCTTTTAGTCACCATAAAGTGACATTTCTCCCAGTTTAAAACTAGGTTAGTCTCTTGGCACCTCTTTAGAACAAGTGCTAGATGGTCAAGACAGGAGCTGAATGAGTCTCCAAATACTGAAAAGTCATCTATGGAGACTTCCAGAAATTCTTCCACCATGTCAGAGAAAATAGAGAGCATGCACCTTTGAAAGGTTACAGGTTCATTGCATAGACCAAATGGCATCCTTCTGTATGCAAATACTCCAGATGGACATGTGAATGCTGTTTTCTCTTGATCCAGAGGATCTACTGCAATTTGATTATATCCTGAATATCCATCCAAAAAGCAGTAGTAATCATGACCTACTAGTCTTTCTAGCATCTGGTCTATGAATGGTAAAGGAAAATGATCCTTTCTGGTAGCTGTATTGAGCCTTCTGTAATCAATACACATACGCCACCCTGTAACTGTTCTTGTAGGAACCAGTTCAATTTTTTCATTATGAACCACTGTCATGCCACCCTTCTTAGGGACGACTTGGACAGGGCTTACCCAGGGGCTATCAAAAATAGGATAAATAATTCCAGCCTCTAGTAATTTAGTGACCTCCTTCTGCACTATTTCCTTTATGGCCGAATTTAGCCGCCTTTGTGGTTGAACCACTGGCTTAGCATTACCCTCCAATAGGATCTTGTGCATGCATCTGGCTGGGCTAATGACCTTAAGATCACTTATGGACCACCCAAGAGCTGTCTTGTGTGTCCTCAGCACTTGAATTAGTGCTTCCTCTTCCTGTGGCTCTAAGATAGAGCTTATGATTACAGAAAAAGTGTCACCTTCTCCCAGAAATGCATATTTCAGGGATGGTGGTAATGGTTTGAGCTCAGATTTAGGAGGTTTTTCCTCTTCCTAAGGGAATTTAAGAGGTTCTATTATTCTCTCTGGTTCCTCCAGATCAGGCTGAACATTTTTAAAGATATCCTCTAGCTCTAATTCGAGACTCTCAGTCATATTGACCTCTTCCACCAGAGAGTCAATAATATCAATGCTCATGCAGTCGTTTGGGGTGTCTGGATGCTGGATAGCTTTGACAACATTCAACTTAAACTCGTCCTCATTGACTCTCAGGGTTAATTCCCCTTTTTGGACGTCAATGAGGGTTCGTCCAGTTGCTAGGAAAGGTCTTCATAGAATGAGAGTTGCACTCTTGTGCTCCTCCATTTCCAGCACCACAAAGTTAGTGGGAAAGGCAAATGGCCCAACCTTGACAATCATGTCTTCAATCACGCCTGATGGGTATTTAATGGAGCCATCAGCAAGTTGGAGACATATCCGGGTTGGTTTGACTTCTTCAGTCAAACCAAGCTTTTTGATAGTGGATGCAGACATTAGGTTGATACTTGCTCCAAGATCACATAGAGCTTTCTTGGTACAAGTACCCTCTAATGTGCATGGTATCATAAAGCTTCTAGGATCCTTAAGCTTCTCTGGTAAGCTCTTTAGAATAACTGCATTGCATTCTTCAGTGATGTAAACTTTTTCAATTTCTCTCCAATCCTTCTTATGACTTAAGATCTCTTTCATGAACTTAGCATAAGAGGGTATTTGCTCAAGTGCCTCTGTAAACGGAATCTTTATTTCAAGAGTCCTGAGATAGTCTGCAAAACGGGAAAATTGCTTATCCTATTCTGCTTTGCGGGGTTTCTGAGGATAAGGCATTTTGGCTTTGTATTCCTCAACCTTAGTTGCTGCAGGTTTATTTCCTACAGATGTGGTTGGAGAAGACTTTTAGAGGGGTTGCTATCAGCACTTGTATGTGTCTGATCCCTCACTGGCGTTTGAATGCCAGCGTTGGAAGCTGGATTGGCGTTGGACGCCAAATCCTTACCTGTTTCTGGCGTTTGAACGCTAGAACTGAGCTTCCCTTGGGCGTTTAACGCCAATTCCTTGCCTGTTTGTGGCGTTTGAACGGCAGAACTGAGCATGCGTTGGGCGGTTAACGCCAGCTCTTCACCTTTTTCTGGCATTTAAACGCCAGAATTATTCCTCTCTGGGCTCTTACTGTCCTCAGAGGGATTTTGGATAGCAGTTTGTTCATTTCTTGGCTTCCTGCTGCCTTGAAATGAGGTACTTACTGTCTTCCCACTTCTTAATTGAACAGCTTGGCATTCTTCTGTTATTTGTTTTGATAACTGCTGTTCTATTTGCTTCAACTGTACTTCCATGTTCATATTAGCCATTCTTGTGTCTTGTAATATCTCCTTGAATTCGACTAGCTATTTTGTTAGAAAATCTAATTACTGATTGAATTCAGTAACTTGTTCTGCAGGACTGAGTTCAGCAGTTACTGTTTTAGCCTTTTCTTTCATGGGAGGTTCACTACTTAGGTACAGATGCTGATTTCTGGCAACTGTATCAATGAGCTCTTAAGCTTCTTCAATTGTCTTTCTCATATGTATAGATCCACCAGTTGAGTGGTCCAAAGACATCTGAGCTTTCTCTGTAAGCCCATAACAGAAGATGTCTAACTGCACCCATTCTGAAAACATTTCAGAGGGGCATTTTCTTAGCATCTCTCTGTATCTCTGCCAAGCATTATAAAGAGGTTCATTATCTCCTTGTTTAAAGCCTTAGATGTTCAGCCTTAGCTGTGTCATTCGTTTTGGAGGGAAATATTGATTCAGAAATTTTTCTGACAACTATTTCCATGTCCTTATGCTAGCCTTAGGTTGGTTATTTAACCACCTCTTAGCTTGGTCTTTTACAACAAATGGAAATAGTAATAATCTGTAGACATCCTGATCTACTTCCTTGTCGTGTACTATGTCAGCAATTTGTAAAAACTGTGCCAGAAACTCTGTAGGCTCTTCCTGTGGAAGACCGGAATACTGGCAACTTTGCTACACCATTATAATGAGCTGAGGATTCAACTTAAAACTACTGACTTCGATGGAAGGTATACAGATACTACTCCCATATGAAGCAGTAGTGGGGTTAGCATATGACCCCAGAGTCCTTTTGGGACTGTTCATTTTCACTTAGGTCCATGATGGAGAAAGGGAGATGACGTGAATTTATTTTATTATATAAAAAATTTCTAAATAATAAAATAAAATAAAATAAAAACTAAAATAAAAAAATTTGAAAATATTTTATGAAGATTTTAGAAAAAGTGAGGAGAGAGATTGAAAAAGATAGGATTTTTAAAAATCTTAAAAGGATATGATTTGAAAAATTTTGAAATTGAAATCAGAATTTTTATGAAAAAATTCGAAATAATTGCTTAAAATTAGTTAGAAAAGATAATTTTTTATTTTTGAATTTTATTATGAAAGAGAAAAACACACAAAAGGCACAAGACTTAAAATTTTTAAATCCAATGCTCCTTGTTTTTGAAAATTTTGGAGGGAAAATACCAAGACACACCAAACTTAAAAATTTTAAGATCAAAACACAAAGAAGACTCACAAGAACAACAAGAACAAAAGAAAGAACACCAAACTTAAACTTTCCAGAAAACCAAAATAAAATTTTTGAAAACTAAAGAAAAATTAACAAGAGAACACCAAACTTAAAGTTTGGCATAAGATTTAATCAAAGAAAAATTATTTTTGAAAAACTTTTAAAAGGGAGATACCCAATTACCAAGAACATAAACACAATGCTCTAGCCAATTGAGCTATAAATGTAACGTGTTTTAAAAAGGTATTTTTAATAAATAAATTTTTTTTGAAAACTGATATTTTGAAAAAGCACAAGAAAAATAAGAAAAGACACAAAACAAGACTAACTAAAGATCAAACAAGGAAAATAGACAAGAACAACTTGAAGGTCAAAGATGAACAAAGAGCATGCAATTCGAAAATTGAAAGACAAAGAAAAGCATGCAATTGACACCAAACTTAAAACATGACACTAAACTCACATAAAAACTAAAAATTAATAAAGAAAAATAATATTTTTGAAAGATTTTTGAAAAGAAAATAAAAGACTCTGACCCAAAAGACAAAATTTTCCTAATCTAAGCAACAAGATTCACCGTCAGTTGTTCAAACTCAAACAATCCCCGGCAACGGCACCAAAAACTTGGTGCACGAAAATTACACTCACACTATGTAATTCTGCACAACTAACCAGCAAGTGCACTGGGTCGTCCAAGTAATACCTTATGTGAGTAAGGGTCGATCCCACGGAGATTGCCGGCTTGAGGCAAGCTATGGTTATCTTATTATTCTTAGTCAGGATACCAATAGGGTTCTTTAGTTTCAATTATAAAAAGTGAAAGAGCATGAAATGAGTGTTTGTTACGCAGTAATGAGGAATATGTTGGAGTTTTGGAGATGCTTTGTCTTCTGAATTTCTACTTCCCCCTGTCTTCTTCTTCACGCACGCAAGGTTTCTTCTATGGCAAGCTGTGTATTGGTGGATCACCGTTGTCAATGGCTACCATCCGTCCTCTCAGTGAAAATGGTCCAGGTGCGCTGTCACCGCACGGCTAATCATCTGTCGGTTCTCACTCATGCTGGAACAGGATCCATTTATCCTTTTGCGTCTGTCACTACGCCCAACCTTTATGAGTTTGAAGCTCGTCACAATTATTCAATCCCTGAATCCTACTCGGAATACCACAGACAAGGTTTAGACTTTCCGGATTCTCAAGAATTCTGCCAATGGATTCTAGCTTATACCACGAAGACAATGATTAAGAAATCTAAGAGATACTCATTCAATCTAATGTAGAACGGAGGTGGTTGTCAGGCACACATTCATAGTTTGAAAATGGGGATGAGTGTCACGGATCATCACCTTCTTCATATTGAAATGCGAATGAATATCTTAGATAGAAACAAGCGTGTTTGAATAGAAAACAGAAATAATTGCATTAATTCATCGAGATGCTGCAGAGCTCCTCACCCCCAACAATGGAGTTTACTCATGCCGTCAAAAAGTACAAAGTTCAGCTCTAAATTGTCATGAGATACAAAATAAATTTCTAAAAGTTGTTTAAATACTAAACTAGTAACCTAGGTTTACAGAAAATGAGTAAACTAAGATAGATAGTGCAAAAATCCACTTCTGGGGCCCACTTGGTGTGTGCTGGGGCTGAGACTTGAGCTTTTCACGTGCCTGGGCTATTTCTGGAGTTAAACAATAGGTTGTAACCTGTTTTGGGCGTTTAACTCCAACTGGTAACCTGTTTCTGCCGTTTGACGCCAGAATGGAACATGGAACTGGCGTTAAACGCCAGTTTACATTGTTTATCTTCAAGCAAAGTATGGACTATTATATATTGCTGGAAAGCCCTCGATGTCTAATTTCCAACCCAATTGAGAGCGCACCAATTGGACTCCTGTAGCTCCAAAAAATCCATTTCGAGTGTAGGGAGGTCAGAATCCAACAACATCAGCAGTCCTTTTTCAGCCTGAATAAGATTTTTGCTCAGCTCCATCAATTTCAGCCAGAAAATACCTGAAATCATAGAAAAACACACAAACTCATAGTAAAGTCCAGAAATATGAATTTTGCCTAAAAACTAATAAAAATATACTAAAAACTAACTAAAACATACTAAAAACTACATGAAATTACCCCCAAAAAGCGTATAAAATATCCGCTGATCAGCAACCATTTCAACAAGTTCCTGCCTCTTCAGGCATTTTCTTCAAGTAGAGTGACCCACCAGTAGAATGATCCAAGGACATATTGGATATCTCGGATAGACCATCATAGAAGATTCCTAGGATAGACCATTTTGAGAGCATGTCGGGAGGACATCTCCTGATCAGTTGCTTATATCTTTCCCAAGCTTCATAGAGGGATTCACCCTTTTTTTGTCTGAAGGTTTGAACTTCCACCCTGAGCTTGCTCATCTTTTGAGGTGGAAAGAACTTGGCCAAAAAAGCATTGACCAACTTTTCGCAAGTGTCTAGGCTTTCCTTTGGTTGAGAGTCCAACCATATCCTAACTCTGTCTCTAATGGTAAAAGGGAAAGGCATAGGTCTGTAGACTTCAGGATCCACTCTATTGGTCTTAACAGTATCACAGATTTCCGAGAATTCATATAAGAATTGATGTAGATCTTTTAGTGGAAGTCCATGAAACTTGCAATTCTGTTGCATTAGAGAAACTAACTTAGGCTTTAGCTCAAAGTTATTAGTTCTAATGGCAGATATGGAGATACTTCTTCCATAGAAGTCAGAAGTGGGTGCAGTGAAGTCACCAAGAGCCTTCCTTACATCTCCCTTATTGTTCTGTTCGGTTGCCATGTTTGTATTTTCTTGTTCTTGTTTGAAAAGTTCTGTGAGATATCTTCAAGAGTGTTGTGCTTTAGCTTGTTGTAAATGCCTCCTTAGGGTTCTCTTAGGTTTAGTATCAAAGAGAGGTTCTTTATCTCTGTTCCTGCTCATAAACAAGAAAAAGAAAATAAGAAAGA
The DNA here is from genome assembly GCF_000817695.3 of Arachis duranensis. Lineage (NCBI taxonomy): Eukaryota > Viridiplantae > Streptophyta > Magnoliopsida > Fabales > Fabaceae > Arachis > Arachis duranensis. The sequence goes on along the minus strand of NC_029772.3, from coordinate 60,112,441 downwards.
AGAAGAATGGGAACTCTATGTTAAAGAAGAGAGGACTCCATGTGAGATGTGAAGAAGAATAAAGAATGAAGATAGGGAGAAGAGAAAAAAAATTCGAATTAAGGGGGTAAGGAATTTGAAAATTAGAAGTAAGAAGGGAAACTAGAATTAAAATATTTTTGTTTTTATTTTATTTATTAATTAAATTCGAAAATAAAAGCTAATTAAATAAAAATATTTGAAAATTGAATGATGAATTTTGAAAAAGAAGAGAGAATAATTAATTAGGAAGTTTTGAAAAAAATAGAAAGAGAAAACAAGTAACTAATTAAGAAAGATTTGAAAATTAAGATAAGATAGAAGATTTGAAAAAGATTTAATTTTGAAATTTAAAATTAGGAAAGATAAGATAGAAATTGAAAAGATTTGAAAAAGATTTGATTTTGAATTTTTGAAATTGAAACAAGATAAGATAAAGATATGAAAAAGATAAGATTTGAAATTTGAAATTGGAAACTAAGATAAGAAAAGATAATAATTTGAAATTAAAATTTGAAAAACTTTTTGAAATTTTCGAAAATATTCTGAATAAAGATAGAAAATATATTTCTGTGATTTTTTGAATTAATGAAGAAAGAGAAAAACAACCAAAAGACACCAAACTTAAAATTTTTAGATCAAGACCTTAAATTTTGAAAATTAAGAAAACAAACACCAAAAGACACCAAACAAAAAAATTTTAAGATCAAAACAAGAAAAGAGACAAGAACAACTTGGATATCAAGAAAGAACACTGAGAACAATTCAAAAATTCAGAGGAAAGAAAGAACACACAAAGGACACCAAACTTAAAAATTGACACTAGACTTAAACAAAAGACACTAGTTTTGAAAATTTTTTGAAAGGAAAGCAAGAAAATTTGAAACTTTAACAAGAACAAGAACAAAAGACTCAAACAAAGATAAAGATCAATAAAGAAAAGCAAAGATTTTTGAAAATTTGTTTGAAAAGAAAACAGAAGACTCAAAACAAAAGTAAAAAGTACCTAATCTAAGCAACAAGATAATTCGGTTGTTTGTCAAATCCGAACCATCCCCAGCAACGGCGCCAAAAACTTGGTGCACGAAACTGGTGATGACTGCGCATCATGTTAGGTTTTTCTATACTTTTTCATACAAGAAATTGATGATTAATCCTTAATTATTGAGTATTTTAGTGCTTAAATAGTATATTGCTTTGATCATTTGATTTTATAAATTTTGAAGGAAATAAGTAGAAAAAGAAGCCAAAAAGCACAAATTAAGCTCAAAAGGAGAAAAGAGGAATTTTTGGGGCACACTTTGAAGTTTGAGCACGCTTTAGAACTTTAGGCCACACTTTTAGAAGCATGGCCCATGATAAAATCAAGAAAGCCTGGCGCTCCGTTTGTCTCTAAGAGCGCTACGTTCTTCTACATAGCACCATAGATGACCAAGAAGCGCTCTTATCGTTCTTCAAATAAGAGCGCCTGCGATAAACGGAGTGGGAAAATTCAGCTGGCGATGCGTACCTGTGGGTAACGCATACGCGTCGATGTAACATTCCTGAAGAAGCACGCGAACGCATGATTGAAGCGTAGCGTGAAAGTGGCATTTTTGAATGGCCACGCGTACGCGTGGGTGAGCGCTCTTGGCGCAAGCGCTATGCTCTCAAACAGAGCGTTGCAAGGGACGCGTATGCGTGGGTGACGCGTACGCGTCGATATGCCAAATTGCCGAACCACGCGTACGCATGGTCAACGCATACGCGTGGGTGCCCGAGCGCTACACTTTCCTAAAAAATGCTACATTCTTCTAGGAGTAGAAGTTTTGGCTTAATTAATTTCATTCCAAGCCCATTTAAACAAGCAAGCAATCCCATTCATATCACTCAATCAAGGCCGCAAGAATCATCTAGATTTAATTTTTATTTGATTGTAATTTGCTTTTAATTTTATTTCAATTTGTAACAGAGGAAAGCCTATATAAAGGCATTGGTTTCATAGAAATAAGAGAGCTGGTAAGAGGGCAGTAGTAGGCGTAGGAGTAGAGGCTGGAGGATTAGAGACTCCATAGCTCTCTTGTAGGATTAGAGACTCCAAAGAGCTTATTGTAGAAATTCTCTTTTGTAGTCATTTTACTTTCTGCACTTTCATCTTTAAGTTTGTACTGAATTCAGTTTTATTTTTATGCAATTTCAATTTCCTGCACCTTAACCTTTTTGCCAATTCTATATTTCTGTTCATAGTGAGCTTGATTTACTTTTATACAATTTAAATTTTCTGCACTTGTTCTTAGAGCGATGATCCATTAAACCCCAATTCATTAGGGGAGGAGCTCTACTATAATTCACATGATTGAGTAAACTTCTTCTTCTTCTCAATCTGTTTGGGTATCTATAGGATATCCTCTATTTTGATTGAGATTCATTCACTCTGGAAGGGGGTTTGGATCTGTTGAATGCTTGTGTGAGCCTCAGAAGGGGAATTATAGGCATTAGAATTGGGGCTCTATCCTTCACAATTCTCTTGACCAACACTATTTGGGAGGAATTGAGGTCTTGAGAATTTGTGTGGCTTATGGATGAGAGACATGCACTTAACCTCTTCCCATAACAATTAGATCAAGGAATTGGCACGATTCAATGTGATTAGAGAGATTGGGTTGCCAAGAAATTGGGATCCAGTCAATTTCCTACACCCAAAGCCCTTTACATTTCTTGTAATATACATTCAGTTAATCAAATTTCACTCAATCCACCACTGTTAGCTTAACTAAACTAATCACCTCACTAAAGTTGCTTGATCCATCAATCCCTGTGGGATCGACCTCACTTTTGTGAGTTTTACTACTTGATGCAACCCGGTACACTTGCTGGTTAGTTTGTGTGGAATCGATTTTCCATCCATCAACTGGCTCCACAGAATTCACACAGATAGACCGACAAGTATACCGGGTCGTCCAAGTAATACCTTAGGTGAGTTAGGGTCGATCCCATGGAGATTGTTGGTTTGAGCAAGCAGTGGACACCTTGCGAATCTTAGTTAGGTAGATAGAAATTATAGTTTGTCATGAAAAACATATAAAACTGATAAATAGAATGTTACTAGATAGATGAGAAATCAATGATGATAGAATGGTTGAGACTTCAGAGATGCTTTATCTTTCTAGATTAACTTTTCTTACTGTCTTCTTCAATAACCTTCTAATTCCATCAATGGCAGCCATAAGTGATTGACTCATGTCCTCTCATCAAGTTAACTTCCTCTACTACAACAATCCACCATGTTGAGAAGACACATGTCCTCTCATCAAGCATGCTCTAGGTTTCTCACTGTAGCAGAAGATGAAGTTCTAAGCAGTCCACTCCCCTTCACGATCCTACTCAAGGTGCCACAGATAAGGCAGATCTTCTGGATCAGAAAGTGCTGCTTCTCTGACTCTAGCCTTAATGCCACAGAGACCTCACACACCCAGAGTCAACGAGATTTCATGTCACATATCCAAAGTTGCTCAGATGCTCTATTGGAATCCACAACGCAATCTCTAGCTTTAGTTCAATGCTATCCGGTTCAGGAATCGCACGGAACCCATGTAGAACAAGGGTGCTTGTCACGGGTCAGCTTCAATTTATAAGATGAAGAATGAGGTTGCATAAGAGAATAGAATAAGACATATTGAATTAGAACAGTAATATTATTGATCCATAAAATTCAGCAGAGCTCCTAACCTTAACCTAAGGTGGTTAGTGACTCATACTGTACATAAAATAATAATGGAAGGTTTGAATGGGCAAAGATCTCTAACAAAGGTGATCTTTGTTCTATATATACTAGTTTTGCAACTAAGGATTTTAGAAAATAAGATAAACTAGTCTTGTAGTGCAAAAATCCACTTTTAGGGCCCACTTGGTGAATGTTTGGGCTAAGCTTGTGTGTTGCCCACGAGCTAGTAGCCCTCAGGGGCATTGAACACTGGCTAGAGACTCCATCCTGGGCGTTGGACGCCAGCTGCTCCCTTGTGGGCGCTGGACGCTAGAAATAGGGCTGGTGGCTGGCGTTGAACGCTAGTTTTGAGCCTTCATTTCCAAAGCAAAGTATGAACTGTTATATATTTTTGGAAATCCCTTGATGTTAGCTTTACATAGCCGTTAAGAGTGCGCCATTTGTACCTCTGTAGATCCAAAAATGATTCTTCGAGTGCACGAAGGTCAGATCTTGACAGCATCTGCAGTCCTTTCTCTGTCTCTGAACCAGACTTCTTCTCAAGCTCCTCAATTTTAGAAGGAAAATAACTGAAATGACAATAAAATATAAAAACTCAGTAGAATCTAGAAATGTGAATTTTGCACTAAAACCTATGAAGACTTAATAAGACTTAAACTGAATATAACAAAAACTACATGAAAATGATGCCAAAAAGCGTATAAAATATTCGCTCAATATAGCACCAAACTTATACTGTTGCTTGTCCCCAAGCAACCAAAAACAAAGTAGGATAAAAAAATAGAAGGATGCAATAAATCTCAGAGTTTTCAATGAAGCTTAGTTTCAATTAGATTAGCGGTATTAGTAGCTTTTTGTTTTTAAATAGTTTTGGCATCTCACTTTCCATTAAAGCTCAGAATAGTTGGCATCTTTAGGAACTTAGAATCCAGATGTTACTATTGATTCTCTTAGTTAAGTTCTTTTTTATTCTTGAACATAGCTTCTTTAGAGTCTTGGCCGTGACCTTAAGCACTTTATTTTCCAGTATTACCACCGGATACATAAATGCCACAGACACTTTAACTGGGTGAACCCCTTAGGATTGTGATTAAGCTTTGCTAGAATCTCCAGCCAGTGGTGTCCAAAGTTCTTAAGCACACTCTTTGCTTTGGACCATGAGTTTAACTACTCAGTCTCAAGCTTTTTACTTGACACCTTTACACCACAAGCATATAGTTAAGGAAGTAGCTCAATTGAACTGTTTAGGCTAAGATATTTCTTTTAGGCCCTCCTAACCATTGATGCTCAAAGCCTTGGACTCTTGCTCTTGCCTTTTGGTTTAAAGAGCTATTGGCTTTTTCTGCTTTTTATTTCTTTTTCTGCTTTTTTTTGCATATTTTTTTTGTTTTTGCTTTTTGCTGCTTTTTTTGCTTCAAGAATCAATTTTTGGATTTTTCAGATTACCAATAATACTTCACTTTTATACTCATTCTTTCAAGAGCCAACATTCTTAACTCCAAAATCAAATATGCACCGTTCATTCATACATTCAAAAAACAAAAGCAATGCCACCACATCAAATAATTGAACTATTCTTAATATATAACTCAAAATTCATGCATCTTACTTTTCTTTTTCAATAAAATAATTTTTCTTTTAAGCAAGGTGAGAGATGCATGGAATATTTCATAGCTTTAAGACATAAAGACAGATGATCATGCACTAGAAACAGACAATAAAAAAATATACATAGAAAATAAAACAAAAAATAACATAGGCAACAAGGGAGTAAAGGGAACGAATCCACCTTAGTGATGGCGTCTACTACTCCTTCTGGAGGATCCAATGGAGTGCTTGATTTCCTCTATGTCACGCCCCTACCGCTGTTGTTCTTCCCTCATGATTCTTTGTTCTTTTCTCATGGCTCTTTGATCTTCTCTTATGTCATGGAGGATGGTGGAGTGCTCTTGATGTCCCATCCTTAGTTGATCCATACTGGAGCTTAATTCTCCTAGAGAAGTGTGTAATTGGTCCCAATAGCCTTGGAGAGGAAAATGCATCCCTTAAGGTATCTTAGGGATTTCTTGTTGAGGCAGCTCCACATGCTTTTGCTGTGGTCCCTGTGCTGGCTCTCTAGTTTGCTCCATCCTCTTCTTGGTGATGGGCTTGTCCTGCTCAATAGGAATGTCTCCTTCTATGACAATTCCAGCTGAAGTGCATAGGTGACAGATAAGGTGGGGGAAGGCCAACCTTGTTAACGGGAAGGCTTTTTAGCTTTCTTGTACAACTCTTAAGGTATTACCTCATGTACATCCACCTCACTTCTAATCATGATGCAATAAATCATAATGGCTTTGTCAATGGTCACTTCTGACCGATTGCTAGTAGAAATGATAAAGCGTTGGATAAATTCCAACCATCCTTTAGCTACAGGCTTGAGGTCAAGCCTTCTCAGTTGGATAGGCTTGCCTTGAGCATCCCTCTTCCACTAAGTTCCGTCCACACAAATGTCTGAAAAGACTTGGTCCAGCCTCTGGTCAAAATTGACTCTCCTAGTATAAGGATGTGGGTCTCCTTACATCAGTGGCAAATGGAGCGCCAACATTACACTTTCCAAGCTGAAATCCAAGAGACGCCCTCGGACCATGGTATGCCAATTTTTGGGACTTAGGTTCACGCTTGTATCATGGTTTTTCATGACCCATGTATTGGCATAGAACTCTTCAACCATCAAGATCCCAACCTCTTCGGATCTTTAAGTACTCATTCTTTTTTAGCCTAAAGGGGACTTCAGGAATCACCCTTTTCTTTGCCACTACTTCATAGAAGTGGTCTTGATGAGCTGATGAATCTTTCCATCTCCCAAGACTCGGAGGTGGAAGCAACTGCTTTCCCTTTCCTATTTCTAGAGGGTTCTCCGACTTTGGGTGCCATAAGTGTGAATGGAAAGCAAAAAGTAAGGCTTTTCCAAGACCAAACTTAAAAACTTTACTCGTCCTTGAGCAAAATATAAAGAAAAGAGTAGAAGAAGAAGATAATTGGTAGAGAAAGGAGGAGAGGAGGATTCGGCCAAGTGTGTAGCGACCCTCAGTTTTAAAAATATAAATATAAATAAGTTCTAATTTATTTCATAAATTAGAATTTTCTATTTTTAGAAATTATTTTATTATCGAGTTCGATATCTGCCGATATGAGTACATATCGATACATTTTGCTGAGCTTAGCTTTGCTAATGTTTCACCAAATACTTTTCACCCTTAAGTTACTAATGTCATTTAGATTAGTAAGTCATATATTATTAACTTTATATATAAATTATTATTATTATTATTATTATAAACATTGGGTATAATTGTCGTGAGTATAATATGTATTATAAGTTTATATAGTTTTGCTCCCTAGTATTATATTTTCATTGTTATTATTATATTCACTACGTTACTATTATTATTACTATTATTACGTTTATTATTATAATTATTACATGATTATCATTACTATTGCTAGTATTATTATTACTATTATTAATCATAAAGCACGGAAATAAAAGGCGGTTTCGATTTTGCATTAAGTTACATATATATTATTACTATCATTATGTATTAGGTTGTGTATATATATGTATATATCGTAAGGTATATATAATAAAGAAAGCCAAGGCGGCGTATTAATCATACATATATATATGATTAGCGTATGCGAGAGGAAAAAGAAAAGAAAACGGCGAGAGAGAAGAGCGTGACCGAGAGAGAACGTAAACCTCCACCAAATTTCTGGCTTCAATTTCTTACAATCTGTAACTAATGAGCGGATAATTTATACGATTTTTTGGTATTGTTTTTAGGTAGTTTTTAGTATGATTTAGTTAGTTTTTAGTATATAAGTATTAGTTTTTACGCAAAAATCACATTTCTGGACTTTACTATGAGTTTGTGTGTTTTTCTGTTATTTCAGGTATTTTCTGGCTGAAATTGAGGGACCGGAACAAAAATCTGATTCAGAGGCTGAAAAAGGACTGCAGATGCTATTGGATTCTGACCTCCCTGCACTCGAAATGGATTTTGTGGAGCTACAGAACCCCAATTGACGCACTCTCAATTGCGTTGGAAAGTAGACATCTTGTGCTTTCCAGCAATGTATAATAGTCCATACTTTGCCCGAGATTTGATAACGCAAACTGGCGTTTTAACGCCAACTTTCTACCCTTTTTTGGTGTTAAACGCCAGAATTGGCATAAAAGCTGGAGTTAAACGCCCAAACTGGCACCAGAGCTGGCGTTTAACTCCAAGAAAAGCCTATGCTCGTGATAGCTTCAATGCTCAGCCCAAGCACACACTAAGTGGGCCTCGGAAGTGGATTTCTGCATCATTTAGTTATCTCTGTAAAGCCTAGGTTACAAGTCATTATAAATAGGACCTTTTACTATTGTATTTTCATTTCAGAAGATCTTTAGATCATTTTTGAGACTATCTTTGTATCATTGTTGATCTCTTAATCACGCTTAGGGGGCTGGCCATTCGGCCAAGCCTGGATCTTCATCACCTATGTATTCTCAACGGTGGAGTTTTTACACCTCATAGATTAAGGTGTGGAGCTCTACTGTTCCTCATGAATTAATGCAATTACTACTGTTTTCTATTGAATTCAAGCTTATTCTTGTTCTAAGATATTCATTCGCACTTCAACATGATGAATGTGATGATCAAGTGACACTCATCACCATTCTCACTTATGAACGCGTGCCTAACAACCACTTCCGTTCTACCTGAAAACAAACTTGAATGTATATCTCTTGGCCTCCTGGTCCACGACACATGGTTGCCTCTCCTGACAACAGAGCCTTCCATTCCGTGAGATCAGAGTCTTCGTGGTATAAGCTAGATTCAATTGGCAGCATTCTTGAGATCCGAAAAGTCTAAACCTTGTCTGTGGTATTCCGAGTAGGATCTGGGATGGGATGACTGTGACGAGCTTCAAACTCGCGAGTGCTGTGCATAGTGATAGTGCGTAAAAGGATCATTGGATCTTATTCCAACACAAGTGAGAACTGACAGATGATTAACCCTACGTAACCCGTAGCCAGACCATTTCACTGAGAGGACGGACGGTAGCCATTGACAACGGTGATCCCCCAACATACAACTTGACATGAAAAGGAGTACGCATGACTGGATGAAAGTAGTAGGAAAGCAGGGATTCAAAAGGAACAAAGCATCTCCATATGCTTATCTGAAATTCCTACCAATGAATTACATAAGTATCTCTATCCTATTTTATGTTTTATCTATCTTTTAATTTTCGACACCCCAAAACCATTTGAATCTGCGACTGAGATTTACAAGATGACCATAGCTTGCTTTAAGCTGACAATCTCCGTGGAATCGACCCTTACCCACATAAGGTATTACTTGGACGGTCCAGTGCACTTGCTGGTCAGCTATGCGGAGTTGTGAAGAAAGTGTGTGAGATCACAATTTTGTGTACCAGTAACTCCAATAAAAAATTTAATCCGGTAAAAGCATTCGTATCTTCCTATTCTACATGTTGGCACCACTTTTGATCGGTGGAAGTTGATGGTGACGTATCTCTTCTACCCCTTAAGTTCAGCCAACTGGAGTTTTAGGAGGCATAAACGATTTTGGACATTTTCTTCTTCAATAGCTCAGTCAAAAAGCTTCTCCGGAGCTTCGAATATTTTGATTCCGTACGAAGGTATGGTTTTGGTTTCTCGTAGTTAATGTTTAATGTCACGTGAAAACTTAGGCTAGAAGACCTTAAGATAGGAATGAACTGAATGTATAATTGATGGATTGTGTATATGGAATAAAATGTGGGGTTTAACTGTTGTTAATAATTTGATGTTAAAGTTGGTTGGTTTGGAAAAAGATTTAATATTGGTATTTATTTGATTTTGAAATAATTTTTTACTGGAAATGATTTGAAGGACTGAGAGGTGTTTGATTTGATAGTTGGGACCCTTGAAGGGTGGCAGAAATTCGAGATTTAGAGGAGATACTGCCAAAGTTTCTATAAGAACTGGAGTTTTGATTTGAGGTGTTATTTTAAAAAAAGAAAGAGAGTATTATGTGGCTTGTGTATTTGAGACTATTTGTTGACCCTCTATCGCAAGATGTGACCGGATAGTTTAACTACCCGGATTCCCCCGTGGGAATGCATATATATGAATATTGAATATTGAATATTATATTATTGAGGTTGGAGTTCAACTCCATAGAATACTATATTATTGAGATTGGAGTGTGACTCCATGGAATATTATATTTGAGCTTGGAGTTCAACTCCATGGAATACTATATTATTGAGCTTGGAGTGTGACTCCATGGAATATTATATTTGAGATTGGAGTTTTGACTCTATGGAATATTATTGAGCTTGGGGATGCGCGCACAGAGGGACTATCCAATGGTCAACTATCAGGACATATCAGGTTGGCTGTATAACCGACAGATGAGACTCATCAGCCATAGAACGGGCATACAACATATGCATTTGTTTGCTTTGTTTGAGTGTGCATTATTTTAGTTTGCTTAACTGTTAAATTCTGCTTATCTGCTACTTGTTCTACTTGCTGTAAGTGCTTCTCTATTTGTGTTTTCCTTGTCTGTAATGTTTGTCTATGCAACTAAGAGGCCCCTTGTCTGGCGAAGGAATGACGAGGGTTGTTCCACCAGTGATTTGGAGGATTGGAGGAGACAAAACGTGAATTATTAGGTTAAAGTTAGATTCAGAACTAGAATACCTTAGACAACTTACCTAATTTCTGGTTTAGTTGAATTCTTAAGCTGAAATCTGAGTGTCGAAGTTCTAGGAATGCCTCTGGCTCTCTCGGGACCTTTTATATTAACTATGCGGGCACCTTTACCGTGCTGAGAACCTCTGGTTCTCACCCCATACTATGTTGTTATTTTCAGATGCAGGTCGAGAGGCACCTTGTTGAGCGTCTGGAGACCTTCCTTACAAGCAAAGAACTATCTTTTGGACTGTCATATTTTGTTTTATGCTACGTATATATGTTAATAGAATCTCTGCATGTACATATTTGTGTTTTGTCCCTCCTAGAGGTTAACTTAGAGATACAGGTGTTTATTTTATGGTTTGAGTTTTATTTTGGGTTGTATATATATATAATAATATACTCTGGCCGGCCTTAGCTCCGCAGGTCGAGTCTGGAGCTTGCTATTTGAGTTTTGGAACTCTGATATGTATATATGTTTTCACTCTTCTTTCAATTTTACCTATATATTTTATGAATATCCATGCAAGTGTGACACGATTTTCTGATTATCGTTTTTGTTTAGCTTATCCTTCAAGGCTCTTAGATACGATTTCATCCAACTATATTTATGTACATATCCTTTTCTTTTAGAGGTCGTAATACCTTACCACCTCTACTTTACAACTTAAGCGTAAGGCTCTGCGTGGTAGGGTGTTACATTATGGTATCAGAGCAGTTCGTTCCTGTAGACCCTGAGGGATGGACTGATTATGCTTCTGGGCATACTCTGGGTGTGTGTATGTGCTATTAGGATATCTGATTGATATATGTGGCATAAACGTTCATGAGCATGTATTTGGAACTTGAAGCATTAGACTTGCGATATCGAGACTGATCAACTTAATATCCCTTGTTTGGTGTGTGAAGGGACTAAATGTCGACACACGGATGCGGTCGCGGGCGAGGTAGAGGTAGGATAGGCACCGTTACTCCTGGAATGACAGAGAATGATCCAGTAGACTTCATGGCTATCCTGGGAAATATGGCTGCGACTATGCAGGCGACAGCCGAAGCACTGGGTAATTAGATAAACCTGGGTAGTCACGGAAACAATAATGATGAGGACGGTCCCATGACACTTGCTACATTTCTGAAAGTCCACCCTCTGACCTTCAGGGGAACCTCAAATCCCATTGATGCAAACAATTGGATTTTGTCTATGGAATGGGCACTGCAGGCTCAACAGGTTCCTGAGGAGCAAAGGGTTGAGTTTAGAACTTATCAGCTGCAGGGAGCGGCTCAGTATTGGTGGCAGGGGACACGACGTATCCTGAAGCCAGATGGTGCTATGATTCCTTGGGAGGTTTTCTGAACAGAGTTCTATAAGAAATACTTTCCTAATTCAGCCAGAAATTCCAAGGAACTTGAATTGATGCAGTTAAAGCAGCGATAAATGACTGTTACTGAGTATACCAGCAGGTTTGAGGAGTTATGTCGCTTTTCTCGTATCTGTCAAGGTGCGCTTGAAGATTTTGCTGAATAGAAGTGTATTAAATATGAGGGAGGTCTTCAGAACGATATTCTGAGCTTCGTTGCCCCAATGGAGATCAGAGTGTTTGCTGAATTGGTGAATAAGAGTAGGGTGGTTGAGGATTGTTTGAGGAAGGCGATATCAGATAAGGGTGATCAGCGAGTTTTTGTTAGGAGAGATCAGGGAAGGAACTTTGCCCCTAGAGGACAAGATTTTAAGTGAGGCGGTTATACCCCACAACCATATTTGGGTCAGAGTAACTTCCAGAGATTCAGTAATAACAACAGCCAGGGAAGAGGCAAAGGAAAGCAAGCTCAGACCCCACCGAATGATTTAACTTGTAGGAGGTGTGGAAAGTACCACCCGAATACTCCGTGCAAGGCTGGTTTAGGTGTATGCTATTACTGTGGTGAAACTGGGCATTTGTCTTGGAATTTTCCAGAAAAGAAGAAGAATAAAAAAGCTGGAAAGGCACAACATCAGGGACGCGTGTACACTATGACAGTGGATGGTGCTGGAAGCGCAGATACTCCGATTAGAGGTAATCACGAACTGGTAATCAAAATTTCTGACTGCCTTGCATAGTAAATAACATGTAGCATTCATTTTAGTACATTACCGAGTTGTGAGCATTGTGATTTTCAACTGAGCGATCGACTAATGACCTTCGAATGGTGAGACAGAATGATAGTTGGTAAGCCTAGAAAAGTGACTAAATTCTTGGAGAATAATAATAAGAGTGGCACAGTAGTAGTGGGTTGAACTATTTTGAGTATACAACTTAAGTTATACATAAGGAACCGGAAATGTTGAGTGTTGTGCGGGACAGTTACCTGAAACCCAGAGATGGTACGTTACGAGGAAGAGACATGACATAAATTGAACCCGTAATTGATAATCGGTTAGGTATAAAGAGAAAGAGTAAGTTGTGATAGATTTAGTGTCAGATGCTGAACCAGTTTCGATTGTATTACGTAAGGTGGCACCATTAGAATCGGCAGAACTTAGGAGCTAGATGAAGCGAGTATTAGGGACGATAAACCCGTTGTTCTAATACCAGTCTGCCTTATAACCCTTCTGCATCGAGCCTATCTTGTATCTTCCTCTTTGTGTAGACTTTTAAGCTATAAGAATATCTTGGATTTACAAACTAAACATGTTAAATTTTTCTGTTTTTCTTTGACATGTTTAATAGGGGAAGTTACGTTACTATGAATATTTTTCATTTTATATCAATTTTCGATGGCAAAAATTTTTGTAAGGTGGGTAAAATGTAGCGACCCTCAGTTTTAAAAATATAAATATAAATAAGCTATAATTTATTTCATAAATTGGAATTTTCTATCTTTAGAAATTATTTTATTATCGAGTTCAATATCTGCCGATATGAGTACATATCGATACTTTTTGTTAAACTTGGCTTTACTAATGCTTCACTAAATATTTTTCACCCTTAAGTTATTTATATCATTTAAATTAATATCTCAAATATTATTAACTTTATATATAAATTATTATTATAATTATATTATTATTATTATAAACATTGAGTATAATTGTCGTGAGTATTATATGTATTATAAGTTTATATAGTTTTGTTCCCTTGTATTATATATTCATTGTTATTATTATATTCACTACGTTACTATTATTATTACTATTATCACGTTGTTTATTATTATTATTATTATTATTATTATTATTATTACATGATTATCATTACTATTGCTAGTATTATTATTACTATTATTAATCATAAAGCACGGAAATAAAAGGCGGTTTCGATTTTGCATTAAGTTACATATATATTATTACTATCATTATGCATTAGCTTGTGTATATATATGTATATATCGTAAGGTATATATATAATAAAGAAAGCCCAGGCGGCATATTAATCATACATATATATATATGATTAGCATATGCGAGAGGAAAAAGAAAAGAAAACGGCGACAGAGAAGAGCATGACCGAGAGAGAACGTAAAGTTTCACCAAACTTCTGGCTTCGATTTCTTACAATCCGTAACTCCAATAAAAAATCTAATTCGGTAAAAGCATTCGTATCCTCCTCTTCTACATGTTGGCACCACTTTTGATCAGTGGAAGTTGATGGTGACGTAGCTCTTCTATCCCTTAAGTTCGGCCAACTGGATTTTTAGGAGGCATAAATGATTCTGAACATTTTCTACTTCGATAGCTCAGTCAGAAAGCTTTTCCGGAGCTTTGAATATTTTGATTCCGTACGAAAGAATGGTTTTGGTTTCTCCTAGTTAATGTTTAATGTCACGTGAAAACTTAGGCTAAAAGACCTTAAGATAGGACTGAACTGAATGTATAATTGATGGATTGTGTATATGGAATAAAATGTGGGGTTTAACTGTTGTTAATAATTTGATGTTGAAGTTGGTTGGTTTGGAAAAAGATATAATATTGGTATTTGTTTGATTTTGAAATAATTTGTTACTGGAAATGATTTGAAGGACTGAGAGGTATTTGATTTAATAGTTAAGACCCTTGAAGGGTGGCAGAAATTCGAGTTTTAGAGGAAATACTGCCAAAGTTTCTATAAGAACTGGAGTTTTGATTTGAGGTGTTATTTTAAAAAAAGAAAAAGATTATTATGTAGCTTGTGTATTTGAGACTATTTGTTGACCCTCTATTGCAAGATGTGACCGAGCAGTTTAACTCTCCGGATTCCCCCATGAGCATGCATATATATGAATATTAAAAATTATATTATTGAGCTTGGAGTTCGACTCCATGGAATACTATATTATTGAGATTGGAGTGTGACTCCATGGAATATTATATTTGAGCTTGGAGTTCGACTCCATGAAATACTATATTATTGAGTTTGGAGTGTGACTCCATGGAATATTATATTTGAGCTTGGAGTTTGACTCTATGGAATATTATTGAGCTTGGGAATGCGCGCACAGAGGGACTATCCAATGGTTAACTACTAGGACATGTCGAGTTGGCTGTATAACCGACAGATGAGACTCATCAGCCATAGGACAGGCATACAACATATGCATTTGTTTGCTTTGTTTAAGTGTGCATTGTTTTAGTTTGCTTAACAGTTAAATTCTGCTTATCTGCTACTTGTTCTACTTGCTGTAAATGCTTCTCTATTTATGTTTTCCTTGTTTGTAATGTTTGTCTATGCAACTAAAAGGCCCCTTGTTTGGCGGAGGAATGACGAGGGTTGTTCCACCAGTGATTCGGAGGATTGGAGGAGACAGAACATGAAGTATTAGGTTAAAGTTAGATTTAGAACTAGAATACCTTAGACCACTTACCTAATTTCTAGTTTAGTTGAATTCTTAAGCTGAAATCTGAATGTTGAAGTTCTAGGAATGCCTCTGGCTCTCTCGGGACCTTTTATATTAACTATACGGGCACCTTTACCGTGCTGAGAACCTCTGGTTCTCACCCCATACTATGTTGTTGTTTTCAGTTGCAGGTCGAGAGGCACCTCGTTGAGCGTCTGAAGACCTTCCTTACAAGCAAAGAACTATTTTTTGGACTGTCATATTTTGTTTTATGCTACGTATATATGTTTGTACAATCTCTGCATGTACATATTTGTGTTTTGTCCCTCCTAGAAGTTAACTTGGAGATACAAGTGTTTATTTTAGTCTTCTTTTGATTTTACCTGTCCGTTTTACGAATATCCGTGCAAGTGTGACACGATTTTCTGATTATCATTTTTGTTTAGCTTATCCTTTAAAGCTCCTAAATATGATTTTATCCAACTATATTTATGTACATATCCTTTTCTTTTAGAGGTCGTAATACCTTGCCACCTCTGCTTCACGACTTAAGCGTAAGGCTCTATGTGGTAGGGTGTTACAAAGTGGGCTTTAGAGTATGAATGGTGTGTGTATAAGGGGTAGGAAGAAGGGGTATTTATAGGAGTTGGATAGGTTAGGGTTCGAATGAATGGGTGGGAATTGGGTGAGAAATTTTGAATTTGAAGTGGGTGAAGGTTGGGGGGAGTTATGATGGTTTTACAAAGTGATATAGATGTGATTGGGTTAGGGATAATAGGGAAGAGTGTGTGGGGAAGAGTGAAAGTAAGAGAGAGAAGAAGGTGGGGTAGGTGAAGATTCTGTGGGACTCACTGATCCTGAGGGGCTAGGGAATTCAAGTTTCCTGGCCCCTTGTGGGCTTTGAACGCCCAGCTCTTGCTCCTGGCTGGCGTTCAATGCCAGTTACGTGCTCTTCTTGGGCATTGAACGCCCTTGTGGGACCTCTTTCCTGGCGTTTGATGTCAGGTCTGTGCCTCTATTGGGGCATTGAACGCCTAGGTTTCGCCCCCTGACTGGTGTTCAACGCTAGCTTCAGGCTCCTTGGCTGGCGTTCAATGCCAGCAGTGTGCTCCTTGGCTGGCTGATGCGGGCAGAAATTTGCGAATTAAAAATTATTAAAATATATACGTTGCAAGTATAGTTCTTAACTCGCCTAAAATCCACTTATCAATTTAGAAAGGTGTCACAGAAATTTAAAATTAAAATACTGGGAGTATGAATCCCAGGTCGTGTCCCAACGAGTTGCAGAAAAGTGTGCTATTTTATTAATAAGATGTTTTCAAAAAGGTTTGAGTTGAGTAAACAGGAAATTAAATTGGAGAATTTGAATAATGTAAATAAAAGCCTTGACTGGGAGTTGATTAGTTGGAAGCCCCATTATTGTTGGATTACTCTCTAGATTAATTGATAATTAAAGGTTATCCTGTTTAGTTATCTCTTACTAGGTAAGGGAAAGTCAAACAAGTTGGAATGCTACGTCCGTTCACAAGTTGCAACCCACTTAATTAAAAGGGATTGGTGTTAGTGACTAGAGGGCAATCCAACAGTAAACCCAATTACAATCTTTCTTTTAAGCTTTCCAACTCAAGGGTTCCTTTTAATCAACTCCCCATCAAGTTAGGGAACTACTCGCTCATTGTGAATGTAAAATTCATAACATATGAAAGGGAATTGAAGAAAGACATTGTAAATAAAGATCAAAATAATCAATTAAAAATAAAAGTAATCCTTGTATTAAATAATCCTAAAAATATTCCAATGGTAAAATTAAACAAAGCAAAGGACATGGAAGAGTAAAGCCAAGTAAAGAAAACGAACTAGAATGACGAAGTCTTAATGAGGTAATAACTCTTCTCAGTATCCCAGTGCAAAAAGTGGTAGAAAAATAAAATCCTAAGAACTATGAATATGTAGAGAGAAAAACCTAGAGGACGAGTAAAAACTAGATCTAAATCTAAAACTGTGTAGAATGAATGTTGTCCCTGGTTTCTGCATGTTCTTTGGCTCTAGTCTGCTGTTCTGGGCCAAAAACTGGGTCAAAATAGGGTCCAAAATTGCCCCCAGCGAATTCTGCAGATTATGCAGATCGCGCACGTCACGNNGACTTTTGTAATTCTGCAGATCGCGCACGTCACGTGATCGCGTCATCCATGCGGACGCGTCATTCGCGTTTTTTCCCTGCCACGCGTTCGCGTTGTCCATGCTTCCGCGTCACTTGTGCTTTTCCAATCCACGCGGTCGCGTGAGCCATGTGGCCGCGTCACTGTGATTTCTCCTCTTTTACGCGAACGCGTGAGCCATGCGGCCGCGTCACTTCTTGCTGGTTATCTTCTCAATTTCTCATGTTCCTTCCATTTTTGCTAGCTTCCTTTCCAATCTCCAACTCATTCATGCCCTATAAAGCATGAAACACTTAACACACAGATTACGGCATCGAATGGAATAAAGGAGAATTAAAATGCATAACTAAAAGTCACTAGGAAGCAGTTTTCAATCATGTAATAATTTTAGGAAGGAAATATAAATGTGGTGCACGAAATCACAATCACACTTTTGCAATTCCGCACAACTAACCAGCAAGTGCACTGGGTCGTCCAAGTAATACCTTACGTGAGTAAGGGTCGATCCCACGGAGATTGTTGGCTTGAAGCAAGCTATGGTTATCTTGTAACTCTTAGTCAGGATATCAATAATTCTCATATTTAAGTGTAAAAAGTAAAAGAACATGAAATAAATACTTGTTTTGCAGTAATGGAGAACAGGTTGAGGTTTTGGAGATGCTATATCTTCTGAATCTCTACTTTCCTACTGTCTTCTTTTTCATGCACGCAATGCTCCTTCCATGGCAAGCTATATGTAGGGTTTCACCGTTGTCAATGGCTACCTCCTATCCTCTCAGTGAAAATGTTCAACGCACTCTGTCACAGCACGGCTAATCATCTGTCGGTTCTCAATCAGGTTGGAATAGAATCCAGTGATTCTTTTGCGTCTGTCACTAACGCCCAGCCTTTCAAGAGTTTGAAGCTCGTCACAGTTATTCAATCCTTGAATCCTACTCAGAATACCACAGACAAGGTTCAGACCTTCCGGATTCTCTTGAATGCCGCCATTGGTTCTAGCTTATACCACGAAGATTCTGATTAAAGAATCCAAGAGATATCCACTCAATCTAAGGTAGAACGGAGGTGGTTGTCAGGCATACGTTCATAGGTGAGAATGATGATGAGTGTCATGGATCATCATATTCATCAAGTTTAGGAACAAGTGATATCTTAGAATAGAAGCAAGCGTGATTGAATGAAAAACAGTAGTAATTGCATTAATCCATCAAGACACAGCAGAGCTCCTCACCCCCAACCATGGGGTTTAGAGACTCATGCTGTAGATGATACAATGAGAAATGTGTAAAGTGTCATAAGGTACAGATACAATATCAAAAGGTCCTATTAATAGTGAACTAGTAACCTAGGGTATACAGAAATGAGTAAATGACATAAAAATCCACTTCCGGGGTCCACTTGGCGTGTGCTTGGGCTGAGCATTGAAGCTTTCATGTGTAGAGACTTTTTCTGGAGTTAAACGCCAGCTTTTATGCCAATTTGGGCGTTTAACTCCAATTTTTGTGCCAGTTCCGGCGTTAAACACCGGGAATTCTAAAGCTTATTTGCAACGCCGGTTTGCGCCATGAAATCTCAGGAAAATATGGACTATTATACATTTCTGGAAAGCCCAGGATGTCTACTTTCCAACGCAATTGAGAGCGCGCCAATTGGGCTTCTGTAGCGCCAGAAAATCTACTTCGAGTGCATGGAGGTCAGAATCCAACAGCATCTGTAGTCCTTTTCAGCCTCTGAATCAGATTTTGCTCAGGTCCCTCAATTACAGCCAGAAAATACCTGAAATCACAGAAAAACACATAAACTCATATTAAATCCCAGAAAAGTGAATTTTAACTAAAAAATAATAAAAATATAACAAAAACTAACTAAAATATACTAAAAACAATGCCAAAAAGCGTATAAATTATCCGCTCATCAAAATGCATGCTAAATTAATGAATAAGTGGGTAAGGATCATGATAAAGCCACACAATTAAACACAATATAAACCATAAAATAGTGGTTTATCAACCTTGCCACACTTAAACATTAGCATGTCCTCATGCTTAATTGAAGGAGATAAGATAAATAAATATGAACATGTAGAAACTCATGCAATGCAATGCAACCTATATATATGAATGCAACTATATGATTCTTGCCCACTTGATCGAAAGTAAATAAGCTCTTTAAAACAGTTACAAATCAAATTCCACTAATTCTATTATTATACAGTAAGACAGATAAAAGTGCAAGAAGATAGCTCATGAAAGCAGGGAACATGGAAATTCAAGCATTGAACCCTCACTGATGATGTATGTACGCTCTAATCTCTCTAGTGTATAGGGTAATCACTCTATCCTTCTCTAATCATGCTCTCTAACTTTTGTTCTTCTCCTAGCCAATCAACAACAATTAATATACCATGAGGCCTTTTCAAGGTTGTAATGGGGCCAAGGTAAGGGTAGGGATACATATATGGTTAAGTGAGCTTATAAATTGAATCTTTAATTAACCCAAGCTTCAACCCAACCTATATATTTTATATAACCTTAGAATTCATACCTAGCTACCCAGAATTCCCTTTTACATTCCATACTCATGTATCAATTTTTTTTTTAAATTTTATCATATATGCATTGATCTTTGAATTCTTAATTCAGCATTGGGGTAATTTTGTCCCCTTATTTATTTATTGATTTTTTTTAATATAGACATAAAAATAAACATAGCTTATCAATGCACATAGATTTTTAATTCTTATAGTTTCACATGGGTAGGTATCCAAATTCCCATTGTATTAACATGACACATTCCCTTAATAACTTTTGTTCCCACAATTTTCCATACTTAACTAGCATACACAATTCTATCTTAAGCTAACCAAAGATTCAATTTGGGATATACAATTGTTTTTCCGCTTAAGGCTAGTAATGTGGTAAAATATAGAACAAATGGGATTTAAAGGCTCAAAGTGGTTAACAAAGGTAATTGAAAAGGGTAGGCTTAATTTGGATAAGTGAGTTTAAACAAATAATGGCCTCAATCATATGCAAGCATACAAACATCATAAATATTGGACATATAGGATGAAATAAAATATAGATTACAATCATAGAGAAGTAAACACACAAGAATAAAATAATTATGGTTAAATAATGTAACCATGCATAAAGGCTTAAATCTTCACAGGTTGTGTGTTCTTTAGCTCAAAAATCATGTTCCAAATACAACTTCAAGCAGATTTATCATAAAATTTTTTTTAATTAAAATTAGTGAAATTATGTTCCAAAGATAGAGTCTTAGAAGAAACTTATTGTCTTTTCAATTAAGTAAAACATGCATGCAACTAACCTATTACTATGCAATTTATTCTATTCTATAAAAGAAAGAAAAACTAACTAAAATATCCTAATTTATTGGTGCTAGGGAAGAGAAATTACCTCCAGAAGTCAGGTACTGACTGACCTCCCCACACTTAAGGCTTTGCACCGTCCCCGATGCCATCTGTTAAGAACAGGGGTGGGCTGGTAGCAGTATCTCCACAGTCGGGACCATCATGGCTCCCTGTGTTGGTAAAAGAAGTGGATTCCGGGGTGTCTGAGTCTCTGCAATCTCCTCTAAGTAGCTCCCTGAAGTGTTTGAATCGGCGGTTGTTACGGCGCTCTCTTAACTTCGCTTTCTGTTCTTGCCGATCCAACTTTCGATTATCTGGTGGAGCAGTTCGTCTGTTGTAGGTGCTTGTAGTGTTGAAGAAGGAATATCTTCAACCAGTGCAGTAGGAAGGCTTGTAGTGGCTGCTAGAAGTTTGAGGTATTTCCCGTTAGGGACATACTGATCATCCCGTGGAAGCATGGCTTTGGTGTCCCCAGCTCTATAGGAGACTCCGGCTGCTGAGACAAGATCTGAGACTAAGGCGGGAAAAGGTAAGTTGCCCGCTATTTGTACGTGCCCCATGGCATTCCGGATATGTCTTGGTAGATTCAGAGGTTGGTCTGTAAGGATGCACCATAGTAAAACGGCCATGTCCGCAATGAAGGAGGACTCGTGAGTGCTCGGAAAGACGTAATGGGACATGACCTGTGCCCATACGCGAGCCTCCAAGGTAAGTGCTGAAGCCGATATTCCCTTTGGGCGGGTACGATGGTATCCGTAGATCCAACGGCTGCCAGGTAATGCGATAACTCTGAGAACGGCGTCCCAGTCAAATTAGTACTTCTGGCGCTTGAGTGCGACTTCCTCAAAGGCGTCCATTCCTTCTTGAATAGGGGGAAGACCTAAAGCTTGTTGAATGGCCTCTTCTGTAATAGGGACTTGCTTCTGACGGACATAGACAGACTGCAGGGTTGGCAGGTAGAAGTTAGAGTAGAACTCGACTACCCAAGAAAGATTGACCTGCCTTGGCTGTCTCTATAGGAAACCCCATTGTCTTCGTTTAATTTGCGGCTCAACAAAGGTAGAAATATTGGGCGGGAGGATAAGAAGATATTCGTTGTTATAGCTCCTTTCTGGCAGGATAGGAAACATCTGCTCACAGTAGCGATTGGGAAATCGCGCAGTGTCCTTTGCTGGAAAGGCTTTCTCTTTTTCATCAACCTTTATGATCCTCTTAACTCTTTTTGTTGAGGGCTTGACTGCAGTTGAAGAAGGTTCTGCCACTAATGCTCTTTTAGTTCCTCTTCTTGATGGGGGTTTGGGAGTAGCTTTCTCCTTACCTTTCTTGGTGGCCATCTTGAAAAAGGGAAGAGAAAGTAATTTAAATTCAAACAGATATAGCAAAGAAGGGAACGGAAAAGGTGGTGATGGATGCACATTAAGATGTAACTGACATTAACACATGCTCATGAGTACATGTGAAAAATCATCGATAGAAAATAGCTAGTGCATATAATGACAAGTGAATGCAAGGTGTTTATTGGCATGCCTGAAAAGGGCGTGAGTAGCATAGACCAAGCATTACTTGTAATAAATCACCATGTTGTATTGACAATTAAATTCAATTAATACAATAGTAAAGGGAGTTTATGAAAAGCAAGCATTGAATAGTAGAAAGTATAATAGAGAAGTGCATAATGCCATATGGGGTTTTTCACAAACACATAGCATGCATGGTAAATAAGGTATAGAAAGTATTAAAGTAAACATGCAAGAAA
>NC_029772.3:60041908-60089810 GCF_000817695.3 Arachis duranensis | reverse complement strand
TAACATATAAAATAAGAAGAATGATAGAAAAGGAAGGAGGGAAGAAGAAAATAAAACCTTGTTAATGGAGGTGAGAGAGAGAGAGTGAATGGTGAGATAGAAGGAAGAAGGAAGAAGGAAGAAATAAGGAGGGAAAAGAAAAATTAGGATTTGGAAAAGAGAAAGATAAGATATTTTGGCAATTTAGGTTGAGCTGTGTGGCGCAAGCGACGCGGCCGCGTGGGGCACGCGTTCGCGTGATTGCGCTTTAATTCAGTTGACGCGGTCGTGTCAGTCACGCGGTCGCATGACCCATGTTATGCTTCTGGCGCGAGTGCAGCCTCGCGCCTGCACAACTCTCTGTTCAAATTTATATATTTGCCAAATTTGGGGTGACGCGATCGCGTGGGGCATGCGATCGCGTGAGTGGACTTCAGAAAGGAATGACGCGGACGCATCGGCGACGCGGTTGCGTGATAGGGATTGTGCGTCCAGCACCAATCCAGCACCACTCTCGCACAATAATTCGTTGTGCACCCTTTTTACGTCGAAAATCAGGGCACGCAGCCGCGTGGGGCACGTGGTCGCGGGGGAGGCCATTATTCCCATGTGACACGGACGCGTCAGCGACGCGGTCGCGTGGGACGATGTGTGCCATTGGCACGCCTCCAGCCACGTTCCAGCGTGACTCTCTGTTCATTTTTATTTTCTCCCCTCTCCTTTCGACGCGGACGCGTCGCTGATGCGGTCGCGTCGCGTGACATTTTTTTTATAGAGAAATAAAAGTATGTAAATGCAGATGCACGAAAGTACTGATAAAGAGAAGAGTTATTGAATAGGAAAAACTGAAAATAAAGAAAAGAACGATCATACCATGGTGGGTTGTCTCTCACCTAGCACTTTTCTTTAACGTCCGTAAGTTGGACGCTCCACTAGCTCAATCTTCCGCTATGTGGGGATCTTCCAAGAGGAAGATCTCAAGCTCTTTGTTTTTCTGCATCTTCTCACCATGGTACAGCTTCAGACGTTGTCCATTAACTTTGATAAGTTCAGAGCTTGAAGGATGGCTTAGGTGATAAACTCTGTATGGTCCGGCCTTCTCTACTCTGTATGGACCTTCCCATCTTGATCTCAACTTACCTGGCATGAGCCTCAGTCGAGATTTGTAAAGGAGAACTAAATCCCCAGGTTGGAACTCTTTTCTCTTGATGTGCTGATCATGTACAGCCTTCATCTTCTCCTTGTATATTCTTGAGTTCTCAAAAGCTTCTAGGCGAAGGCTCTCCAGTTCTTGCAGTTGCAACTTCCTTTCAGCTCCAGCTTTCTCAATTCCCATGTTGCACTCCTTGACTGCCCAAAAGGCTCTGTGCTCTACTTCAACTGGGAGATGACAAGCTTTTCCATAAACTAAGCGGAAAGGACTCATCCCAATTGGTGTTTTATATGCTGTCCTATATGCCCATAGTGCATTTTGTAGCCTGGTGCTCCAGTCTTTTTTATGAGGTTTGACTATCTTCTGCAAGATACGCTTTATCTCTCTGTTTGACACCTCGGCTTGCCCATTGGTCTGAGGATGGTATGCTGTTGCAACCTTATGAATTATCCCATGCTTCTTCATTAACCCTGTTAGTCTCCTGTTACAAAAATGGGTGCCTTGATCGCTCACGATTGCTCGTGGTGATCTAAAGTGGCAAATAATATGGTTTCTCACAAAGGAAACAACAGTGTTAGCATCATCAGTGCGGGTAGGAATTGCTTCCACCCATTTGGAAACGTAATCCACAGCTAACAATATATAAAAATAACCATTAGAATTTGGAAATGGACCCATGAAGTCAATGCCCCAAACATAAAAAATTTCACAGAAAAGCATAATTTGTTGAGGCATCTCATCCCTCCTGGATATATTACCAAATTTTTGGCATGGGAGACAAGATTTACAAAACTCAGCAGCGTCTCTAAAAAGAGTAGACCACCAGAATCTACAGTCTAAGATCTTTCTAGCTGTTCTTTGAGGGCCAAAATGTCCTCCACTCTCAGATGAGTGACAGGCCTCTAAAATGGACTGGAATTCTGATTGAGGCACACAACGTCTAATTACCTGATCATCGCCACATCTCCATAAATATGGGTCATCCCATATATAATATTTAGACTCGCTTCTCAGCTTGTCTCTTTGATGCTTAGAAAATTCTGGAGGAAATGTGCAGCTAACTAGATAATTAGCTACAGGTGTGTACCAAGGGACTACCTCAGATACTGCTTGTAGGTTATCAAATAGAAAATTATCATCTAT
This sequence comes from Arachis duranensis, assembly GCF_000817695.3. NCBI lineage: Eukaryota > Viridiplantae > Streptophyta > Magnoliopsida > Fabales > Fabaceae > Arachis > Arachis duranensis. The sequence continues at coordinate 60,087,535 of NC_029772.3, read as the reverse complement.
AGGAGTAGAATCATCCTTAATGTGCTCAAGGCGACTCAAGTGGTCTGCCACTAGATTCTGGTTACCACTCCTATCCTTTATTTCTAAATCAAATTCTTGTAATAGCAATATCCAACGTATGAGCCTTGGTTTGGACTCCTTTTTAGCTAATAGATACTTTAAAGATGCATGGTTCGAATACGCTACTACTCTAGTACCAAGTAAATAAGCTCGGAATTATCCATAGCAAAAACAATAGCAAGAAGCTCTTTCTCAGTAGTAGTATAATTGGACTGGGCATGTCTAAAGTCTTAGACGCATAAGCAATAACAAAAGGATCCTTACCTTCACGCTGAGCCAACGCTGCTCCTACTGCATGGTTGGAAGCATCGCACATGATTTCAAACGGCTGGCTCTAGTCTGGTCCTCTCACAATTGGAACTTGAGTCAGGTCAGTGTTCAGCTTATCAAATGCTTGTTTGCAATCCTCACTGAACTCGAAATCAATATCCTTCTGCAGTAATCTAGATAAGGGAAGTGTTTCCTTACTAAAGTCCTTAATAAATCTCCTGCAAAAACCTGCATGGCCAAGGAACGAACAGACTTCCCTCACAGAAGAGGGGTAAGGTAAACTAGAAATAACATTCACCTTTGCTGGGTCTACAGAAATGCCATTATTAGATACAACATGTCCTAGTACAATCCCTTGTTTTACCATAAAGTGGCATTTTTCAAAATTTAAGACAAGGTTTGTATTGACACATCTATCTAATACTCTAGATAATCCATCTAAGCAAAGGCTAAAAGAATCACCATAAACGCTAAAATCGTCCATAAAAACCTCCATACAGTCCTCAATAAGATCAGAGAAAAGACTCATCATGCACCTCTGGAAAGTAGCTGGTGCATTGCACAAGCCAAAGGGCATTCTCTTGTAAGCATAAGTCCCAAAAGGACATGTAAAAGTGGTATTTTCCTGATCCTCAGGAGCTATATGAATCTGGAAATAACTTGTGTAACCATCTAAGAAGCAATAATGTGATTTACCTGACAGGCGATCCAGCATTTGATCAATGAATGGAAGTGGGTAGTGATCCTTACGGGTGGCTTGGTTGAGACGCCTGTAATCAATGCAGACTCTCCAAGCGTTCTGTACTCTGGTTGCTATGACCTCTCCATGCTCATTCTTCACTGTAGTGACTCCAGACTTCTTGGGCACCACTTGCACTGGGCTAACCCATTCACTGTCTGAAATGGGATAAATGATACCTGCTTCCAATAGTCTGGTCACTTCCTTTTTGACAACTTCCAAGATAGTGGGATTCAGTCTTCTTTGGGGTTGATGGACAGGTCTTGCTCCCTCTTCTAAAAATATTCTGTGCTCACATACTTGAGGGTTGATGCCTACTATGTCTGCCAAAATCCACCCAATTGCCTTCTTATGCCTCCTCAGCACATCAAGTAACTGCTCTTCTTGTTGAGAAGTGAGTTCCCTTGCAATGATAACTGGAAACTTCTGCTCATCTTCAAGATAAGCATATTTGAGATGTGGAGGGAGGGGTTTCAACTCTAACTTCTGATCATGGGCCGGCTCTGTATTGTCTGGAGCTTATGAAAATGCCGAAGTGCCCTTATTGTTAGTTAAGAGGGTCCCCACACTTGGACCTTGTCCTGTGTACCTTTCTTCCAACTCTTCCTGGTGAATTTTAGCTACAGTTTTATCTATGACATCACACTGGAAGATAGAATAATCTTCTGGAGGGTTGTTTATGACTCCATTCAGATTGAAGATTACCATTCGGCCATCTATTTCAAAAGAGTATGTTCTTGAAAAAGCATCCAATTTGAATTTTGATGTCTTCAGGAATGGTCTTCCAAGTAGGATTGACGATGGCTTATCTGAGTCATGATGGAGCATCTCCAAGATATAAAAATCAGTGGGGAATGTGAGCCCTTTAATGTTCACTAAAATATCTTCAGCAACTCCAGCCACTGTAATAATGCTTTTATCTGCTAACACAAAACGAGCTGCCGACCTTTTTAAGGGAGGGAGCCTCAAAATATCATATATAGACAAAGGCATTATACTAACGCATGCTCCTAAATCACACATGCAATCATAAATTACTGTACCACCAATAGTACAACTAACTATACAAGGACCTGGGTCACTACACTTTTCATGTAATCCTCCCATTAAAGCAGATATGGAACTACCTAAAGGAATAGTTTCTAATTCATTAATTTTGTCTTTATGTATACATAAATCTTTTAGAAACTTTGCATATTTAGGTACCTGTTGAATAACATCAAAAAGAGGAACATTTACCTCAACCTTTTTGAATATTTCTACCATTTTGGGATCGGGTTCCAGCTGATTCCTGGGTTTCCTTGCAAGTTGTGGAAATGGAATGGGAGTGGTGTTTTCTGCAGTGTCTGCGCCTTTTGGTGCTTCCTCCTGTGGTTGAGCTTCTTCTTTTTCAGCTATGTCCTGTATGTCCTCTTCCTCTTCAACATCTTCTATTTCTAGTACCTCTTCAGCTGAGGCGTGTTCTGGTGGGCTTGGCTCCTCCTGATTGCTCTCCTGTAGTGTGGTTCCAGACCTTAGGGTGATGGCATTAATGCCCCCTTTTGGATTGGGTAATGGTTGAGAGGGGATTCTAGTGGAACTTGAAGGTTGGTTACTGGAATTTTGCATTGATCCAATCTGTGAAACAAGAGCTTGCAAAGTAGAGGTTAGACCATTCAGACTGGCATTAATGTTATTCATAATGTTATTTTCCATGGTCTGTTGTCTCCGCTCAAAAGATTGTAGTAACTCTTCATTAGGAGATGAAGAAGGATGAGTAAATTGAGAGATCTGCTATTGGGTATTCTATGGTCCTTGGAATTGCCTCAGGTGAGGTGTTCTCTAAGGTTGATTCTGCTGCCTGTTGTTATTATTATTCCACCTCTGATTTCTCTGATTATCTCTGTCTCTCTGTTATTGTTGTCCCTGCAATTCTGGTTAGAATTGTCCTGCCATCCATGGTTATGATTTCCACCTTGATTGTACCCATGGTTGGGGCGGTCATAGAAATTATGAGTGGATGCCACCATGTTGTCTTCCTCTTGGAGCTGCTGGCATTCATCGGTATAATGGCTATAATCAGCACAGACTCCGCAAATTCTCTGTGGGACTAACTGTTGGCTTTGTTGTGGTGGAGGAAGTTGAGCTTGCTGAACTTGTTGTTGATTCAATTGCATCTGCTTCAGCAAGTTGGTCATTTCACATATACTCTGAGCTAGAGCAGCAGTCTCTCTGCTAGAGGATACTTCTGCAACGGCTTTTGAACGGCCTTGTTTCTGCCTGTGGTTCCTAGTAGATTCAGCTAAGTCACTGATCAATTGCATGCCTCATCAGTGGTCTTATACTTCTTCATAGACCCATTGCTAGCACTTTTCAATGTGGTCTTATCTTGGGGCCTCATGCCCTGCGTGATATGACTGAGTAACACTATCTTGTCAATCCTGTGGTGGGGGCATGCTTCCAGAAGATTATTGAAGCGCTCCCAGTATTCAAAGAGAGTCTCGTTGTCATCCTGAACAATCATGGAAATATATTTCCTCAGTTTATCAGTAACTTCAGATGGAAAGAATTTTTCCAAAAATTCTTTTCTGAGTGTATCCCAGTTGGATACATTTGCTAGGGGTTGAGTGTAGTACGACTCTCTTGCTTTTCCCTCAAGAAAAAATGGGAAAGCTTTCAGCAAAATTGAAGTTTCATCTGCACCATCACGCCTGACAGTAGAACAGGCTACCTGGAAATCTCTCAGGTGCTTGATAGGCTCTTGAGCAGGTAAGCCATGAAACTTGGGCATCAAATTGAGCAGTGCGGTCTTTATTTCAAAATCTGTAGCCACTGCTGGGTGATGCGCTTGAAACGGTTGCATTGTAAAATCAGAGGCTCCTTCCTCCTAGATGGTAACTCTCCTAGTTGCCATGTCTCCTGCACGTAAATCAACCGAATCAGTAGAACGGGGGCTGGTTTCTTCCTCAACTGACGTTTCAGATTCGCCCTCAGAGAGGACTAACCGATGCTTAGCTACTTATTCGTGAAATAGTCATTTCAATTTTAGGATCGAATATTGGCAAGCTTGGATCAGGAAGTGAACGCGTCATTTGACGAAAGAAACATGCAGCTCATAGTAACAAAAATAAAATAAAATGCAAATAAATAAATTCTAATTAATAACTTTAGCACTCTATTGCAACTTCCCGGCAACGGCGCCAAAAATTGATGCGGGCAGAAATTGGCGAATTAAAAATTATTAAAATATATACGTTGTAAGTATAGTTCTTAACTCGCCAGAAATCCACTTATCAATTTAGAAAGGTGTCACAGAAATTTAAAATTAAAATACTAGGAGTATGAATCCCAGGTCGTCTCCCAACGAGTTGCAGAAAAGTGTGCTATTTTATTAATCAGATGTTTTCAAAAAGGTTTGTGTTGAGTAAACAGGAAATTAAATTGGAGAATTTGAATAATGTAAATAAAAGCCTTGACTGGGAGTTGATTAGTTGGAAGCCCCATTATTGTTGGATTACTCTCTAGATTAATTGATAATTAAAGGTTATCCTATTTAGTTATCTCTTACTAGGTAAGGGAAAGTCAAACAAGTTGGAATGCTACGTCCGTTCATAAGTTGCAACCCACTTAATTAAAAGGGATTGGTGTTAGTGACTAGAGGGCAATCCAACAATAAACCCAATTACAATCTTTCTTTTAAGCTTTCCAACTCAAGGGTTCCTTTCAATCAACTCCCCATCAAGTTAGGGAACTACTCGCTCATTGTGAATGTAAAATTCATAACATATGAAAAGGAATTAAAGAAAGACATTGTAAATAAAAATCAAAATAACCAATTAAAAATAAAAGTAATCCTTGTATTAAATAATCCTAAAAATACTCCAATGGTAAAATTAAACAAAGCAAAGGACATGGAAAAGTAAAGCCAAGTAAAGAAAACGAACTAGAATGACGAAGTCCTGATGAGGTAATACTTCTTCTCAGTATCCCAGTGCAAAAAGTGGTAGAAAAATAAAATCTTAAGAACTATGAATGTGTAGAGAGAAAAACCTAGAGGAGGAGTAAAAACTAGATCTAAAACTAAAACTGTGTAGAATGAATGTTGTCCCTGGTTTCTGCATGTTCTCTGGCTCTAGTCTGCTGTTCTGGGCCGAAAACTGGGTCAAAATAGGGTCCAAAATTGCCCCCAGCGAATTCTGCAGATTATGCAGATCGCGCACGTCACGCGATCGCGACATCCATGCGGACGCGTCATTCACGTTTTCCCTGCCACGAGTTCGTGTCGTCCACGCTTCTGCGTCACTTGTGCTTTTCCAATCTGCGCGGTCGCGTGAGCCATGTGGCCGTGTCACTGCGATTTCTCCACTTTCCCGCGAACGCGTGAGCCATGCGACCGCGTCACTTCTCACTGGTTATCTCCTCAATTTCTCGTGTTCCTTCCATTTTTGCTAGCTTCCTTTCCAATCTCCAACTCATTCATGCCCTATAAAGCATGAAACACTTAACATACAGATTACGGCATCGAATGGAATAAAGGAGAATTAAAATGCATAATTAAAAGTCTCTAGGAAGCAGTTTTCAATCATGTAATAATTTCATGAAGGAAATATAAATGCATGCTAAATTAATGAATAAGTGGGTAAAGATCATGATAAAACCACACAATTAAACACAATATAAACCATAAAATAGTGGTTTATCACTGGCGTTCAATGCCAGCAAATGACCTACTCCAGGGTGTTCTGTTTTTGGCTCTGAGTGTTTCTATTTCTATTCAAACTGCTACACATGGTCACAAACTTAAACAAATATGAAAGTTAACTGAAATAACTTAAATAAACTAAAAAAAGAAAACATTAATTATTGATGGGTTGCCTCCCAACAAGCGCTTCTTTAACGTCACTAGCATAAAGTTTGCTCCTTACAGAGATGGATAGGGGCTCAAAATTTCAACCCTTACAGTGAACTTCTTGCCTGTGCTCTCATCGATAAGTTCCACATGTTCTAGAGATAGGATCCTGTTCACAGCGTGTGGAATGACTTGGTTATCAGAGAAGATCACTCATGCAAGTGAGAGGCCTTCAGTGGGATTTTCTTATCCCTCCAGCCTTTAGGTACTTTCTTCTTAGTACCTTTATTCTCAGTGCTTGATAATGGTTGCCCAACACTAAACTTAGAGTTGGTGTCTGGGGGTTCTGTATAACTGGTGCACGAAATTGCAATCACACTTGTAATTCCGCACAACTAACCAGCAAGTGCACTGGGTCGTCCAAGTAATACCTTACGTGAGTAAGGGTCGATCCCACGGAGATTGTCGGCTTGAAGTAAGCTATGGTTACCTTATAACTCTTAGTCAGGAGATTGATAATGAAAAGGGTTTTTGTTTGCAATGTAATAAAAGAGCATGAAATAAAAGGTACTTGTGATTCAATAATGGAGAACAGGTTGGAGTTTTGGAGATGCTCTATCATCTGAATCTCTGCTTTCCTACTGTCTTCTTCTTCACGCACGCAAGGCTCCTTCCATGGCAAGCTGTATGTAGGGTGTCACCATTATCAATGGCTACTTCCCATCCTCTCAGTGAAAATGGTCCATGTGCACTGTCACCGCACGGCTATCATCTGTCGGTTCTCGATCATGTTGGAATATAATCCAGTGATCCTTTTGCGTCTGTCACTATGCCCAACACTCGCGAGTTTGAAGCTCGTCACATTCATCCCCTTCCCAGATCCTACTTGGAATACCACAGACAAGGTTTAGACTTTCCGGATCTCAGGAATGGCCGCGAAGAATCCTAGCTTATACTATGAAGACTCTGGATGCACAAGTTCGAACACTCTGTTGTCAGGAGAGTTACTCAAATTCGTGAACCAGGAACCCAAGAGATACACATTCAATCTAAAATAGAATGGAGGTGGTTGTCAGGCACGCGTTCATAAATTGAGAATGGTGATGGGTGTCACGGATTATCACATTCATTATGTTTAAGTGTGAATGAATATCTTAGAATGGAAACAAGCGTGATTGAATAGAAAACAGTGGTAATTGCATTAATCCATCGAGACACAGTAGAGCTCCTCACCCCCCGACAATGGAATTTAGAGACTCATGCCATAGAGATACAATGTAAAATGTGAAAATGTCATGAGGTACAAAATAAGTCTCTAAAGGTAGTTTTTATACTCAACTAGTAACCTAGGTTTACAGAAAATGAGTAAACTAAGATAGGTAGTGCAGAAATCCACTTCTGATCCCACTTGGTGTGTGCTTGGGCTGAGCATTGGAGCTTTCACGTGCATAGGCTATTCTTGGAGTTAAATGCCAGCTTTGGTGCCAGTTTGAGCATTTAACTCCAACTTTTATGCCAGTTCTGGCGTTTTGACGCCCAGAAAGGGCAGAGAGCTGGCATTTTGACGCCATTTTACGTCATCAAAACTCGCTCAAAGTATAAACTATTATATATTTCTGGAAAGCCCTGGATGTCTACTTTCCAACGCAATTGGGAGCGCGCCATTTGGAGTTTTGTAGCTCTAGAAAATCTACTTCGATTGCAGGGAGGTCAGGATCTAACAGCATCTGCTGTCCTTTTTCAGCCTCTGAATCAGATTTTTGCTCAGGTTCCTCAATTTCAGCCAGAAAATACCTGAAATCATAGAAAAACACACAAACTCATAGTGAAGTCCAGAAATATAATTTTTGCATGAAAACTAATAAAAATATACAAAAAATGGCTAAATCCTACTAAAAATTATATAAAAATACCCCAAAAAAGCGTATAAAATATCCGCTCATCACAACACCAAACTTAAACTGTTGCTTGTCCTTAAGCAACTAGATGAATGAAATAGGCCAAAAAAGAAAATCAAGAGGCAATAGGATATCCGAGTGTACATGAAGCTCAAATTCTAATTAGATGAGCGGGACTAGTAGCTTTTTACTTTTGAATGGTTTTGGCATCTCCATTTATCCTTTGAAATTTTGAATAACTGGCATCTATAGGAACTCCAAATTCAAATAGTGTTATTGACTCTCCTAGTTTAGTATGTTGATTCTTGAATACATCTACTTTATGAGTCTTGGCCGTGGCCCTAAGCATTATGTCTTCCAGTATTACCACCGGATATATAAATGCCACAGACACATGACTGAGTGAACCTTTTCGGATTGTGACTCAGCTTTGCTAAAGTCCCCAGTCAGAGGTGTCCAGAGTTCTTAAGCACACTCTTTTTGTGTTGGATCACGACTTTAACCACCCAGTCTCAAGTTTTTCACTTGGACCTGGATGCCACAAGCACATGGTTAGGGACAGCTTGACTCAGCCGCTTAGGCCAGGATTTTATGCTTGTAGGCCCTCATTTCTATTGATGCTCAAAGCCTTGGATCCTCTTCACCCTTGCCTTTTGGTTTAAAGGGTTATTGGCTTTTTCTGCTTACTTGCTTATTTTTCTCTCTTTTTTTATTTGTTCTTCACTGCTTTCTCTTGCTTCAAGAATCAATTCTATGATTTTTCAGATTATCAACAACATTTCTCTTTTTTCATCATTCTTTCAAGGGCCAATAATTTTAACATTCATAAACTTCACTATCAAAATTTATGCACTGTTCAAGCATTCATTTGGAGAACAAAGAGTATTATCACCACATATAAATAATTTGAATTTTTCTTATTAAGAACTCGAAAATAAAATTGCTTCCTTATTAAAAAAAATCTGCTATTTTATTCATGTTTAATGATGATGAGAAAAATAAATTATAGCTTTCTTGGGGATAAAATTAAAAACGAAAAGTAAGGACACTCATTACTACTATTCCTATGACTCTAAAAATAGATTTCTAATAGTAGAGTTATCACAACGTTAAGATTAGGACTCAACAACCTTTATTTTGGGAGGTGGATGCTCCTTCATTCTGTGGGGTGTCTGGCCCTTCAAGAGGTAGCTTCTGGTGCTTCAGCTCCTGCAGTTTACGCCCTTGCTTCTCCTATTCCTTAAGCAGCTTGCATAGCATGCTATTTTGATTTTGCTATTCTTCTTTCATTTGATCCATAGCTTCTTGCAGCTTGGTAATAGATGCTTCTAAGCGGTTCCAGTAGTCAATCTGTGGGATTTCTGGGAGGAACTCTTGTGCCCTCCTTGTAATGGGAATGTCTTGCACTTGTTGCCTTTCCATTGACATTTTTGTGATTGGGAGATCAACTGAGATATATTCATCTACTCCCATTCTTACTCCAGCATTTTTACATAGCAGAGAAATCAAGCTTGGGTAGGCCAATTTGGCTTCAGTGGAGTTCTTGTTTGCAATTGTATAAAGCTCACAAGCAATCAGATGATGAACTTCCACTTTGTTTCCCATCATAATGCAATATATCATCACTGCTCTTTTAACAATGACCTCAGAGCGGTTGCTGGTGGGTAGTATGGAACGCCTAATAAAATCCAGCCAGCCTTTAGCAACTGGTTTAAGATCCCCTCTCTTGAGTTGAATTGGGACATTCTTTGTGTTGGTTACCCACTTGGTTCCAGGGATGCATATGTCCTCTAGAACTTGGTCCAAGAGCTTATCTTGATTCACAATTCACCTGTTAAAGGATTCCGGGTCGTCTTGTAGTTGAGGCAGCTTGAAGATCTCTCTTATGCTGTCATGGTGGAAGTAGATAATCCTCCATCTGACCATAGTTCGGAAGGTATAGAAGGCGGTTCCAGACATTCTCTATTTATCTCTTTGCCATAGATTTGAGTAGAATTCCTGAACCATGTTTCTTCCCACCTTTGTCTCAGGATTAGCTAGGATTTCCCAGCCTCTGTTTCGAATTTTTTCTTGGATCTCCGGATATTCATCTTCTTTCAGATCAAATTTAACTTCCGGGATTACTGACCTTAGACCCATTATTTTATAATAATGGTCTGCATGTTCTTTGGTTAAGAACCTCTCTTGCTTCCAAAGTGGTTTTGGAATATTCTCTTTCTTGCCTCTTGAGGTGATTTATTTTTCCGTGGGGGCCATGTTCTTGGTGAGTCTTGCCTCAGTGATCACGAAAAGCACACCAAACTTAGAGTTTTGCTTGTCTTCAAGCAAAATAAAGGAAAGGAGAGGAAGAGAGGGAGAGACAATTTCGAATGGTAGAGTAAAGGGGATGGCCGAATGGGAATTTAAAGGGGAGAGAGGTGGGTTCGAAAATTTTGAAAAAGATATGATAGAAGATACGATTTGTAAAAAGATAGTTATGATATGCAAAAGATGTATTTTAAAAATTGAGAAGATAAGATAGAGATTTGAAAAATAATTCAAATTTTGAAAAGATAGTGTGATGGGTTGAAAAAGATTTGAAAAAAATTTAAAAAGATAGATGCGTTTTTGGAAAAGATTTGAAAAGAAATTAAAAAGATATATGAGTTTTGACAAAGATTTTGAAAGAAATAGAAAAAGATTTTTTTAGGATTAAGAAATTTTTTGAAATTAAAATTGAAAGATGAGGATTTGTAACATGTTCATGCAAGAAATGTGGAAAGAAATATTAAAATTTGAAAAAAATCTGAGTTGGGAATAAGAACCTCCTCCCCCCATGTTCCTGGCGTTAAACGCCCAGGAGTAGCATGTTTTGGGCGTTTAACACCCAATTGCTGCCTATTTTTGGCGTTTAAACGCCCAGCCAGGTACCTTGGCTGGTGTTTAAACGCCAGTTTGCCTTCCTTACTGGGCGTTTAAACGCCTAACCAGGTACCCTGGCTGGCATTTAAACGCCCAACCAGGTACCCTGACTGGTGTTTAAACGCCCAACCAGGTACCCTGACTGGTGTTTAAACGCCAGTTTTCCTTCCTTACTGGGCGTTTAAATGCCCAATCAGGTACCCTGGCTGGCGTTTAAACGCCAGAATTTCTTTGTCACTTGGTGTTTTTCTAAACGCACAGGATGCTGCAAATCTAGCGTTAAACACCCAGAATGGCACCCATTCTGGCGTTTAACGCCCAAAAATGCTTCTTACTAGCATTTTTTTGCTAGTGAGCATCTTTTCTCTGTTTTTTGCTTTGAATTCTTCTGTAACTCTATGAACTCCTGTAATGGAAGATAAATTTTGTATCAAACTCTTATAATTACTAAAAAATAGATATGCTTAACCAATGGCTGGGTTGCCTCCCAGCAAGCACTTCTTTATTGTCTTTAGCTAGACCTCACTGAATGTTATTCTAGTATTTGCCTAGCCTTTGAATCAGTCTTTCCTGCCTTCTTGTCTTGACTTTTGTAAGAATGTTTCAATTCCATTTCAATCTCTTATCGGATCGGTACTCGGTACTGAGACTAAGGGAGCGAGCGTAATAAAAGAGTGGTTTACCTGGAACTCTAGAAAGATGTAGCGAGTCTAATCGAAAGTTATATGAGTTAAGTTCCTTAGCCACAGGAATGTCCGCTAGTCAACTTCAATCTTCAATAAAAAGTATCAGTTTTGAGCACTCTTGCTCAAAATTGCTTTCGAGATAGTGTTTGACTCTTTGTCCATTAATAATGAATCTTTTATCAGAGTCAGTATCTTGAAGCTCCACATATCCATATGGCGACACACTTGTAATCACATATGGTCCTCTCTAACGGGATTTTAATTTCCCAGGGAATAATCTGAGTCTAGAGTTGAATAGCAGGACCTTTTATCCTAGTTCAAAGACTCTGGATGACGCCAGTAGGCCTTGTGTTCTAATTCCACGGTAAAATGACAGGCCTTATGAAGAGAGAACTTTTGCGTGGTCTAGAATTCAGAATAAATTCCCGTTGCAAGTATAGCTTCTAAACCAAAAAAAGTCCTTTCTTACAAAAGTTTTGGTTGGCACAAGTAACAAACCCCTTTAAAATTGATAACCGAGTATTTAAACCTCGGGTCGTCTTCTCAAGGAATTGTAGGGAGGTATGTTCTTATTATTGGTTATGAGTCTTGTAAATTAGGGGTTTTGAAAGTAAGGAAGAAGTACGTTAATTGACAAGTAAAATAAATAAATAATTATAAAATAAATCGCATAAGCCATGCGGCCGCGTCACTACGATTTCCTCTCTTTCACGCGGTCGCGTGAGTCATGCGGCGGCATCACTTCTTGCTGGTCATCTTCTTAATTTCTTGTATTCCTTCCATTTTTGCAAGCTTCCTTTCCAATATCCCACTCATTCATGCCCTATAAAGCCTGAAACACTTAACACATAGATCACAGCATTGAATGGAATAAAGGAGAATTAAAATACCTAATTAAAAGTCTCTAGGAAGTAGGTTTTCAATCATGTAATAATTTTAGGAAGGAAATATAAATCATGCAAATCATATGAATAAGTAGGTGAAAGCTTGATAAAACCACTCAAGGTTGCCCATTTGTCTATGGATGATACGGAGTTGCCACCTTGTGGCTAATTCCATACCGAACCATAGCAGAGTAAAGCTGTTTATTGCAGAAATGAGTGCTTCCATCACTGATTATTGCTCTGGGGACACCAAATCTACTGAAGATGTGTTTCTGAAGGAACTTTATCACTGTTTTAGTATCACTAGTGGGTGTTGCAATTGCCTCTACCCATTTAGATACATAGTCTACTGCCACCAGAATATAAGTGTTTGAGTATGAAGGTGGGAAAGGCCCCATGAAGTCAATACTCCATACGTCAAACAATTCAATCTTTAAGATCCCTTGCTGAGGCATGGCATAACCATGAGGCAGATTACCAGCTCTCTGGCAACTGTCACAGTTCCGTACAAACTCTCAGGAGTCTTTATAGAGAGTAGGCCAGTAGAAGCCACATTGGAGGACTTTTGTGGCTGTTCGTTCATTTCCAAAATGTCCTCTATATTGTGATCCATGGCAGTGCCAAAGGATCCTCTCCGCTTCTTCTCTAGGCACACACCTATGGATTAATCCGTCTGCGCATCTCTTAAAGAGATATGGTTTATCCCATAAGTAGTACTTTACATTAGAAATTAATTTTTTTGTTTGCTTGCTGCTGTACTCCTTGGGTATGAACCATGCAGCCTTATAGTTTGCAATGTTTGCAAACTATGGTACTTTCTGAATGGCAAAGAGTTGCTCATCCGAAAAGGTTTCAGAGATCTCAGTGATAGGGAGGGATGCCCCTTCTACTTGTTCTATCTGGGACAGGTGACCTGCCACTTGGTTTTCTGACCCTTTTATGTCTCTTATTTCTATATCAAACTCTTGCAGAAGCAGCACCCACCTTATGAGCCTGGGTTTTGAATCCTGCTTTGTGAGTAGATATTTAAGAGCAGCATGGTCAGTGTACACAATCACCTTTGATCCTACCAAATAGGATCTGAACTTGTCAATGGCATAAACCACTGCAATCAATTCCTTTTCTGTGGTTGTGTAATTCTTCTATGCATCATTTAGGACACGGCTGGCATAGTAAATGACATTCAGAAGTTTGTCATGCCTCTGTCCCAATACTGCTCAAATGGCATGGTCACTGGCATCACACATCAGTTCGAATGGGAATTTCCAATTTGGTGTAGAAATGATTGGTGTTGTAACCAGCTTGGCTTTCAGGGTCTCAAACGCCTGCAGACACTCTATGTCAAATATAAATGGCGTGTCAGCAGCTAGCAGATTACTTAGAGGTTTTGCGATTTTTGAAAAATCCTTTATAAACCTCCTATAGAATCCTGCATGCCCCAGAAAGCTTCTGATTGCCTTAACATTGGCAGGTGGTGGTAATTTTTCAATTACCTCTACCTTAGCTTGATCCACTGATAAACCACTATTTCATGGTTTATCTTGTTCTCAATTGAGTAGTTTTTATCAACTCTTTACCCACTAATTCATACTATTTGCATGTTTTACAATTCCTTCCCAGAATTTGTTCTATGATTGAAGACTTGCTTCCTAGAGTCTTTAATTTGTGTATTTTAATCATCTCTTATTACCATTCAATGCCTTGATATGTGTGTTAAGTGTTTTCAGAGATTACAGCGCAGGAATGGCTTAGAGGATGAAAAGGAAGCATGCAAAAGTGGAAGGAATACAAGAAACTAAAGGAACTACTAAAGCTGTCTAGCCTGACCTCTTGATACTAAATCAACCATAACTTGAGGAATAGAGGTCCAAATGACATGGTTTCAGTTGCGTTGGAAAGCTAACATCTGGGGCTTTGCAACGATATATAATTTGCCATAGCTACTTTGAAGTTAGGCAACACGGACGCGTGGATGACGCACACGCGTCGTATATGCGAATTTCAATCCACGCAAACGCGTAGACGATGCCTCCGCGTCACTTTGCTACGAAATGTACGAACCATATTTCGCAAGCGATTTCTGGGCTATTTTTGACCCAGTTTTCGCCCCAAAAAACACATATTAAAGGCTATAAAGTGGGAGAATCCATCCATTCATGAGAGACTTCATACAACATACATTCATACATAGTTTTAGGATTTAGATGTAATTTTTAGAGAGAGAGGCTCTCTCCTCTCTCTTAGGATTTAGGATTAGGATTCCTCTTAAAGGAATTAGGATTTATTCTTCTCAATTTTTAGGTTCAATGTTCCTTTTATTTATTTTCTCAATTTAACTTATGATCTTTTCCCATGTTGGATGTGATTTCTTTTATTAATAATTGAGGTATTTTAGACATATGATTTTTATTTAGTTTCTTATATTCTTGGCTTTAGTCGATTAATCGGTGACTCTTGAGTTATCAAACTCATCGTGATTGATAATTATTATCTTTGTTGATTGGTTTAGATTCCTATAACTCTAGTCTTTCCTTAGGAATTGACTAGGACTTTAGGTGTTAAATTGATTTATCCACTTGACTTACCTTCATAGTTAGAGGTTAACTGAGTGAGAGCAAAAATATAATTCTCATAACTGTTGATAAGGATAACTAGGATAGGACTTGCAGTTTTCATACCTTGCCAAGAGTTTTATTAGTTATTAATTTATTAATTCCTACAATTTATTTCTCTTGTTCAAACCTTTTTTAAAACCCAAAAATACTATTTTCCATAACCAATAATAAATCATACTTCCCTGCAATTCCCTGAGAAGACGACACGAGATTTGAATACTTCGGTTTATAAATTTTATTGAGTTTGTGACTTGTGATAACCAAACTTTGTACGAAAGGATTTTCTGTTGGTTTAGAAGCTATACTTACAACACGATTATATTTGTGAATTTCTTTACTGATAGGAAATCCGATTCGTCAAAATGGCGCCGTTGCCGGGGAATTGCAAACGTGTGCCTTATTATTGGTTATTGTAAATATTTTTCAGAAAAAAATTTTCAGATTTTTATTTTAAATTTTTTATCTTATCTTATCTTATTTTTCAAAATTCAAATCTTTTTCAAAAAAAAAAAACATATCTTTTCCAAAATCTTATCTTATCTTTTTCAAAATCTTATCTTATCCTTTTTCAAAAATCATATCTTTTTCAAAATCTTAGCTTATCTTTTTTCAAAAATCATATCTTTTTTCAAAATATTTTCTTTTTGTTAGTTTTTGTTTCTATTTTCTTCTACTACTATGAACTCTCACACCTTTGGCTATGAGTCTGGTTACAACTATGTTACAGGAAGAGGAGATTACAATGAGCACATGCATCAAGGTTGGAACAATCAAAGATGGAAGGAGCCACAAGGATTTGATCAACCCTCATGGCAACAACCACCTCTAATGGACTATCAACAACCACCACCGTATGCCTATGAACCCCCTCCTCAACATGATTTTGGACCACCATACTCACAATCCTCTTTCCACCATTGACCTCCATATGACCCTAATCCATATCCACCATACCAACCACCCTATGGACCATATATAGAACCACCCCAATTACTCCCAAGAACTACCACCTCAATATACACCATCTCCATATCCATTAATCTAAGAGCACTATGATCCTACTTATGATAGTCGAGCGCAACAAGAATCAAGGGATTATCTCAAGAAAACAGGGGAAAATTTTCATGCAACCCTTCGCCAACTGGATCAAGCGATAAATCGATTACCTTCCCGACGTTCGGACATTAAAGGAACCCCCATGGCTTCATGTGGAGAATCTACTGAAGAACGTGGCATGAAGGAGATGTTAGAAACTCTAGTGGACAGTAAGCAGCACGATTTTGTATTGGAATAATTGGAAGAAGCTACGTCTACCATTGAAGAGGAAGAAGTGGTTGAAGACTTAGGAGATGCGGAACCTCCATGGGAAACTCAAGTCACAGAGCCCCCTTCTAAGGAGTTTGAATTTGATGTTGAGGAGGGTGTACAACTTCCAAGGCATATCATGGTTGAAGACTTTGAAGGGGGACGATCAAGAGATGGATTCAATCATTGATGAATTCTTATCTACATTTGAATCTTCTCCCATTGGACTTGACAGGGAGATTAAAGAAGAAGAAGCACAACCTCCCATGCCCTTGGTGAACAACGAAGAAGAAACTGAATCGGAAGAAAGCTACCAAGAGGAAGATGTTGAAATTGAAGAAGCTTGTAAATAGGTGGAAGTTGTCAGAGAAGAGCACAAGGGAGTGGAGCTTGCAAATTCATTAGAAACACCTCTCCCAAGGCCATTACCGTCCAACACAACGTTCAAGTGGGCAAAATCCCTATCCGTACCCTTTACTTTTCCACTTGAATATGGGCTACTGGAGATGGATGGTCAACTTAGAGCTCTTCGTGGAATTAAGAGTAAGAGGAAGATGGTCAGTGGTAAGAATTGTCCTGCAAGGTTCATTATGGTTGAAAGCTTTAAGTTTAAACGCAAAGGTTGGTGTAGGGCTCAACTAAATGGGTCTAGGAAGTTGTTTGGCCGCTTCAGTGAGAATTCAGATTACTTGCTACCCAGATGGAAACATAATGATCAACAAAAAGACGGGTGCAAAAGCAAGGTTTGGGACCCCGGAATTCATTCCAACAATCAACACTCGTGGGGCCTTGTCACTTGCTTCCACTTGCTTGAAGGCGTTATGCGCCTAATCTGAGACCCCAGAGGTTACTGGAAGTACATACATTGGTGGGAATTTCTTGATCAGTACATGCATAAGCCACCATAACCGGGAGCTCACCAAATGTCCAACTTAAGGACTCTAACTAAAAGTGCTAAGTGGGAGACAACCCACTGTGGTATGATCGTTCCATTTTCAATTTTATTTAGTTTTGTTTGTTTTTGAGTTTTATTTTATTTCATTGAACCTGGAACTATTCATAACATCTGCATCGGCATCTGGATACTGCATTCTGCATTTCGCAGAAAAAAAAGGGGGAATAAGGCATGCGACGCGCCAGCGTCATTGACGCACTCGCGTCATAGTGCCTTAGTAACAATGAAGAAAAGAAACAGAGAGTTACGCAGGAGTGTGGCTGGAGGCATGCCATAGGCACAAACTGGCCCACGCGAACGCGTCACTGACGCGTCTGCACAATTTGCAAAACCCAGCCCCCACGTGTCTGCGTCACCCGAGCGCAGGTGTGGCCTACGAAATCGACGTAAAAATGTATTTAGACAGAAAGTTGTGCTGGAATGTTGCTGGAATGGTGCTGGAAGCACCAACCAAACCATGCGACCGCGCGTCCCACGGGTCCGCGTCACATGAGCCCAGCACAGTCCACGTGATCGCGTGACGGACACGTCCGCGTCACCTGCGCCGCACAGCTTATCCATCACAGCGTCAACTATCTTATCTTAATCTTTTTCTTTCCCCTTTCTTAATTATTTCTTCTTCCTTCTTTTCTTTCTTCTATTATCTCCATTCTTCTTCTTATTCATTCTTTCTCTTCTTCTCTCTTTAATATTTCCTCCTTCCTTCCTTCCCTTCTTCTTCCTCTTCTTCCCCCTTGTTTTTTTATATTTATTGTTTTTACATTGGTGTTACAATCTTCTTACTCATCTGTTGCATATCTCCTGCATTATTTTAGGTGCTTCTTAACTTGTTTGCTATTCATTTGACATGCCATGTACTTCTATTGTTTTCTCACTTACATGTTGTAGCTACCATGTAATTGAGACCCTCATTATTTGGTATTAACCCACCCAGACTTTATTTATTTTCTTATCTTTATTTCTGGTTCATTTTTCTTCTTTTTCCTCTTCTTTTAGGCTGGCCACCAAGGAAAGGAAAAGGAAGAACTTATATATGGGGAGACAGGCAAGTCAATCTACACAATCTATAGAGAAAGGCATCAGTTGGAGCAGCTCGTCCACTTGTATATCTTATCATGCACCGAGGACGGTACAATCTTTAAATGTGGGAAGGTCGATACCGATCTCCACGGGTTAGTTATTCTCTTCTCAACACCAATGCCTTATTTTCTTTATTAGTTCATTGTTGCATTGCATAATAGATTGCATTTGTAGTTGATTGTTTGCATTTAAATACTACTTGGTTGAAAAATAATAAGTTTTTTTTAAAACCCTATTTTTGAATAATTTCACTAATTTAAATAAAAAAAATAAAATTTTTCATGTGTTAAAACTGTTTGAAGTTGTATTTGGAATACGGTTTTTTTTTAGCCAAAGAACACACAACCTGTGAGATTTTGAGCTTATTTATTTGGTTACATTATTTAACCATAAATTTTTATTCTTGTGTATTTTCTTCTCTATGATTGCAATCTTTACTTTGTTCCATTCTATATGTCCACTATTTAGTGTATTTACATGCTTGCATATGATTGAGGCCATTGCTTGTTTTTGCTCACTTATCCCAAATAAGCCTACCCTTTTATGTCACCCTTGTTTGCCACTTTGAGCTTTTTAATCCCCTTCTGTTCTATAACCACATCACTAGCCTTAAGCAGAAAAACAAATTAATTATCCCAGATTGAATCTTTGGTTAGCTTAAGATAGAGATTGTGCATCAACTAAGTGTGGGGAAACTGTGGGAACATGGGTTAATAAGGGAATGTATCATGTTTCTAATTTATTTGAATATTGGGAATTTGGGAACCTACTCATGAAAAACCAAAATAGAAAAATAATGAAAAATCCATTTGCATTGATAAGTTATGATTATTTTTCTATTAAAAGAAAAAATAGAAAAAATAGAAAAATCCAAAAATATTCAATAAATAAGTAAATAAATAAGGGGACAAAAATACTCCAATGTTAAGATTTAATAGAAAGATCAATGCACATGTGATAAAGAAATATCAAAAATTTGGTACATGAGTATGTGATACAAAAGTGGGAATTATGGGTAGCTAGGTGTGATTTTTAGAATTACATAGAGTATGTGTGTGTGTTAGGGAAGAGCTTAGGTTAGTCAAAGATTCATATTATAACTCACTTTGCCATACATATATCCTTACCTTTACCTCAGCCCCATTACAACCTTGAAAAGACCTCATGATGTTTGCATTGGTATGCTAAATATTTGTTGATTGGTTAGATGAAGAACAATGTTGAGAAAGCATGACTAGGGAAAAGTAGAGTGATTGACCCTAGACACTAGAAAGTTAGAGTGATATACACTACCAGTAAGGGTTCAGTGCTTGATTCTATGTTCCCTGCTTTTATGAGCTATCTTCTCACAAGTTTACTTGTCTTTTATTATATGATCTGAATTAGTGGAATTCGAATTATTTTTTTCTTGGAGAACTTGTTTACTTTTAACCAAGTAGGTAGAAACATTTTGCATATAGTTGCATTCATATACATAGGTTGCATTGCATTGTATTGCATGAGTCTTACTTTCCCACATTCACTCTTTTAGCTTCTCTTGAGCTTAGCATGAGGACATGCTAATGTTTAAGTGTGGGGAGGTTGATAAATCACTATTCCGTGGTTTATCTTGTGCTGAATTGAGTGGTTTTTATCAACTCTTTACCCACTTATTCATACTATTTGCATGTTTTACAATTCCTTCACATAATTTGTTCTATGATTGAAAACTTGCTTCCTAGAATCTTTAATTTGTGTATTTTAATCATCTCTTATTAGCATTCGATGCCGTGATATGTGTGTTAAGTGTTTTCAGAGATTACAGGGCAGGAATGGCTTAGAGGATGAAAAGGAAGCATGCAAAAGTGGAAGGAATACAACACACTGAAGGAACTGCTAAAGCTATCTAGCCTGACCTTGTGGTACTAAATCGACCATAACGTGAGCTAAAAGGGTCTAACTGGCGCTATTTCAGTTGCGTTGGAAAGCTAACATCTGAGGCTTCACAACGATATATAATTTGCCATAGCTACTGATGAGTGGATATTTTATACGCTTTTTTGGGGGTAATTTCATGTAGATTTGAGTATGTTTTAGTTAGTTTTTAGTAGATTTTTATTAGTTTTTAGGCAAAAATCATATTTCTGGACTTTACTATGAGTTTGTGTGTTTTTCTATAATTTCAGGTATTTTCTGGCTAAAATTGAGGGAGCTGAGCAAAAATCTGATTTAGGCTGAAAAAGGACTGCTGATGTTGTGACCTCCCTGCACTCGGAATGGCTTTTTTGGAGCTAAAAAGTCCAATTGGCGCGATCTCAATTGGGTTGAAAAGTAGACATCTAGGGCTTTCCAGCAATATATAATAGTCCATACTTTGCGCGAAGATAGATGACGTAAACTGGCGTTTAACGCCAGTTCCATGTTGCAGTCTGGCATTCAGCACCAAAAATAGGTTGCAAGTTAGAGTTCAACGCCAGAAACAGGTTACAACCTGGCGTTCAGCTCCAAAAACTGCCCAGGCACATGAGAAACTTAAGTATCATCCCCAGCACACACCAAGTGGGCTCCAGAAATGGGTTTCTGCACTATCCATCTTAGTTTACTCATTTTCTGTAAACCTAGGCTACTAGTTTAGTATTTAAACAACTTTTAGAGACTTATTTTGTATCTCATGACATTTTTAGATCTGAATTATATACCTTGTGACGGCATGAGTCTCTAAACTCCATTGTTGGGGTGAGGAGCTCTGCAGCTTCTCGATGAATTAATGCAATTATTTCTGTTTTCCATTCAAATACGCTTGTTCTTATCTAAGATGTTCATTCGCGCTTCACTATGAAGAAGGTGATGATCCGTGACACTCATCACCTTCCTCAATCCATGAACGTGTGCCTGACAACCACCTCCGTTCTACATTAGATTGAATGAGTATCTCTTAGATTCCTTAATCAGAATCTTCGTGGTATAAGCTAGAATTCATTAGCAGCATCCTTGAGAATCCGGAAGGTCTAAACCTTGTCTGTGGTATTCTGAGTAGGATTCAATGATTAGATGACTGTGACGAGCTTCAAACTCAGCGATTGTTGGGCGTGATGACAAACGCAAAAGAATCAATGGATTCTATTCCGACATGATCGAGAACCAACAGATGATTAGCCGTGCTCTGACAGAGCATTTGGACCATTTTCACTGAGAGGATGGGAAGTAGTCATTGGCAACGGTGATGCCCTACATATAGCTTGCCATGGAAGGAGCCTTGCATGTTTGAAAGTGAGAAAGCATTATCTTACAAGAATTCAGAAGACAGAGCATCTCCAAAACTCCAACATATTCTCCATTACTGCATAAGAAGTATTTATTTCATGCTCTTTTACTTTTTACAATTAAAACTAAAAATTATTATTGATATCATATCCTGACTAAGAGTTACAGGATAACCATAGCTTGCTTCAAGCCAATAATCTCCGTGGGATCGACCCTTACTCACGTAAGGTATTACTTGGACGACCCAGTGCACTTGCTGGTCAGTTGTACAGAATTACATAGTGTGAAGTAATTTTCGTACACCAAGTTTTTGGTGCCGTTGCCGAGGATTACTTGAGTTTGAACAACTGACGGTGATTCTTGTTACTTAGATTAGCAAAAAAAATTGTCTTTTTGGTTTAGAGTCACTAGGATTGCATCTGCTATTATTCCTTTCAAAAATTTTTCAAAAATATTATTTTTCTTTAATTGAATTTTTGTTTTCTTTATGAGTTTAGTGTCATGTTCTAAGTTTGGTGTCAATTGCATGCTTTTCTTTGTCTCTTAATTTTTCGAATTGCATGTTCTTGTTTTTCCTTGATCTTCAAATTGTTCTTGTCAATTTTTCGTATTTGATCTTTGGTTTGTCTTGTTCTTTGTTTTTTCATGTTTTCCTTGTTCTTTTTCAAAATATTAGTTTTCAAAAAATATTTGTTTATACAATATTAAAACACGTTACATTTATAGCTCAGTTGGCTAGAGCGTTGGCTTATGTTCTTGGCAATTGGGTATCTTCCTTTTAAAACTTTTTTTCAAAAATAATTTTTCTTTGATTAAATCTTGTGCCAAACTTTAAGTTTGGTGTTCTATTGTTAATTTTCTCTAATTTTCAAAAATTTATATTTGGTTTTCTAAAAATTTTAAGTTTGGTGTTCCTTCTTTTGTTCTTGTTGTTCTTGTGAGTCTTCAAAGTGTTCTTGAGTCTTCTTTGTGTTTTGATCTTAAAATTTTTAAGTTTGGTGTTCCTTGGTGTTTTTCCTCCAAAATTTTCGAAAATAAGGAGTATTAGATCTAAAAATTTTACGTCTTGTGTCTTTTGTGTGTTTTTCTCTTTCATCATAAAATTCAAAATTAAAAAAATATATATATATATATTTTTCTAACCATTTTTAAAGCAATTAATTCGAATTTTTTTTCTAAAAAAATTTCAGATTTCAATTTTAAATTTTTAAATTTATAGCTTTTTCAAAAATATTCTAACCGCTTTTTTTCTCCTCACTTTTTCGAAATTCTTCATAAAATATTTTCAAATTCTTTTTGTTTTTGTTTTTATTTTAGTTTTTATTTTATTATTTCGAAACCTCCTCTATAATAATAAAATAAATTCACATCATCTCCCTTTCTCCATTATGGACTTAAGTGGAAATGAACAGTCCAGAAGGACTCTAGGGTCATATGCTAACCCAACTACTGCTTCATATGGGAGTAGTATCTGTATACCCTCCATCGGAGTCAGTAGTTTTGAGTTGAATCCTCAGCTTATTATCATGGTGCAGCAAAATTGCCAGTATTCCGGTCTTCCACAGGAAGAACCTACAGAGTTTCTGGCACAATTTTTACAAATTACTGACACAGTACATGATAAAGAAGTAGATCAGGATGTCTACAGATTGTTACTATTTCCATTTGCTGTAAAAGACCAAGCTAAGAGGTGGTTAAATAACCAACCTAAGGACAGCATAAAGACATGGAAACAGCTGTCAGAAAAATTTCTGAATCACTATTTTCCTCCAAAACGGATGGCATAGCTAAGGTTGAGAATTCAAGGCTTTAAACAAGGAGATAATGAATCTCTTTATGATGCCTGGGATAGATACAAAGAGATGCTAAGAAAATGCCCATCTGAAATATTTTCAGAGTGGGTGCAATTAGACATCTTCTATTCTGGGCTTACAAAGAAAGCTCAGATTTCTCTAGACCACTCAGCTGGTGGATCTATACACATGAGAAAGACAATTGAAGAAGCTCAAGAGCTTATTGATACAGTTGCCAGAAATCAGCATCTGTATCTAAGTAGTGAACCTTCCATCAACGAAGAGGCTAAAACAGTAACTACTGAACTCAGTCTTGCAGATCAAGCTACTGAATTCAATCAGCAATTAGATTTTCTAACAAAATAGTTAGCCAAATTCAAGGAAATATTGCAAGAAACAAGAATGGCTAATATGAATATGGAAGTGCAGTTGAAGCAAACAGAACAGCAGTTATCAAAACAAATAACAGAAGAATGCCAAGCAGTTCAATTAAGAAATGGAAAAACATTAAATACCTCACTTCAAGGCAGTAGAAAGCCAAGAATTGAACAGAATGCTACCCAAAATCCCTCTGAGGACAGTCAGAGCCCAAGAGGAATAATTCTAGCGCTCAAACGCAGAAAATGGGTGGAAAGCTGGCGTTGAACGCCCAACCCATGCTCAGTCATGGCGTCCAACGCCAGAAACAAGCAAGGAACTGGCGTTGAACGCCCAAAGGAAGCACAGTTTTGGCATTCAGATGCCAGAAACAGGTAAGGAGTTGGCGTCTAACGCCACTCCAGCTTCCACCCCTGGCATTCAAACGCCAGTGGGAGATCAGACACATACAAGTACTGATAGCAACTCCTCTAAAAAGGCTGCTCAACCTACATCTGTAGGCAATAAACCTGTAGCAACTAAGGTTGAGGAATACAAAGCCAAAATGCCTTATCCTCAAAAACTCCGTCAAGCAGAATAGGATAAGCAATTTGCCCACTTTGCAGACTATCTCAGGACTCTTGAAATAAAGATTTCGTTTGTAGAGGCACTTGAGCAAATACTCTCTTATGCTAAGTTCATGAAAGAGATCTTAAGTCATAAGAAGGATTGGAGGGAAACTGAAAAAGTTTACCTCACTAAAGAATACAGTGCAGTCATTCTGAAAAGCTTACATGAGAAGCTTAAAGATCCCAGAAGCTTTATGATACCATGCACATTAGAAAGTACTTATACCAAGCAAGCTCTATGTGATCTTGGGGCAAGTATCAACCTAATACCTGCATCTACTATCAAAAAGCTTGGGTTGACTGATGAGGTCAAACCAACCCGGATATGTCTCCAACATGCTGATGGTTCCATTAAACACCTATCAGGCGTGATTGAAGACATGATTGTCAAGGTTGGGCCATTTTCCTTTCCCACTGACTTTGTGGTGCTGGAAATGGAGGAGCACAAGAGTGCAACTCTCATTCTAGGAAGACCTTTCCTAGCAACTGGCCGAACCCTTATTGACGTCCAAAAAGGGGAAGTAACCCTGAAAGTCAATGAGGATGAGTTTAAGTTGAATGTTGTCAAAGCTATGTAGCATCCAGACACCCCAAATGACTGTATGAGCATTGATATTATTGACTCTCTGGTAAAAGAGGTCAATATGACTGAGAGTCTCGAATCAGAGCTAGAAGATATCTTTAAAGATGCTCAGCCTGATCTGGAGGAACCAGAGAGAATAATAGAACCTCTGAAAATCCCTCAGGAAGAGGAGAAACCTCCCAAACCCGAGCTCAAACCATTACCACCATCCCTGAAATATGCATTTTTGGGAGAAGGTGATACCTTTCCTGTAATCATAAGCTCTACCTTAGAGCCACAGGAAGAGGAAGCACTAATTCAAGTGCTAAGGACACACAAGACAGCTCTTGGGTGGTCCATCAGTGATCTTAAGGACATTAGCCCAGCCAGATGCATGCACAAGATCCTATTGGAGGGTGACACTAAGCCAGTGGTTCAACCACAGAAGCGGCTGAATCCAGCCATGAAGGAGGTGGTGCTGAAGGATGTCACTAAATTACTAGAGGCTGGGATTATTTATCTTATTTCTGATAGCCCCTGGGTAAGCCCCGTCCAAGTCGTCCCTAAGAAGGGTGGCATGACAGTGGTTCATAATGAAAAAAATAAACTAGTTCCTACAAGAACAGTTACAGGGTGGCATATGTGTGTTGATTACAGAAGGCTCAATACAGCTACCAGAAAGGATCATTTTCCTTTACCATTCATAGGCCAGATGCTAGAAAGACTAGCAGGTCATGAATACTACTACTTTCTGGATGGATATTCAGGTTATAATCAAATTGCAGTAGATCCCCAGGATCAAGAGAAAACAGCATTCACATGTCCATCTGGAGTATTTGCATACAGAAGAATGCCATTTGGTCTGTGCAATGCACATGCAACCTTTCAAAGGTGCATGCTTTCTATTTTCTCTAATATAGTGGAAAAATTTTTGGAAGCCTTCATGGATGACTTTTCAGTGTTTGGAGACTCATTCAGCTCCTGTCTTGACTATCTAGCACTTGTTCTAAAGAGATGCCAAAAGACTAACCTGGTTTTAAACTAGGAGAAATGTCACTTTATGGTGACTGAAGGAATTTTCCTTGGGCACAAAATTTCGAACAAGGGAATAAAGGTGGATCAAGCTAAGGTGGAGGTAATTGAAAAATTACCACCACCTGCCAATGTTAAGGCAATCAGAAGCTTTTCTGGGGCATGCAAGATTCTATAGGAGGTTTATAAAAGATTTTTCAAAAATCGCCAAACCTCTAAGTAATCTGCTAGCTGTTGACATGCTATTTATCTTTGATAAGGAGTGTCTGCAGGCATTTGAGACTCTGAAAGCTAAGCTAGTCACAGCACCAGTCATCTCTGCATCAGACTGGACATTACCATTTGAACTGATGTGTGATGCTAGTGACCATGCCATTGGTGCAGTGCTGGGACAAAGGCATGACAAGCTTCTGCACGTTATTTACTATGCCAGTCGTGTTTTAAATGACGCACAGAAAAACTACACAACCACAGAAAAAGAGTTACTTGGAGTGGTTTACGCCATTGACAAGTTCAAATCTTATTTAGTAGGGTCAAAAGTGATTGTGTACACTGACCATGCTGCTCTTAAATATCTACTCACAAAGCAGGATTCAAAACCCAAACTCATTAGATGGGTGTTGCTTCTGCAGGAGTTTGATATAGAAATAAGAGACAGAAAAGGGACAGAGAACCAAGTAGCAGATCACCTGTCCCGAATAGAACCAGTAGAAGGGGCGTCCCTCCCTCTTACTGAGATCTCTGAAAACTTTCCAGACGAGCACCTCTTTGCCATCCAGGAAGTGCCATGGTTTGCAGACATTGCAAACTATAAGGCAGTGAGATTCATACCTAAAGAGTACAGTAGGCAGCAATCAAAGAAATTGGTCACAGATGCAAAATACTATCTTTGGGATGAACCATATCTCTTCAAGAGATGTGCAGACGGAGTAATCCGTAGATGTGTACCTAAAGAAGAAGCACAGAAGATCCTCTGGCACTGCCACGGATCACAGTATGGAGGATATTTTGGAAGTGAGCGAACAGCCACAAGAGTCCTCCAATGTGGCTTCTACTAGCCTACACTATATAAAGACTTTCAAGTGTTTGTACTTAATTGTGACAGTTGCCAAATATCTGGCAATCTGCGTGACAGTTATGCCATGCCTCAACAAGAGATCTTGGAGATTGAATTGTTTGATGTATGGGGTATTAACTTCATGGGGCCTTTCCCACCATCATACTCAAACACCTATATTCTGGTGGCAGTGGATTATGTATCCAAATGGGTGGAAGCTATTGCAACACCCACTAATGATACTAAGACAGTGCTGAAATTCCTCTAGAAACACATCTTCAGCAGATTTGGTATCCCTAGAGTACTAATCAGTGATGGGGGCATTCATTTCTGCAATAAACAGCTTTACTCTGCTTTGGTTTGATATGGAGTTAGCCACAGGGTAGCTACTCCATATCATCCACAGACAAATGGGCAAGCTGAAGTCTTTAATAGAGAACTTAAAAGAATCATGGAACGGACTGTGATTAACCGTAGAAGGGATTCGGCATGAAGCTTGGATGATGCTCTGTGGGCATACAGAACAGCATTCAAGACTCCTATAGGAACTTCTCCATACCAACTTGTGTATAGAAAAGCCTGTCCCTTGCCAGTGGAACTGGAACATAAGGCCTATTGGGCAACCAGATTCCTAAACCTTGATGCCAAGATAGCTGGAGAAAAACGATTGCTCCAGTTAAATGAGTTAGATGAATTCAGACTCAATGCTTTCGAAAATACAAAAATTTACAAAGAGAAAGCAAAAAGATACCATGATAAGAAACTATCATCCAGAGTCTTTGAGCCAGGGCAGAAAGTTCTGCTATTTAATTCTAGGCTCAGATTATTCCCCGGGAAATTGAAATCCCGGTGGAGAGGTCCATATGTGATTACAAGTGTGTCACCATATGGATACGTGGAGCTTCTGGATAATGATTCTAACAAAAAGTTCATTGTTAATGGACAGAGAGTCAAACATTATCTTGAAAGCAATTTTGAGCAAGAATGCTCAAAACTGAGACTTGATTAAAGCTCAGTAATATTCCAGCTAAAGATAATAAAGAAGCGCTTGATGGAGGCAACCCAGCCATTAACAAGGCTTAATTGTTAATTAAATTGATTTTTACATGTTTATGTTAATTATCTTCAAGGTAAAATAGCAATTGCTTGAGTTCATAGAGTTACAGAAGTATTCGGAGGATAAAACAGCAAAAAGGAAGCTCACTGGTGCAAAAAAACCAGTAAGAGTTGTTTTGGGCGTTGAACGCCCAAAAGAAGCATCTACTGGGCATTCAACGCCAGCAAAGATAGCCATCTGGGCGTTAAATGCCAGAAAGAAGCATCTTCTGGGCGTTGAACGCCAGAAAGAAGCACTTTCTGGGCATTTGACGCCAGATTTACAGCGTCCTGGGCGTTCAAAAAAATGCCCAGTGACAACGGAGTTTCTGGCGTTCAACGCCAGCTAGAAGCAACAGCTGGGCATTGAACGCTCGGAAAAAGCTGCAAATAGGCGTTAAACACCCAAAACATGCAGCGTTTGGGCGTTTAACGCCAAGATTGTGGGGAGAAGGTAAATTCATTTTCAATTCACATTTTTCCAAATTTTTATGTTTCAATTCATGATTTCTTGCATAAATATGTTACAAGCTCTCATCCTTCAATTCCAAAAATTTTAATCCTAATTTCTAAAATCCCTTTTTCAAAAGATATCAAATGTATCTTAATTCATAAACACAAATCCTTTTCAAATCCTCTCCAACTTCTTCTCAATCTTTTTCAAAACTCAATTATCTTTTCAAATTAATCCCAAATCTTTTTTTTTAATTCAGATCTATCTTTTTCAAATGTCTTCTATATCTTTCCAATTTTCAATTATATCTTTTTTCCTATCATATTTATCTTTTACAAATCATATCTTCTATCTTATCTTTCTTAAAAATTTTCGAAAACCCACCCCCTCCCTTTAAATCCATATTCAGCCTCTCTCTTCTCCTCAACAATTCGAAAACTAGCTCTCCTTATATCCCTCTCCTTTCTTTTCTTTTGCTTGAGGACAAGCAAACCTCTAAGTTTGGTGTGTTTATCCATGATCACTAAACCATACCCACTAAGATCATGGCTCCTAAAGTAAAACAACCCACTCCAAGAGGCAAGAAAGAGAGTATTCCAAAACCACTTTGGAATCAATGGAAGTTCTTAACCAAAGAACATTCGGACCATTACTACAAAATAATAGGTCTAAGGTCAGTGATCCTGGAAGTCAAATTCGAGCTGAAAGAAGATGAATATCCGGAGATTCAAGAGAAAATTCGAAATAGGAGTTGGGAAATCCTAGCTAATCCTGAAACAAAGGTGGGAAGAAACATGGTTCAGGAATTCTACACTAATCTGTGGCAAATAGACAGGCAGAGAATATCTGGAACTGCCCTCTATGACTATCGGACCTTGGTCAGAGGAAAGATTGTTCACATCCACCCTGACAAAATCAGGGAGATCATTAAGCTACCTCAGCTGAAAGATGACCCAGACTCCTTTAATAGGAGAATGATGAGAACAAATAAGGGCCTGGACAAGATTCTAGAGGACATATGCATCCATGGAACCAGGTGGACCACCAGCACCAAGGGCGTCCCAAATCAACTCAAGAGAAAAGATCTCAAACCAGTCGCTAGAGACTGGCTGGACTTCATTGGGCGTTCTATACAGCCCACTAGCAACCGCTCTGAAGTCACCATTAAAAGAGCAGTGATGATCCACTGCATTATGTTAGGAAGAGAAGTGGAAGTTGATCAGCTAATTTCGTGTGAACTTTACATAATTGCAAACAAGAACTCCAAAGATGCCAAATTGGCTTGTCCTAGCTTAATATCTATGCTATGTAAAGATGCTGGAGTGAAGATGGGAATAACTAAGTATATCTCAGTTGAGCGACCAATCACCAAAATATCAATGGAAAAACAACAAGTGCAGGATGACCCCATCAAGAGGAGAGCACAGGAATTCCTCCCGAAAATCCCTCAAATTGAACACTAGGAGCATCTTGAAGCATCTGTTACCAAGTTGCAAGAAGCTATGGACCAAATAAAGGAAGAATAGAATAATCAAAATAGCATGCTTTGCAAATTGCTTGGGGAACAAGAAGAGCAAAGGCGTGACTTGAAGGAACTGAAGCGCCAGAAATTATCTCTTGAAGTACCAAGCACCCCACAAACTAGAGGAACATCCACTTCCCAAAATAAAGGTTGTTGAGTCCTAATCTTAGTTTTACTTCTGTAATAGTTGTTCTTATGGGAATTTACCTTAGAAGTTATATAGGAGTAGTAGTAATTAGTATATCTATTTTGATTTTATTTCCAATTAAGCTATAAGTTATTTTTCTCATCATCATCAAACATGAATAAAATAGTAGATTTTTAGAATAAAGAGGCAATATTTTTTTGCGAGTTCTTAATAAGAAA
Source organism: Arachis duranensis (assembly GCF_000817695.3). Lineage (NCBI taxonomy): Eukaryota > Viridiplantae > Streptophyta > Magnoliopsida > Fabales > Fabaceae > Arachis > Arachis duranensis. Next base: position 60,057,204 of record NC_029772.3, on the reverse strand, counting down.
AATTCTAATTATTTATATGTGGTGGCAATACTTTTTATCTTCTGAATGAATGCTTGAACAGTGCATATTTTTAAAATTGAATTTTATGAATGTTAAAATTGGTGGCTCCTGCAAGAATGATGAACAAGAGAAATATTATTGCTGATCTGAAAAATCATAAAATTGATTCTTGAAGCAAGAAAAAGCAGTGAAAAAAGAGAGAGAAAAAGCAAAAGAGGTAGAAAAAGCCAATAGCCCTTAAAAACCAAAAGGCAAGGGCGAAAAAGGATTCAAGGCTTTGAGCATCAATGGATAGGAGGGCCCAAGGAAATAAATCCAGGCCTAAGCGGCTAAATCAAGTTGTCCCTAACCATGTGCTTGTGGCATGCAGGTCCAAGTGAAAAGCTTGAGACTGAGTGGTTAAAGTCGTGATCCAAAGCAAAAGAGTGTGCTTAAGAACTCTGGACACCTCTAATTGGAGACTTTAGCAACGCTAAGTCACAATCTGAAAAGGTTCACCCAGTTATGTGTCTGTGGCATTTATGTATCCGGTGGTAATACTGGAAAACAAAGTGCTTAGGGCCACGTCCAAGACTCAAAAAGTAGCTGTGTTCAAGAATCAACATACTAAACTAGGAGAATCAATAATACTATCTGAATTCCGAGTTCCTATGGATGCCAATCATTCTGAATTTCAAAGGATAAAGTGAGATGCCAAAACTGTTCAAAAACAAAAAGCTACTAGCCCCGCTCATCTAATTAGAATCTGAGCTTCACCTAAAACTCTGAGATATTATTGCTTCTTAGTTTCTTTTTATCCTATTTTATTCATCTTGTTGCTTGGGGACAAGCAACAGTTTAAGTTTGGTGTTGTGATGAGCGGATATTTTATACGCTTTTTGGGGGTAATTTCATGTAGATTTGAGTATGTTTTAGTTAGTTTTTAGTAGATTTTTATTAGTTTTTAGGCAAAAATCATATTTCTGGACTTTACTATGAGTTTGTATGTTTTTCTATAATTTCAGGTATTTTCTGGCTGAAATTGAGGGAGCTGAGCAAAAATCTGACTTAGGCTAAAAAAGGACTGCTGATTCTGTTGGATTCTGACCTCCCTGCACTCGGAATGAATTTATTGGAGCTATATAAGTCCAATTGGCGCACTCTCAATTGGGTTGAAAAGTATACATCCAGAGCTTTCCAGAAATATATAATAGTCCATACTTTGTGTGAAGATAGACGACGTAAACTGGCGTTTAACGCCAGTTTCATGTTGCAGTCTGGCGTTCAGTGCCAGAAACAGGTTGCAAGTTAGAGTTCAATGCCAGAAACAGGTTACAACCTGGCGTTCAACTCCAAAAACAGCCCAGTCACATGAGAAGCTTAAGTCTCAGCCCCAACACACACCAAGTGGGCCCCAAAAATGGGTTTCTGCACTATCCATCTTAGTTTACTCATTTTCTATAAACCTAGGCTACTAGTTTAGCATTTAAACAACTTTGAGAGACTTATTTTGTATCTCATGACATTTTTAGATCTGAATTATATACCTTGTGACGGCATAAGTCTCTAAACTCCATTGTTGGGGTGAGGAGCTCTGCAGCGTCTCGATGAATTAATGCAATTATTTCTGTTTTCCATTCAATTACGCTTGTTCCAATCTAAGATGTTCATTCACGCTTCACTATGAAGAAAGTGATGATCCGTGAAACTCATCACCTTCCTCAATCCATGAACGTGTGCCTGATAACCACCTCCGTTCTACATTAGATTGAATGAGTATCTCTTAGATTCCTTAATCAGAATCTTCGTGGTATAAGCTAGAATTCATTGGCAACATTCTTGAGAATTCGGAAGGTCTAAACCTTGTCTGTGGTGTTCTGAGTAGGATTCAAGGATTGGATGACTGTGATGAGCTTCAAACTCGCGATTGTTGGGCGTGATGACAAACGCAAAAGAATCAATGGATTCTATTCTGACATGATCGAGAACTAACAGATGATTAGTCATACTGTGACAGAGCATTTGGACCATTTTCACTGAGGGGATGGGAAGTAGCCATTGACAACGGTGATGCCCTACATATAGCTTGCCATGGAAGGAGCCTTGCATGTTTGAAAGTGAGGAAGCATTATGTTATAGGAATTCAGAAGACAAAGCATCTCCAAAACTCCAACATATTCTCCATTACTGCATAAGAAGTATTTATTTCATGCTCTTTTACTTTTTACAATTAAAACTAAAAATTATTATTGATATCATATCCTCACTAAGAGTTACAGGATAACCATAGCTTGCTTCATGCCAACAATCTCTGTGGGATCGACCCTTACTCACGTAAGGTATTACTTGGACGACCTAGTGCACTTGCTGGTCAGTTGTGTGGAATTACATAGTGTGAAGTAATTTTCGTGCACCAGCTACCCTGAAGTTAGGCGATGCAGACGCGTGGATGATGCGCACGCGTCACATCTGCGAATTTCAATCCACGCAAATGCGTGGACAACGCCTCCGCGTCACTTTGCCGTGACCTGTACGAACCAGATTTCGCAATCAGCGATTTCTGGGCTATTTTTGACCCAGTTTTCGGCCCAGAAAACAAAGATTACAGGCTATAAAGTGAGAGAATCCATCCATTCATGCGAGACTTCATACAACATACATTCATACATAGTTTTAGGATTTAGATGTAGTTTTTAGAGAGAGAGGTTCTCTCCTCTCTCTTAGGATTTAGGATTAGGATTCCTCTTAAAGGAATTAGGATTCACTCTTCTCAATTTTCAAGTTCAAATTTTATTTATTTTCTCAATTTAACTTATGAACTTTTCCCATGTTGGATGTGATTTCTTTTATTAATAATTGAGGTATTTCAGACATATGATTTTTATTTAGTTTCTTAAATTCTTGGCTTTAGTCGATTAATTGGTGACTCTTGAGTTATCAAACTCATCGTGATTGATAATTATTATCTTTGCTGATTGGTTTAGATTTCTATAACTCTAGTCTTTCCTTAGGAGTTGACTAGGACTTTAGGTGTTAAATTGATTTATCCACTTGACTTACCTTCATAGTTAGAGGTTAACGGAGTGGGAGAAAAAATATAATTCTCATCACCATTGATAAGGATAACTCGGATAGGACTTCCAGTTTTCATACCTTGCCAAGAGTTTTATTAGTTATTAATTTATTAATTCCTGCAATTTATTTCTCTTGTTCAAACCTTTTTTAAAACCCAAAAATACTATTTTCCATAACCAATAATAAATCATACTTCCCTGCAATTCCTTGAGAAGACGACCCAAGGTTTGAATACTTCGGTTTATAAATTTTATTGAGTTTGTGACTTGTGACAACCAAACGTTTGTACGAAATAATTTTCTGTTGGTTTAGAAGCTATACTTACAACGCGATTATATTTGTGAATTTCTTTACCGATAGGAAAGCCGTTTCGTCATCCACCTCTATTCCTCTATTCGAAATTTTGTGCCTAAGGATGATCCCTTCAGTCACCATAAAGTGACATTTTTCCTAGTTCAAAACCAGGTTAGTCTCTTGGCACCTTTTTTGAACAAGTGTCAGGTGATTAAGACAGGAGCTGAATGAGTCTCCATATACTGAGAAGTCATCCATGAAGACTTCCAGAAATTTCTCCAACATATCAGAGAAAATAGAGAGCATGCATCTCTGAAAGGTTGCAGGTGCATTACACAGCCCAAATGGCATCCTTCTGTAGGCAAATACTCCAGATGGGCATGTGAATGCTGTTTTCTCTTGATCCTGTGGGTCTACTGCAATTTGGTTGTAGCCTGAATAGCCATCCAAAAAGAAGTAATAATCATGACCTGCTAGTCTTTCTAGCATCTGGTCTATAAATGGTAAAGGAAAATGATCCTTTCTGGTGGCTGTATTGAGTCTTCTGTAGTCAATACACATGCGCCACCCTGTAACTGTTCTTGTGGGAACCAGTTCATTTTTCTCATTATGAACTACTGTCATGCCTCTCTTATTGGGGACGACTTGGACAGGGCTCACCCAGGGGCTATCAGAAATTGGATAAATAATCCCAGCCTCTAGTAATTTAGTGACCTCTTTCTACACCACCTTCTTCATGGCTGGATTCAGCCGTCTTTGTGGTTGAACCACTGGCTTAGCATTATCCTCTAAGAAAATCTTGTGCATGCATCTGGCTGGGCTAATGCCCTTAAGATCACTTATGGACCACCCAAGAGCTGTCTTGTGTGTCCTTAGCACTTGAATCAGCGCTTCTTCTTCCTGTGGCTTTAAGGTAGAGCTTATGATCACAAGAAAAGTGTTGTCTTCTCCCAAAAATGTATATTTCAGGGATGGTGGCAGTGGTTTAAGCTCTGGTTTGGGGGACTTTTCCTCTAATGAGGAATTTTTAGAGGTTCTTCTAATTCCCCTGGCCCCTCCAGATCAGGCTGAACATCTTAAAATATGTCCTCTAGCTTTGATTCGAGACTCTCAGTCATATTAACTTCTTCTACCAGAGAGTCAATAAGATCCACTTTCATGCAGTCTTTTGGTGTGTCTGGATACTGCATAACTTTGACAACATTTAACTTAAACTCATCCTCATTGACTCTCAGGGTCACTTCCCCCTTCTGGACATCAATGAGGGTGCGTCCAGTTGCTAGGAAAGGTCTTCCTAGAGTGAGAGTTGCACTCTTGTGCTCCTCTATTTCCAGCACTACAAAGTCAGTGGGAAAGGCAAATGGCCCAACCTTGACAATCATGTCCTTGATTATGCCTGATGAGTATTTAATGGAGCCATCAACAAGTTGAAGACAGATCTGGGTTGGTATGATCTCTTCGGTCAAACCAAGCTTTCTGATAGTGGATGCAGGGATTAGGTTGATACTTGCCCCAAGATCACATAGAGCTGTCTTGGTGCAAATTCCTTCTAATGTGCATGGTATCATAAAGCTTACGGGATCCTTAAGCTTCTCTGGTAAGCTTTTTAGAATGATTGCACTGCATTCCTCAGTGAGAAAAACTTTTTCAGTTTCTCTCCAATCCTTCTTATGGCTTAAGATTTCTTTCATGAACTTAGCATAAGAGGGTATTTGCTCAAGTGCTTCTGCAAATAGAATCTTTATTTCAAGAGTCTTGAGATAATCTACAAAGCGGGCGAATTGGTTATCCTGTTCTGCTTGGCAGAGTTTCTGAGGATAAGGTATTTTGGCTTTATATTCTTCAACCTTGGTTGCTGCAGGTTTATTTCCTACAGAAGCAGGCTGAGACGCCTTCTTGAGGGAGTTATTATCAGCATTTGTGGGTGTCTGATCCCTTACTAGCATTTGAACGCCAGGATTGGACGCTGAATTGGTGTTTTACGCCAGATTCCTAACCTATTCTGGTGTTTGAACACCAGAATTGATCATGGAATTGGCGTTTGACGCCAACTTTTCACCCTTTACTGGCGTTTGAACGCCAGAACTGGGCGTCAATTGGGCGTTTAACGCCAATTTGTCACCCTTTTCTGGCATTTGGACGCTAGAATCATTCCTCTCTGGGCTTTTACTGTCCTCAGAGGGATTTTGGGTAGTATTTTGTTCATCCTCTGTCAGCTGTTCTTTCCTCGGCTTTCTGCTGCTTTGAGTTGATGTATTTAATGTTTTTCCACTCCTTAATTGAATAGCTTGACATTCTTTTGTTATTTGTTTAGATAACTGTCATCTTGTCTGGTCAAGTTGTACTTCCATATTCTTATTAGCATCTTGAGTATCTTGTAATATTTCTTTAAATTCTGCTAACTGTTTTGTCAGAGTAAGTAATTGTTGGTTGAGTTCAGCAACATTTTTTGGAGGACTAAGGTCAATAGATACTGCTTTAGCCTCTTCCTTCATAGAGGACTCACTGCTCAAGTACAGATGCTGATTTCTAGCAACAGTATCTATAAGTTCTTGAGCCTCTTCAATTGTCTTTCTCATATGTATAGATCCACCAGCTGAGTGGTCTAGAGATATCTGAGCTTTTTCTGTAAGCCCATAGTAGATGTCTAACTGCACCCATTCTGAAAATATTTCAGAGGGGTATTTCCTCAACATCTCTCTGTACCTCTCCCAGGCGTTGTAAAGGGATTCATTATCCTCTTGCTTAAAGCCTTGAAAGTCCAGCCTTAGCTGTGTCATCCTCTTGGAAGGGAAATATTGATTCATAAATTTTTCTGACAACTGTTTCTATGTCCTTATGCTGGCCTTAGGTTGGTTATTTAACCATCTCTTAGTTTGGTCTTTTACAACAAATGGAAATAGTAATAATCTGTACACATCCTGGTCTACTTCCTTATCATGTACTGTGTTAACAATCTGTAAGAACTATGCTAGAAACTCAGTAGGTTCTTCCTGTGGAAGACTGAAATACTGGCAATTTTGCTGCACCATGATAATGAGCTGAGGATTCAACTCAAAACTACTGACTCCGATGGAGGGTATACAGATACTACTCCCATATGAAGCAGTAGCGGGGTTAGCATATGACCCCAGAGTACTTCTGGACTGTTCATTTCCACTTAGTTCCATGATGGAGAAGGGGAGATGATGTGGATTTATTTTATTTATTTTATTATATATATATATATATATATTCGAAATAATAATAATAATAAAAATCTGGAAACTAAAAAAAATAAAGTAAAAAAAATATTTGAAAAATTTTTGATGAGGATTTTCAAAAAAAATGAAGAAAGAGAAAGTGGTTAGGAAGTTTTGTAAAAAAAAAGATATGATTGAAAAGATATGATTGAAAAACAATTTAAAAAGATTTGATTTTTAAAATTGATGACTAATTTAATGCAAAATTTTCGAAAATTTGAGAAAAAAAAAACCAAGGAACACCAAACTTAAAAATTTTAAGATCAAAACACAAGAAGGACTCAAGAACATAAAAAAAAACACCAGACTTAAAATTTTTAGAAAACCAAAAATAAATTTTCGGAATTTAAATAAAAACTAAAAAGAAAACACCAAACTTAAAACATGCAACTAGACTCAAACAGAAAAATCTAAAAGAAAAATAATAATTTTTTTGAAAAATTTTGAAAAGAAAATAAAAGACTCTGACCCAAAAGAAAAAATTTTCCTAATCTAAGCAACAAGATAGACCGTCAGTTGTCCAAACTCGAGCAATCCCTGGCAACGGTACCAAAAACTTGGTGCACGAAATTGCAATCACACTTGCAATTCCGCACAACTAACCAGCAAGTGCACTAGGTCGTCCAAATAATACCTTAAGTGAGTAAGGGTCGATCCCACGGAGATTGTCGGCTTGAAGCAAGCTAGGGTTACCTTGTAACTCTTAGTCAGGAAATTGATAATAAAAAGAGTTTTTGTTTGCAATGTAATAAAAGAGCATGAAATAAAAGGTACTTGTGATTCAATAATGGAGAATAGGTTGGAGTTTTGGAGATGCTCTGTCATCTGAATATCTGCTTTCCTACTGTCTTCTTTTTCACGCAAGCAAGGCTCCTTCCATGGCAAGCTGTATGTAGGGTGTCACCATTGTCAATGGCTACTTTCCATCCTCTCAGTGAAAATGGTCCATGTGCGCTGTCACCGCACGGCTAATCATCTGTCGGTTCTCGATCGTGTTGGAATAGAATACAGTGATCCTTTTGCGTCTGTCACTATGCCCAGCACTCGCGAGTTTGAAGTTCGTCACAATCATCCCTTCCCAGATCCTACTCGGAATACCACAGACAAGGTTTAGACTTTCCGAATCTCAGGAATGGCCGCTAAGAATCCTAGCTTATACCACGAAGACTCTGGATGTACAAGTTCGAACACTCTGTTGTCAGGAGAGGTACTCAAATTCGTGAACCAGGAACCCAAGAGATACACATTCAATTTAAAATAGAATGGAGGTTATTGTCAGACACGCGTTCATAAATTGAGAATGGTGATGGGTATCACGGATCATCACATTCATCATGTTTAAGTGCGAATGAATATCTTAGAACGGAAACAAGCGTGATTGAATAGAAAACAGTGGTAATTGCATTAATCCATCGAGACACAGCAGAGCTCCTCACCCCCAACAATGGAGTATAGAGACTCATGCCATAGAGATACAATGTAAAACGTGAAAATGTCATGAGGTACAAAATAAGTCTCTAAAGGTAGTTTTTATACTCAACTAGTGCAGAAAATGAGTAAACTAAGATAGGTAGTGCAGAAATCCACTTCTGAGTCCCACTTGGTGTGTGCTTGGGCTGAGCATTGGAGCTTTCACGTGCATAGGCTATTCCTGGAGTTAAACGCCAGCTTTGTGATGCATGAAAACTTGTCTCTCAACAAATTTTCCTTTGGCAAGTATACCGAATTGTCGTCAAGTAATAACTCACAAAAGAGTGAAGTCGAATCCCACAGAGATTAACAGATTAAGTAATCAATGGTTAATTGATTATCCTAGTTAGACGAATCATATTAGAGTGATAAGTAACAAGGAAATGTAAATGGCATAAAAGTAAAGAAAGCAATAAAGTGCAGAAAAGTAAAATGGCAAGAAAAGTAAATGTAAGAACTAAAAATAAAATGAACATTGGGATCAAGAGATATTGCAATCCTTCGGATCAAGTTCATTCTCATCTCTTCCTCAATCAATGCATTCATTGATCTCCTTGGCAATCTTAAGTGATTGGATCCCAATTCCTTGGCAATCCAATCTCTCTAAGCTTGAACAATTTCCCAATTCCTTGATTTAATTGCTCATGAGAAGAGATAAAGTTTGGTTACTGATTATACCACACACCTTCATAGATCAAAGTATTGGTAGGATTAAATGTCACAATATCCATCTAACCCCCAACCTAATCCAATGTGAGAGAGCATTTCTAGCATAATTTCCTCATTCCTCTTCTAAGGTTCTGAGGAAATCCAAGTATGAGCAATTTCTCTTCCAAGACAATTACCCAATTGGATGAAGATCGAAATTTCTCTAGTAAAATCAAGAGAAAAGAAAGAAGAAGAAGAATAAGAACTACAATTGATCCATTGAATCACAATAGAGCTCTCTAACCCAATGAAAAGAGTTAGTTGATCATTGCTCTACCAAAATAGAAAAGAAAGAAATTGCAGAAAAGTAAAGATGAAGATCAAAACTAACATTGAAACTTCTAAATTCATAAATGAAAAGTACAAAGAAAAGAAGAGAAGGAAAAGTGTGTGAGGGGAGGGAGTCCGAAGACCCCACTTCAATCCCCAATTTTCCAGCCTTCTTGAATGTACAAACTAAGGCCTTTATATAGGCTCTCCTAAATTACAAAATGAAATTAAAAGTAAATTACAATTAAATGAAAATTCCTATTCTAGATGCTTCTTGTGGCCTTGATTGGTTGACACTTGTGGGCTTGCTTCCTTGATGTTGGTTGGTCCTTAAAAGAGAAGTGAATCAAGTTGAGGTCCAGGTGCTAAAGTTAGTGCTACCGTTAGCCACACTAACACTACAAGTGTGGCATTAGTGCCAAAGTTATTGTGGCTAACGTTGCAATTGTTACCAATTTGTGTTTTTAAGGCTTAAAAAATGCCCCTTGTTTGTGCTCCAATTTCATGCCCACTATGGAATATTATATATTTTTGGAAAGCTCTGAATGTCAGCTTTCTAACGCAACTAAAATCACCTCAATTGGATCTCTGTAACTCAAGTTATGCTCCTTTGAAGTGGACATGGTCGCTGGCATAGTCGCTAGCGTTACTGGAAAACGTGAGTCACAATAACGCTAGCGATTAGGGCCTTTAATATTTCCAGGTTTTGGAGCTCAAACTTAATTTCCATCCCATACTATTATATATTGTTGGAAAGCCCTGGATGTCTACTTTCCAACGCTTTTGGAAGCGCATCATTTGGAGCTCTACAGCTCGAGTTACACTTCTTGGAAGTTGAAGAGGTCAGTTGGCCTTACTACAGGTTGATACCATGTTCATCTTTGCACATTCGGGGTAGGTTTTCCCCCTCAAATTTAGTGTCCACCATGTAGTGCCATATATGCTTGAAAAGCTCTAGAATCCTACTTTCCAATTCCTTTGAAATCACCTCATTTGGAGCTTTTTGGCTCATGTTATTCTTGTTTGAAGAAGGCATGGTCAGGCTGCCAGGTGAGACTTTTGCCCACGTTAACTACGACATTAATGTAGTTAACGTGGCCATTAACGTGGGTCTTTTTTCTTCGCAAACGTTTGTGGCACTCACTTTTTCCACTAACGTTGGTGTTTCCCTTTTCTTCCACGTTAACTACCACGTTAATGTAGTTAACGTAGAAGCTAATGTAGGCCTTCTTTACTTCGCAAACGTTAGTGGCGTTCACTTTTACTACTAACATTCCATGCTCTCCTTCTTCAAAGTTAATGCCACTAACTTTCTCACTAACGTTGGGACTTCTCTTTTTCTTCCACGTTAGTGGCACTAACATAACCACTAACGTAGCTCTTCTCTGCTTCTTGTTACCTGAAATCAATCAAACAAAGTGCATCGAAGTCTTGCTCTTAATCATGGGATCATGTATCATCCAATTTATCATCCAATTTATCATTCAATTCTCATAAAATTATTCAAAATTCACAACGTTTGCTCGAATCATGGTATGATTGCATTTTCAACCAAATACTTGCTTATTTCCTAAGAAAATGCATGAAACCAACCTAAAGCATACAAAAAATGGCTAGTAAAACTAGCCAAGATGCCCTGGCATCACTTTGGTGCCAGTTTGGGCGTTTAGCTCCAACTTTTATTCCAGTTCTGGCGTTTTAACGCCAGAAAAGGGCATAGAGCTGGCGTTTTGATGCCAATTTACGTCGTCAAAACTTGCTCAAAGTATGATTTTTGCATGAAAACTATTAAAAATATACTAAAAAGTGGCTAAATCCTACTAAAAACTATATGAAAATACCCCAAAAAAGCGTATAAAATATCTGCTCATCAATAACTTTGCACCAAGAGAGAAGGTTGGAACTCTAGGTGTTGCACAACTGTCTCCCTTTTATCAGAGAAAGAGTTAGGGTTAGGCATCTTGAACAAGATGTGATCCTCCCATAATTGTAGAATCAGCTCTCCTTTGGCTACATCAATGATGGCATTGGCAATGGCAAGGAAGGGTCTTCTAAGGATGATGGATTCATCCTCTTTCTCCCCAGTATTTAAAATTATGAAATCTGCAGGGATGTAAAGGTTCTCAACTTTTACTAAGACGTCCTCTATACGACCATAAGCCTTTTTCATTGACCTGTCTGTCATCTCTAGTGAGATTCTTGCACCTTGTACCTCAAAGATTTTCAACTTCTCCATTACAGATAGTGGCATAAGGTTTATCAGCTTGGAGGTTCTTCCTCCAATGGCTCTGTGCCAGACAACTTGGCATTCAGCTTCATCAGAATTCCTCGGTACCGAGCAACTTGCTCTTCCCTAATTTCCTCTTCCTCATCAGAGGAGGAGTACTCTGTAGATTCTATAATCCTCAACCAAGCATTCAAGGGAACTTCAATGGGATCCTCATGAACCTTGAATTTTATCAGTTCTTCAATAGGGAAGTTCTCAGTGGTCTTAGGGTTGCCAACTATCCCTATTGTGGCATTCAATGCCAGGACTTGTGTTTCTTTGGGCGTTGAATGCCCAGCCTGAATACCTTTACTAGCGTTCAACGGCAGCTTTTGTATTGCCTTAGGTGTTGAACACCCAGCAAGGTGTTACTGGCGTTGAACGCCAGTGATGGTGGCTTGTTGGGCGTTGAACGCCTAGTAAGGTCTTCCTTACTGGGGTTCAACGCCAGTGATGGTGTCTCCTTGGACATTGAACGCCCAGTAAGGTCTTCCTTACTGGTGTTCAACGCCAGTAATGGTGCTTTTGTGGGCAATGAACGCCTAGTAAGGACTTTCTTACTGGTGTTCAACTCCATTGCATCCTTTTCAGATTCGGCCTCAGTCTCTACAGTGATGGCCTTGCACTCTTCTCTTGGGTTCACTTCAGTGTTACTAGGAAGAGTGATAGGAGGGGTCTCATGGATTCTCTTGCTTACTTGACCAATTTGTACCTCCAGATTTCTGATGGAGGACTTGGTTTCTGTTATGAAACTGTAAGTGGTCTTAGAGAGTTCAGAGACTATGGTTACTAAGTAAAAAAGACTCTGCTTAGAAGTCTACATCTGTTACTGAGAAAATGCGAATGGTGGTCTGTTGTTGAACCTATTCTGGGTTCTTCCATCTTAATTATTGTTGAAGCCTTGTTGAGGCTTATGTTGATCCTTCCATGAAAGGTTAGGATGATTTCTCCATGAGGAGCTGTAGGTGTTTCTATAGGGTTCTTCCATGTAATTCACCTCTTCCATCATGGGTTGATCTAGATCATAGGCATCTCTACTATAGGAGGTGTCATGAGTGCTGCTAGTTGCAGCTTGCACTCGAGTCTAGTGCTAAGAGATCATATTGACCTGTTGGGTCAAGATCTTGTTCTGAGCCAATATGGCATTCAGAGTGTCAACTTCCAAGACTCCTTTATTTTGAGCTACCCCATTGTTCACAGGGTTCCTCTCATAAGTGTACATGAATTAGTTTTTTGCAACCATTTCAATGAGTTCCTATGCCTCTTCAGGCGTTTTCTTCAAGTGGAGTGATCCACCAGCAAAATGATCCAAGGATATCTTGGATATCTCAGATAGACCATCATAGAAGATTCCTAAGATAGACCATTCTGAGAGCATGCTAGGAGGATACCTCCTGATCAGTTGCTTGTATCTTTCTCAAGCTTCATAGAGCGCTTCACCCTCTTCTTGTCTAAATGTTTGAACTTCCACCCTGAGCTTGCTCATCTTTTGAGGTGGAAAGAACTTGGCCAAAAAAGCATCGACCAACTTTTTCCAAGAGTCTAGGCTTTCCTTTAGTTGAGACTCCAACCATATCCTAGCTCTGTCTCTAATAGCAAAAGGGAAAAGCATAAGTCTTTCATCCTCAGGATCCACTCCATTGGTCTTAACAGTTGATGAGCGGATAATTTATACACTTTTTGGCATTGTTTTTAAGTAGTTTTTAATAGGATATAGTTACTTTTAGGGATGTTTTCATTAGTTTTTATGCTAAATTCACATTTCTAGACTTTACTATGAGTTTGTGTGTTTTTCTGTGATTTCAGGTATTTTCTGGCTGAAATTGAGGGACCTGAGCAAAACTCTGATAAAAGGCTGACAAAGGACTGTTGATGCTGTTGGATTCTGACCTTCCTACACTTGAAACGGCGTTGGAAAGTAGACATCCAGAGCTTTCCAGCAATATATAATAGTCCATACATTGTTCGTGATTAGACGATGTAAACTGGCGCTCAACGCCAGTTCCATGCTGCATTCTGGAGTCAAACGCCAAAAACACGTCACGAACCAGAGTTGAACGCCAAAAATACGTTACAACTTGGTGTTCAACTCCAAAAGCAGCCTCAGCTCGTGTAAAGTTCAAGCTCAGCCAAAGCATACACCAAGTGGGCCCCGGAAGTGGAGTTATGCATCAATTACTTACTTCTGTAAACCCTAGTAGCTAGTTTAGTATAAATAGAACTTTTTACTAATGTATTGGTGGTCTTTGACTATCTAGTCTTTGGATTGGTCTTTGATTGTATTTTTTGATCTTTTGATCACGTTTGGGGGCTGGCCATTCGGCCATGCCTGGACCTTCATCACTCATGTATTTTTAATGGTGGAGTTTCTACACACCATAGATTAAGGGTGTGGAGCTCTGCTGTACCTTAAGTTTCAATGCAATTACTACTATTTTCTATTCAATTCTACTTGTTCTTATTCTAAGATATTCGTTGCACTTCAACATGATGAATGTGATGATCCGTGACACTCATCATCATTCTCACCTATGAACGCGTGACTGACAACCACTTCCGTTCTACCTTAGACCGCATATCTTTTGGATTCCTTAATCAGAATCTTCGTGGCATAAGCTAGATTGATGGCGGCATTCATGAGAATCCGGAAAGTCTAAACCTTGTCTGTGGTATTCCGAGTAGGATTCCGGGATTGAATGACTGTGACGAGCTTCAAACTCGCGATTGTTGGGCGTGATGACAAACGCAAAAGAATCAAGGGATTCTATTCCAACATGATCGAGAACCGACAGATGATTAGCCGTGCCGTGACAGAGCATTTGGACCTTTTTCACTGAGAGGATGGGATTTAGCCATTGACAACGGTGATGCCCTACATACAGCTTGCCATGGAAAGGAATAAAAAGGATTAAAGGAAGACAGTAGGAAAGCAGAGATCCAACAGGGACAAGCACCTCTACTCACTTATCTGAAATTCCCACCATTGAATTACATGAGTAACTCTATCTTTATTTTCTGTTTTATTTATTATTCGTAAACTCCACAACATTTACTATCCGCCTAACTGAGATTTACAAGATGACCATAGCTTGCTTTATACCAACAATCTCCGTGGGATCGACCCTTACTCACGTAAGGTATTACTTGGACGACCCAGTGCACTTGCTGGTTAGTTATGCGGAGTTGTGACTAACTGTGATTCATGTTGAGAGCGCTACCAAGTTTTTGGCGCCATTGTTGATGATCACAATTTCGTGCACCAAGTTTTTGGCGCCGTTGCCGGGGATTGTTCAAGTATGGACAACTGACGGTTCGTCTTGTTGCACAGTTTAGGTAATTTTCTTTTTATTTTTCTTTTCAAAAAGTTTTCAAAAAAATATTTTTCAAAATTTTTTCTTTGTTTTCGAAAAAATATTCAAAATTTTTAAGAATGAATTCTAGTGTTTCATAAAGTATGTTGAAGCTTGGCTGGCTGTAAAGCCATGTCTAACTCAATTGGATTGAGGCTTCAAAACCATCAGCATAGAGGCAAGTTAATTGGAATATCAGTTCTTACATGCCTGATTTATATCTTCTAAAGCTGGCTAGCTATTAAGCCATGCCCAACCCTTGGATTGGAGCTTTAGGCTAATATTGAAAGATTCCTGGAATTCTTATTAAAAATTTTGGATTTCTTATTTTCTTTTTTTTCTCTATGTTTTTCGAAAAAATTAAAAGAAAATCCAAAAAAAATCATAAAATCATAAAAAACCAAAAATATTTTGTGTTTCTTGTTTGAGTCTTAAGTCAATTTTTAAGTTTGGTGTCAATTGCATGTTTTTAAAAATTTATGCATTATTTTTCGAAAATTCATGCATTCATGGTGTTCTTCATGATCTTCAAGTTGTTCTTGGTAAGTCTTCTTGTTTGATCTTGATGTTTTCTTGTTTTGTGTCTTTTATTGTTTTTCATATGCATTTTTGCATTCATATTGTCTAAGCATTAAAGATTTT
>NC_029772.3:60027935-60041869 GCF_000817695.3 Arachis duranensis | reverse complement strand
ATATGTTCTTGATGTTCATCATGATCTTCAAAGTGTTCTTGGTGTTCATCTTGACATTCATAGTGTTCTTGCATGCATCTTGTGTTTTGATCCAAAATTTTTATGTTTTGGGTCATTTTTATGTTTTTCTCTCTCATCATTAAAAATTCAAAAAAATCAAAAAAATATCTTTTCCTTATTTCTCTCAAAAATTCGAAAATTTGGGTTGATTTAGTCAAAAAGTTTTAAAATTAGTTGTTTCTTACAAGTCAAGTCAAATTTTCAAATTTAAAAATTTTATCTTTTCAAAATCTCTTTCAAAAATCAAATCTTTTTCATTTTTTTCTATTTTCGAAAATTTTAAAAAAATTATTTTTCAAAAATCTCTTTCTTAATAGTATTTCATGATTTTCGAAAATTACACTAACAATTAATATGATTGATTCAAAAATTTGAAGTTTGTTACTTTCTTGTTAAGAAATGTTTAATCTTTAAATTCTAGAATCTTATATTTTAGTTTCTTGTTAGTTAAGTAATTAATTTTAAATTTTAAAAATTAAATCTTTTTCAACCATATGTTTTTAATCATATCTTTTTATCATATCTTTTTAAATCATATCTTTTTCAAAAATTTGATTTCAAAATATCTTATCTTTTTCAAAACCACCTAACAACTTTTCTCTCTCTAATTTTCGAAAATACCTCCCTCTTTTTCAAAAATTCTTTCTTTAATTAATTAATTGTTTTAAATTTTAATTTTAATTTTATTTCTTATCTTTATTTTTCGAAAATCATTTAACTCCTTTTCAAAATTTAATTTCGAAAATTTCTCCCTCTCTCATATTATTCTATTTATTTATTCATTTACTAACACTTTTCTTCACCTCTCTTCATCTCAAATCATTACCCCGATCCTCACCCTTCTGTTTGGATTCTCCTTTCTTTATTCCCTTTCTTCTTCTACTGACAATAAGGAACCTCTTTATTGTGATATAGAGGATTCCACTTCTCTTCTTTTCTTGTTCTCTTCTCTTTCATATGAGCAGAAACAAGGAAAAAGGATTCTTGTTGAAGCTGACCCTGAACCTGAAAGGACTCTGAAGAAGAAACTAAGAGAAGCCAAATTACAACAATCCAGAGACAACCTTACTGAAATTTTTGAACAAGAGAAGGAGATGGCACCGAACCTAACAACAATAATGCAAGGAGGATGCTTGGTGATTATACTACACCTACTTCCAAGTTTGATGGAAGAGGCATCTCAATCCCTACCATTGTGGCAAACAATTTTGAGCTGAAACCTCAACTAGTTGCTCTAATGCAACAGAACTGCAAGTTTCATGGACTTCCATCAGAAGATCCCTATCAGTTTTTAACTGAATTCTTGCAGATCTGTGAGACTGTAAAGACGAATGGAGTAGATCCTAAAGTCTACAGGCTCATGCTTTTCCCTTTTGCTATAAGAGACAGAGCTAGAGCATGGTTGGAATCTCAACCTAAAGATAGCCTGGACTCCTGGGATAAGCTGGTCACGGCCTTCTTGGCTAAGTTCTTTCCTCCTCAAAAGCTGAGCAAGCTTAGAGTGGATGTTCAGACCTTCAAACAAAAAGATGGTGTATCCCTCTATGAAGCTTGGGAAAGATACAAGCAGATGACCAAAAGATGTCCTTCTGACATGTTTTCAGAATGGACCATGATAGATATATTCTATTATGGTCTATCTGAGTTCTCCAAGATGTCATTGGACCATTCTACAGGTGGATCCATTCACCTAAAGAACTTATTGACATGGTTGAAAATAACCAGTTCATGTACACTTCTAAGAGGAATTCCGTGAATAGTGGGACGCCTCAAAGGAAGGGAGTTCTTGAAATTGATGCTCTGAATGCCATTTTGGCTCAAAACAAAATGTTGACTCAGCAATTCAACATGATTTCTCAAAGTCTGAATGGATGGCAAAATGCATCCAACAGTACTAAAGAGGCATCTTCTGAAGAAGAAGCTTATGATCCTAAGAACCCTGCAATAGCAGAAGTAAATTATATGGGTGAACCTTATGGAAACACCTATAATTCATCACGGAGAAATCATCCAAATTTCTCATGGAAAGATCAACAAAAGCCTCAACAAGGCTTTAATAATGGTGGAAGAAATAGGCTCAGCAATAGCAAGCCTTATCCATCATCTTCTCAGCAACAGACAGAGAATTATGAACAGAGTACCTCTAACTTAGCAAATTTAGTCTATGATCTGTCTAAGGCCACTTTAAGTTTCTTGAGTGAAACAAGGTCGTCCATTAGAAATATGGAGGCACAAGTAGGCCAGCTGAGTAAGAAAATTACGAGAGGAAAGAGAGGTCGTGAATCCCAATGAGGAAGACCTCATGGGACGTCTCTCAAGCAAGAAGGAGTTCCCTATTGAGGACCTAAAGGAATCTGAGGCTCATATAAAGACCATAGAGATCCCATTAAACCTCCTTCTGCCATTCATGAGCTCTGAAGACTATTCTTCCTCTGAAGAGCATGAAGATGTAACTGGAGAATAAGTTGCTCAATATCTAGGAGCCATCATAAAGATGAATGCCAAGTTGTTTGGTAATGAGACTTGGGAAGGTGAAACTCCCTTACTCATTAGTGAACTAGATACATGGGTTCAGTAAACTTTACCTCAAAAGAGACAAGATCCTGGTAAATTCTTAATACCCTGTACTATAGGCACCATAACCTTTAACAAGGCTCTGTGTGACCTAGGGTCAGGCATAAATCTTATGCCACTCTCTGTAATGGAGAAACTGGGGATCATTGAGGTACAGCCTGCCATATTCTCATTGCAAATGGCAGACAAGTCGGTAAGACAAGCTTATGGATTGGTAGAGGACGTGTTGGTAAAGGTTGAAGGCCTTTACATCCCTGCTGATTTCATAATCTTAGACACTAGGAAGGAGGAGGATGAATACATCATCCTTGGAATACCTTTCCTAGCCACAGCAGGAGCTGTGATAGATGTTAACAGAGGAGAATTAGTCCTTCAATTGCATGAGGACTACCTTGTGTTTAAGACCCAAGGGTGTTCTTCTGTAACAATGGAGAAGAAGCATGAAAAGCTTCTCTCAGTGCAAAGTCAAATAGAGCCCCCACAATCAAACTCTAAGTTTGGTGTTGATAGGCCATAACCAAACTCTAAGTTTGGTGTTGAACCCCCACACCCAAACTCTCAGTTTGGTGTTGGGAGTCTACAACATTCACCTGATCACCTGTGAGGCTCCATGAGAGCCCACTGTCAAGCTATTGACATTAAAGAAGCGCTTATTAGAAGGCAACCCAATTTTTATTTATCTAATTCTATTTTTATTTTTATTTTCCTTTATGTTTTATTAGGTTCATGATCATGTGGAGTCACAAAATAAATACTAAAATTAAAAACAGAATAAAAAACAGCAAAAGAAAAAGCACACCCTAGAGGAAGGGCTTGTTGGCGTTTAAACGCCAGTAAGGAGCATCTGGCTGGCGTTCAACGCCAGAACAGAGCATGGATCTGGCATTGAACGCCAAAAACAATCAGCATCCTGGTGTTTAAACGCCAGGAATACACCCTGAGGAGAGCTGGCGCTGAACGCCAGAAACAAGCATGGAACTGGCGTTCAACGCCAGAAACATGCTGCAAATGGGCGTTGAACGCCCAAAACAAGCATGAAGCTGGCGTTCAATGCCAGAAACAAGCATCAATCTGGTGTTGAACGCCAAGATGCATGCAGAGGGCGTTTTACACGCCTAATTGGTGCAGGGATGATAATCCTTGACACCTCAGGATCTGTGGACCCCACAGGATCATCTCAGGATCTGTGGATCCCACAAGATCCCCACCTACCTCAACTCACCTTCTCCCCTCTTCACACAATCCAATAACACTCTTCCCCAAAAACCTTTCACCAATCACCTCAATCTCTCTTCCCCATCACCTCTTCACCACTCACATCTATCCACTCTCCCCCATAAACCCCACTTACCTTCAAAATTCAAAATCCCTTTTCCCACCCAACCCACCCAATATGGCCGAACCTTAACCCCTCTCCCTCCACTATATAAACCCCTCTATTCTTCTTTATTTTCACACAACACAACCTTCTCTTCTCCTTCTTGGCCGAAATACAACCCTCTCTTCCTCTCCTCCATATCTTCTTCTTCTTCATCTATTCTTTCTTTTTTTGCTCGAGGCCGAGAAATATTCTAAGTTTGGTGTGGTAAAAGCATAGATTTTTTATTTTTCCATAACCATTGATGGCACCTAAGGCAGGAGAAACCTCTAGAAAAGGGAAAGGGAAGACAAAAGCTTCCACCTTCGAGTCATGGGAGATGGAGAAATTCATCTCCAAAGCCCATCAAGACCACTTCTATAAAGTTGTGGCCAAGAAGAAGATGATCCCTGAGGTCCCTTTCAAACTCAAGAAAAATGAGTACCCGGAGATTTGACATGAGATCCAAAGAAGAGGTTGGGAAGTTCTGACCAACCCCATTCAACAAGTCAGAATCTTAATGGTTCAAGAGTTCTATGCCAAAGCATGGATCACTAGGAACCATTATCAAAGTGTGAAACTGAATCCAAAGAATTATCTTACAATGGTTTGGGGGAAATACTTAGATTTCGGTCTGAAAAATGTGAGGTTGGCATTCAACTTGCCCAAGATGCAAGGAGATGCATGCCCTTACACTAGAAGGGTCAACTTTGATCAAAGGTTGGACCAAGTCTGTATGGACATATGTGTGGAAGGAGCTCAATGGAAAAGAGACTCCAAAGGCAAGCCGGTTAAATTAAGAAGACTAGACCTCAAGTCTGTGGCTAGAGGATGGTTGGAGTTCATCCAACGCTCCATCATCCCCACTAGCAACCGATCCGAAGTTACTGTGGATCGGGCCATCATGATTCATAGCATCATGAATGGAGAGGAAGTAGAAGTTCATGAAGTCATCTCCCTTGAATTCTATAAAATAGCCGAAAAGTTCTCTACCATGGCAAGGCTAGTTTTTTCTCATCTTATTTGCCATCTATGTTACTCAGCTGGAGTTATCATAAAAGGAGACATCCCCATGGAGGAGGATAAGCCCATCACTAAGAAGAGGATGGAGCAAACAAGAGAGCCCACTCATGGATCCCAAGAGACGCATGAGGAAGCTCATCACCAAGAAATCCCAGAGATGCCTCAAGGGATGCACTTTCCTCCCAACAACTATTGGGAACAACTCAACACTTCCCTAGAAGATTTGAGTTATAATATGGATCAATTAAGGGTGGAACATCAAGAGCACTCCATCATTCTCCATGAAATTAGAGAATATCAAAGAGCAATGAGAGAGGAGCAACAAAGACTAGGAAGAGACATAGAAGAGCTCAAGGACATCATTGGTTCTTTAAGAAGAAAGCGCCACCATCACTAAGGTGGACTCATTCCTTGTTCTTATTTCTCTATTGTTTTTTTTTTCGATTTTTATGCTATACGTTTGTTTATGTTTTGTGTCTCTACTTCATGATCATTGGTATGTAGTAACTATGTCTTAAGGCTATGAATAATTCCATGAATCCTTCACCTCTCTAAAATGAAAAATGTTTCTAATTCAAAAGAACGAGAAGTACATGAGTTTTGAATTTATCCTTGAAATTAGTTTAATTATATTGATATGGTGACAATACTTTTTGTTTTCTGAATGAATTCTTAAACAGTGCATATTTTTTATCTTGTTGTTTATGAATGTTAAAATTGTTGGCTCTTGAAAGAATGATGAAAAAAGAGAAATGTTATTGATAATTTGAAAAATCATGAATTTGATTCTTGAAGAAAGAAAAAGCAGTGAATAGCAAAAGCTTGCGAAAAAAAAAGTGGCAAAAAAAATACAGAAAGAAAAAGAAAAAGCAAGCAGAAAAAGCCAATAGCCTTTAAAACCAAAAGGCAAGGGTAAAAAGGATCTAAGACTTTGAGCATCAATGGATAGGAGGGCCCAAAGAAATAAATCCAGGCCTAAGCGGCTAAAACAAGCTGTCCCTAACCATGTGCTTGTAGCATGCAGGTCCAAGTGAAAAGCTTGAGACTGAGTGGTTAAAGTCGTGATCCAAAGCAAAAAGAGTGTGCTTAAGAGCTCTGGACACCTCTAACTGGGGACTTTAGCAAAGTTGAGTCACAATCTGAAAAGGTTTACCCAGTCACGTGTCTGTGGTATTTATGTATCTGATGGTAATACTGGAAAACAAAATGCTTAGGGCCACGACCAAGACTCATAAAAGTAGCTGTGTTCAAAAATCAACATACTTAACTAGGAGAATCAATAATACTATCTAAAATTCTAAGTTCAAATAGATGCCAATCATTCTAAACCTTAAAGGATAAAGTGAGATGCCAAAACTGTTCAGAAGCAAAAAGCTACAAGTCCCGCTCATCTAGTTAGAACTAATATTCATTGATATTTTGAGCTTTATAGTATAATCTCTTCTTATCCTATTTGATTTTCAGTTGCTTGGGGACAAGCAACAATTTAAGTTTGGTGTTGTGATGAGCGGATAATTTATACGCTTTTTGACATTGTTTTTAGGTAATTTTTAGTAGGATCTAGCTACTTTTAGGGATGTTTTCATTAGTTTTTATGCTAAATTCACATTTTTGGACTTTACTATGAGTTTATGTGTTTTTCTGTGATTTTAGATATTTTCTGGCTGGAATTGAGGGACTTGAGCAAAACTCTGATAAAAGGCTGACAAAGGACTGCTGATGCTGTTGGATTCTGACCTCCCTGCACTCGAAATGGATTTTCAGGAGCTACATAACTCCACATGGTGCGCTCTCAACGCCGTTTGAAAGTAGGCATCTAGAGCTTTCCAGCAATATATAATAGTCCATACTTTATTCGAGATTAGACGACGTAAACTGGTGCTCAACGCCAGTTCCATGCTGCATTCTGGAGTCAAACGCTAGAAACACATCACGAACCAGAGTTGAACGCAAAAAATACGTTACAACTTGGCGTTCAACTCCAAAAGAAGCCTCTGCACATGTAAAGCTCAAGCTCAGCCCAAGCACACACCAAGTGGGCCCCGAAAGTGGATTTCTGCATCAATTACTTACTTCTGTAAACCCTAGTAGCTAGTCTAACATAAATAGGACATTTTACTATTGTATTAGACATCTTTTGACAGTATAGTCTTTGACCACATCTTTGGACGTTTAGTTCTTAGACCATGAGGGCTGGCCATTGATGGTGTTTTTGTGGAAAAATGAATTTCCAAACACAAAGATCTAACCGGCAAGTGTACCGGGTCGCATCAAGTAGTAATAACTCACAAGAGTGAGGTCGATCCCACAGGGATTGATGGATCAAGCAACTTTAGTGGGTGATTAGTTTAGTCAAGCTAACATTGGTGAGTGAGAATTGTTGCAGCAGAATGTAAATAGCAATGAACTTAAATCGCAGAATGTAAATAGGAAGGAAGCTTAAAGAGCAAGCAATATAAATTGCAGAAACTTAAATGACAAGAAATGTAAATTGCATCAAATGTAAAGGGAATTGGGTGCAGGGAATTTAAATTGAAGCAGTAGATCAAAGCTTAGAACCATAGCAGGGAAATTAAAATTGCATGAAAAGTAAATTCAGATCACAGTGGCTCAAATGTAAAGTGCAGTGGAACAAAAGTGCAGGAAAGTAAATTGGGAACAATGAGAACAGAAAGTAATCAATCCGAGAACCAGAATATGAAATCAAATGCAGCAGTAAACAAAAATGCTTGAAGAAGCAAAACAGAATGTAATTCCCCTCAATTTTGAAGTTTAAAGAGACAAATGAAGATCATCAGGGAATCAATGAGACTAGAGAACAAGTCTAGATCTCAAGCCCTTCCTTGATCAAATCAGAGAACAATTTGCAGAAGAAAAAGAAGATGAAAGAAATAAATGAAAACTCAGATTCAATTCTCAATTTTCTGAAATTATGCAGAAGAAGAACAAGAGATTTCAGATCAAGTGAAACAGAATTCCTTCAATTCTTGATCCAAAATTCAAACTCAAAAAAGAAAAACTAAAGAGAGAGCTCTCTACTACTACTCCTAATGCTCCCTAGTGGAGCTAGCCTTCTCGTGAAAATGAGAATGATGCCTTTATATAGGCTTTGTACAAAATAAAATAAAATTGAAATGAAAAACAAATTAAATGAAAATCCTAATTCTAGCTTGTTCTTTGCCTTTGAGTGATGATGTGGGCTTTGCTTGCTTTGGATTTGAAGAGAGATGGGTTTGGTTGGCCTTGATTCAATTTGGTGAGGAATGGAATTTAAATGGAATTTTGGTTGAATTTTTGGCCCATGGGTGACACTCCCAGGAGGATGCTCTGCTCTTGTGGGGAGCGGAGCATTGGAGCCTTGGTGTGGGGTGTCTTGCGCGCTCCAAGTCCTCGTGCCTCATACTCCCTGGCCGTGTCACGCTCATGTGTGTTGCACCAAGGAGTAGTGCTCTGCTCTCCTTGTGAGCGGAGCATTGGTGCTTCCAAGGGGAGGTCCCAAGTTCAAGCCTTGGTGAAAGCATTTGGGGAAAGATTTTCCTTGAATTTTTATGAAGAGAGCATGACATTGCTCTCACCAAGAGAGCACTATGCTCTCCTTGAGAGCGCTACTTTGCTTTGGAGTGAGGCTCCAGCTTCGAACCTTGGTCGAAGCATTGGCTGATTTTTTTGCTTGTTTTTGGTCCTTAAAGATTCCTTTCACTTGTGCCACAATTTCATGCCAAATATGGATTTCTATATATCGTTGGAAAGCTCTGAATGTCAGCTTTCCAACGCAACTAAAAGCACATCAATCGGACATATTTAGCTCAAGTTATAGCCCTTTGAAGGAGGCATGGTCATGCTGTGAGCGCCCAGATTTTAACTTAGCGAAAATTTGCTCCAACATCACTTTGTTTGCATCACATTTATACGCTTTTTGGCATTGTTTTTAGGTAGTTTTTAGTATAATCTAGTTACTTTTAGGGATGTTTTCATTAGTTTTTATGCTAAATTCACATTTCTGGACTTTACTATGAGTTTGTGTATTTTTCTGTGATTTCAGGTATTTTTTGGCTAAAGTTGAGGCACCTGAGCAAAACTCTGATAGGAGGCTGACAAAGGACTGCTGATGCTGTTGGAATCTGACCTCCTTGCACTCAAAATAAATTTTCTGGAGCTACAGAACTCCAAATGGCGCGCTCTCAACGGCGTTGGAAAGTAGACATCCAGAGCTTTCCATCAATATATAATATTTCATACTTTATTCGAGATTTGATGATGTAAATTGGCGCTCAACGCCAGTTCCATGCTGCATTCTGGAGTCAAACGCCAGAAACACGTCACGAACCAGAGGTGAACGCCCAAAACACGTTACAACTTGGCGTTCAACTCCAAGAGAAGCCTCAGCTCGTGGATAGATCAAGCTCAGCCCAAGCACACACCAAGTGGGCCCCGGAAGTGAATTTATGCATCAATTACTTACCTCTGAAAACCCTAGTAGCTAGTTTAGTATAAATAGAACTTTTTACTAGTTTATTAGATATCTTTGATTGTATTATTCAATCTTTGGACGTTTAATTCTTAGTTCTGGGGGCTGGCCATTCGGCCATGCCTGGACCTTTCACTTATGTATTTTCAACAGTGGAGTTTCTACACACCATAGATTAAGGGTGTGGAGCTCTGCTGTACCTCAAGTTTTAATGCAATTACTACTATTTTCTATCCAATTCGATTTATTCCTGTTCTAAGATATTCGTTGCACTTCAACCTGATGAATGTGATGATCCATGACACTCATCATCATTCTCAGCTATGAACACGCGTGACTAACAACCACTTCTGTTCTACCTTAGATCGGGTGCATATCTCTTGGATTCCTTAATCAGAATCTTCGTGGTATAAGCTAGAATTGATGGCGGCATTCATGGGAATCCGGAAATTCTAACCTTGTCTATGGTATTCCGAGTAGGATTCTGGGATTGAATGACTGTGACGAGCTTCAAACTCCTGAAGGCTGGGCGTTAGTGACAGACGCAAAAGAATCACGGGATTCTATTCCAACCTGATTTAGAACCGACAGATGATTAGCCGTGCTGTGACAGAGCATTTGGACCATTTTTACTGAGAGGATGGGATGTAGCCATTGACAACGGTGATGCCCTACATACAGCTTGCCATGGAAAGGAGTAAGAAGGATTGGATGAAAGCAGTAGGAAAGCAGAGATTCAACAGGGACAAGCATCTCCATACACTTGTCTGAATTTTCCACCATTGAATTACATGAGTAACTCTATCTTTATTTTCTGTTTATTTTATTATTTTTATTTAAACCAATAATCTCTTAAATTTGTTAAATCCACTTGACTGGGATTTACAAGATGACTATAGCCTGCTTCATACCAACAATTTCCATGGGATCGACCCTTACTCACGTAAGGTATTACTTGGACGACCCAGTGCACTTGCTGGTTAGTTGTGCGGAGTTGTGACTAAGTGTAATTCACGTGTGAGAGCTACCAAGTCTTTGGAGCCATTGTTGATGATCACAATTTCGTGCACCAAGTTTTTGGCGCCGTTGCCGGGGATTGTTCAAGTATGGACAACTGACGATTCATCTTGTTGCTCAGATTAGGTAATTTTCTTTTCAAAATTTTTCAAAAATCTTTTAAAATTTTTTTATTTATTTTCGTTTTTCTAAAAGAATATTTTCAAAAAAAATTACAAAAATAAAAAAATAATAATAAAATCATAAAAATCAAAAATATTTTGTGTTTCTTGTTTGAGTCTTGAGTCAATTCTTAAGTTTGGTGTCAATTGCATGTTTCTTTAAAAAATTTTGCATTTTTCGAAAATTCTTGCATTCATAGTGTTCTTCATGATCTTCAAGTTGTTCTTGGTAAGTCTTCTTGTTTGATCTTTAAATTTTCTTGTTTTGTGTTGTATGATGTTTTTCATGTGCATTTTTGCATTCATAGTGTCTAAGCATTAAAGAATTCTAAGTTTGGTGTCTTGCATGTTTTCTTTGCATCAAAAAATTTTTTTTTCAAAAATATGTTCTTGATGTTCATCATGATCTTTAAAGTGTTCTTGGTGTTCATCTTGACATTCATAGTGTTCTTGCATGCATCATGAGTTTTGATTCATAATTTTCATGTTGTGAGTCATTTTTGTTGTTTTTCTCTCTCATCATTAAAAATTCAAAAATTAAAAAAAATATATGTCATCCTTATTCCTCTCCTAATTTTCGAAAATTTGAGTTGACTTAGTCAAAAATTTTTAAAATTAGTTATTTCTCATAAGTCAATTCAAATTTTCAATTTTAAAAATCCTATCTTTTCAAAAATTTTTTTTCAAAAATCAAATCTTTTTCATTTTTATCTTATTAATTTCGAAAATTGTAAAATTATTTTCAAAATCTTTTTCTTAATTTTATTTCAAATTTTCGAAATTACACTAACAATTAATATGATTGATTCAAAAATTTGAAGTTTGTTACTTTCTTGTTAAGAAAGGTTCAATCATTGAATTCTAGAATCTTATCTTTTAGTTTCTTATTAGTTAAGTAATTAATTTTAATTTTAAAAATTAAAACTTTTTCAATCCTATCTTTTTATCATATCTTCTTATCTTATCTTTTTATCATATCTTTTTAAAATTTTATCTTTTTCAAAAATTTAATTTCAAATTATCTTATCTAACTTCTCTCTTTAATTTTCGAAAATATCTCATCTCTTTTTCAAAAATTCTTTTTAATTGTTTTAAATTTTAATTTTAATTATATCTTATCTTTAATTTTCAAAAATCATTAACTACTTTTTCAAAATTATTTTCGAATTCTCCCTCTCTTCTCTTCTTCTATTTAATTATTTATTTACTAACACTTCTCTTCACCTCTCTTCATCTCCAATCACTGCCTCTATCCTCACCCTTGTGACTGGATTCTCCACTCTTATTCCTTTCTTCTTCTACTAATAATAAGGATCCTCTTTGTCCAGATATAGAGGATTCCTCTTCCTTTTTCTTTTTCTCTTCTCTTTCATATGAGCAGGAATAAGGAAAAAGGCATCTTTGTTAAAGCTGATCCAGAACCTGAAAGGACTCTGAAAAGGAAACTAAGAGAAGCAAATTACAACAATCCAGAGGCAACCTTTCTGAAATTTTCGAACAAGAGAAGGAGATGGCAACCGAACCCAACAACAATAATGCAAGGAGGATGCTTGGTGATTTCACTAAACCAACGTCTAAGTTTGATGGAAGAAGCATCTCAATTCCTACCATTGGAGCAAACAATTTTGAGCTGAAACCTCAATTAGTTGCTTTGATGCAACAGAACTGCAAGTTTCATGGACTTCCATCTGAAGATCCTTTTCAGTTTTTAACTGAGTTCTTGCAGATTTGTGAGACTGTCAAAACAAATGGAGTAGATCCTGAAGTCTACAGGCTCATGCTTTTCCTGTTTGCTATAAGAGACAGAGCTAGAACATGGTTGGACTCACAACCTAAAGATAGCCTGGACTCTTGGGATAAGCTGGTCACGGCCTTCTTGGATAAATTCTTTCCTCCTCAAAAGTTGAGCAAGCTTAAAGTGGATGTTCAGACCTTCAAGCAAAAAGATGGTGAATCCCTCTATGAAGCTTGGGAAAGATACAAGCAGATGACCAAAAAGTGTCCTTCTGACATGTTTTCAGAATGGACCATATTAGATATATTCCATCATGGTCTATCTGAGTTTTCCAAAATGTCATTGGACCATTATGCAGGTGGATCCATTCACTTAAAGAAAACGCCTGCAGAAGCTCAAGAACTTATTGACATGGTTGCAAATAACCAATTCATGTACACTACTGAGAGGAATTCCGTGAATAATGGGACGCCTCAGAGGAAGGGAGTTCTTGAAATTAATGCCCCGAATGCCATATTGGCTCAAAACAAAGTGTTGACTCAGCAAGTCAACATGATTTCTCAAAGACCGAATGGATGACAAAATGCATCCAACAGTACTAAAGAGGCAGCTTCTGAAGAAGCTTATGATCCTGAGAACCCTGCAATAGCAGAGGTAAATTACATGGGTGAACCTTATGGAAACACCTATAATTCATCATGGAGAAATCATCCAAATTTCTCATGGATGGATCAACAAAAGCCTCAACAAGGCTTTAATAATGGTGGAAGAAACAGGCTAAGCAATAACAAGCCTTTTCCATCATCTTCTCAGCAACAGATAGAGAATTCTAAGCAGAGCCCCTCTAATTTAGCAAATTTAGTCTCTGATCTGTCTAAGGCCACTTTAAGTTTCATGATTGAAACAAGGTCCTCCATCAAAAATTTGGAGGCACAAGTGGGCCAGCTGAGTAAGAAAGTCACTGAAACTCCTCCTAGTATTCTCCCAAGCAATACAGAAGAAAATCCAAAAGGAGAGTGCAAGGCCATTGATGTAATCAATATGGCCGAATGCACAAGGGAGGAGAATGACCAAAATCCTAGTGAGGAAGACCTCCTGGAACGTCTCTCAAACAAGAAGGAGTTCCCTATTGAGGACCTAAAGAAATCTGAGGCTCATATAGAGACCATAGAGATTCCACTAAATCTCCTTCTACCATTCATGAGCTCTGAAGACTATTCTTCCTCAGAAGAGGATGAAGATGTGACTGGAAAGCAAGTTGATCAATATCTAGGAGCCATCATGAAGCTGAATGCCAAGTTGTTTGGTAATGAGACTTGGGAAGGTGAACCTCCCTTGCTCATTAGTGAACTAGATACATGGGTTCAGAAAAACTTTACCTCAAAAGAGACAAGATCCTGGTAAATTCTTAATACCCTGTACCATATGCACCATGACCTTTAACAAGGCTCTGTGTGACCTGAGGTCAGGCATAAATCTTATGTCACTCTCTGTAATGGAGAAGCTGGGGATCATTGAGGTACAACCTGCCTTATTCTC
>NC_029772.3:59992058-60027835 GCF_000817695.3 Arachis duranensis | reverse complement strand
TAGACACTAGGAAGGTGGAGGATGAATGCATCATCCTTGGAAGACCTTTCCTAGCCACAGCAGAAGCTGTGATAGATGTTAACAAAGGAGAATTAGCCCTTCAATTGAATGGGGACTACCTTGAGTTTAAGGCACATGGCTATCCTTCTGTAACAAGGGAGAGTAAGCATGCAGAGCTTCTCTCAGTACAGAGTCAAACAGAGCCCCCACAATCAAACTCAGTTTGGTGTTGGGAGGCCACAACCAAACTCTAAGTTTGGTGTTGAACCCCCATATCCAAACTCTAAGTTTGGTGTTGGGAGTCCACAACATTGACCTGATCACCTTTGTGGCTCCAAGAGAGCCCACTGTCAAGCTAGTGACACTAAAAGAGCGCTTGTTGGGAGGCAACCTAATTTTTATTTATCTAATTTTATTTTATTTTCATTGTTCTTTTATGTTTTATTAGGTTCATGATCATGTGGACTCAAGAAAAAAAATTAGAAAAAGAATCAAAAACAGCAGAAGAAAAATCACACCTTGGAGGAAGGACTTACTGGCGTTTAAACGCCAGTAAAGAGCATCTGGCTGGTGTTCAACACCAGAACAGAGCATGGATCCGGCGCTGAACGCCAGAAACAAGCAACATCCTGGCGTTTGAATGCCAGGAATATGCCCTGAGGAAAGCTGGCGCTGAACGCCAGTAACAAGCATGGAACTGGCGTTCAACGCCAGAAACATGCTACATGATGAGCGGATAATTTATAAGTTTTTGGCATTGTTTTTAGTTAATTTTTAGTATGATCTAGTTACTTTTAGGGATGTTTTCATTAGTTTTTATGCTAAATTCACATTTCTGGACTTTACTATGAGTTTGTGTGTTTTTCTGTGATTTCAGGTATTTTCTGGCTGAAACTGAGGGACCTGAGCAAAACTCTGATAGGAGGCTGACAAAGGACTGCTGATGCTATTGAAATCTGACCTCCCTGCACTCGAAATGGATTTTTTGGGGCTACAAAACTCCAAATGGCGCGCTCTCAACGGCGTTAGAAAGTAGACATCCATATCTTTCCAGCAATATATAATAGTTCATACTTTATTTGTGATTAGACGATGTAAACTGGTGCTCAACGCCAGTTCCATGCTGCATTATAGAGTCAAACGCTAGAAACACATCACGAACCAGAGTGGAACGCCCAAAACACGTTACAACTTGGCGTTCAACTCCAAGAGAAGCCTCAGCTCGTGGATAGATCAAGCTCAGCCCAAGCACACACCAAGTGGGCCCCGGAAGTGGATTTATGCATCAATTACTTACTCTTGTAAACCCTAGTAGCTAGTTTAGTATAAATAGAACTTTTTACTATTGTTTTAGATGTCTTTGATCATTCGGTCTTGGGACCACGTTTGGGGGCTGTCCATTCGGCCATACCTGAACCTCTTTCACTTATGTATTTTCAACGGTGGAGTTTCTATACACCATAGATTAAGGGTGTGGAGCTCTGCTGTACCTCAATTTTCAATGCAATTACTATTATTTATTATCAAATTTGATTTATTCCTGTTCTAAGATATTGGTTGCACTTCAACTTGATGAATGTGATGATCCGTGACACTCATCATCATTCTCACCTATGAACACGCGTGACTGACAACCACTTCCGTTCTACCTTAGACCGGGCGCATATCTCTTGGATTCCTTAATCAGAATCTTCGTGGTATAAGCTAGAATTGATGGCGGCATTCATGGGAATCCGGAAAGTCTAACTTTGTCTGTGGTATTCCGAGTAGGATTCTGAGATTTTATGACTGTGACAAGCTTCAAACTCCTGAAGGCTGGGCGTTAGTGACAGACGCAAAAGAATCACTGGATTTTACTCCAACCTGATTGAGAACCGACAGATGATTAGCCGTGTTGTGACAGAGCATTTGGAACTTTTTTACTGAGAAGATGTGATGTAGCCATTGACAACGGTGATGCCCTACATACAGCTTGCCATGGAAAGGAGTAAGAAGGATTGGATGAATGTAATAAGAAAGTAGAGATTCAGAAGCAACACAGCACCTCCATGCACCTATCTGAAATCCCCACCATTGGATTACATGAGTAACTTTATCTTTATTTCCTGTTTATTTTATTTATCTTTTAATTATCTAATCCAATCACATTTGAATCAGCCTGACTGAGATCTACAAGATGACCATAGATTGCTTCATACCAACAATCTCCGTGGGATCGACCCTTACTCACGTAAGGTATTACTTGGACGACCTAGTGCACTTGCTGGTTAGTTGTGCGAAGTTGTGAATTAAATTTTAGACACCATGATATTGAGCACCAAGTTTTTTGGAGCCATTATCCGGGAATTAATTCCATACAACAATAAAGAGTACGAATCACAATTTCGTGCACCAAGTTTTTGGCGCCGTTGCCGAGGATTGTTCGAGTATGGACAACTGACGGTTCATCTTGTTGCTCAGATTAGGTAATTTTCTTTTTATTTTCCTTTCAAAAAAGTTTTCAAAAATCTTTTAAAATTTTTTTCTTTATTTTCATTTTTCAAAAATATATTTTTTTGAAAAAAATAATTAAAATACAAAAAAAATTAATAAAAACATAAAAACAAAAAAATATTTTGTGTTTCTTGTTTGAGTCTTGTGTCATGTTTTAAGTTTGGTGTCAATTGCATGATTTAAAAATTTCTTGCATTTTTCGAAAATTCATGCATTCATAGTGTTCTTCATGATCTTCAAGTTGTTCTTGATAAGTCTTCTTGTTTGATCTTGATGTTTTCTTGTTTTGTGTCTTTTGTTGTTTTTCATGAGCATCCTTGCATTCATAAAGTCTAAACATTAAAAATTTCTAAGTTTGGTGTCTTGCATGTTTTCTTTGCATCAAAAATTTTTCAAAAATATGTTCTTGATGTTCATCATGATCTTCAAAGTGTTCTTGGTGTTCATCTTAATATTCATAGTGTTCTTGCATGCATCATGAGTTTTGATTCATAATTTTCATGTTATGAGCCATTTTTGTTGTTTTTCTCTCTCATCATTAAAAATCCAAAAAAAATATTTTTTCCTTAATTTTTGAAAATTTGAGTTGACTTAGTCAAAAAATTTTTAAAATTAGTTGTTTCTTACAAGTCAAGTCAAATTTTCAATTTTAAAAATCTTATCTTTTCAAAATTTTTTTCAAAAATTAAATCTTTTTTTTTATTTTCGAAAATCTTTTTAAATATTTTTCAAAAATCTTTTTCTTAATTCTATCTTGATTTTCGAAAATTATACTAACAAGTAATATGATTGATTCAAAAATTTGAAGTTTGTTACTTTCTTGTTAAGAAAGGTTCAATCTTTAAATTCTAGAACCATATCTTTTAGTTTCTTGTTAGTTAAGTAATTAATTTTAATTTTAAAAATTAAAACTTTTTCAATCCTATCTTTTTATCATATCTTCTTATCTTATCTTTTTATCATATCTTTTTCAAAATTTATCTTTTTCAAAAATTTGATTTCAAAATATATAATCTTATCTTTTTATCTTCTTATCTTTTCAAATTTGATTTTCAAATCTTTTTCAACTAACTAACTAACTTTTTGTTTGTTTCTTATCTTTTTCAAAACCACCTAACTACTTCTCCCTCTCTAATTTTCGAAAATATCTCACCTCTTTTTCAAAATTCTTTTTAATTAATTAAATAATTGTTTTAAAATTTTAATTTTAATTCTATCTCATCTTTAATTTTCGAAAATCATTAACTACTTTTTCAAAATTATTTTCGAATTCTCTCTTCCTTCTCTTCTTCTATTTATTTATTTATTTACTAACACTTCTCTTCACCTCTCTTCATCTCCAATCACTGCTTCTATCCTCACCCTTGTGTTTGGGTTCTTCTTCACTTTTATTCTTTTCTTCTTCTACTAATAATAAGGATCCTATTTACTGTGACATAGAGGATTTCTCTTCCTTTTCTTTTTCTCTTATCTTTCATATGAGCAGGAACAAGGAAAAAGGCACTCTTGTTGAAGCTGATCCTAAACCTGAAAGGACTCTGAAGAGGAAATTAAGAGAAGCTAAATTACTACAATCCAGAGGCAACCTTTCTGAAATTTTCGAACAAGAGAAGGAGATGGCAACCGAATCTAAAAACAATATTGCAAGGAGGATGCTTGGTGATTTTACTAAACCCACGTCTAAGTTTGATGGAAGAAGCATCTCAATTTCTGCCATTGGAGCAAACAATTTTGAGCTGAAACCTCAATTAGTTGCTTTGATGCAACAGAACTGCAAGTTTCATGGACTTCCATCTGAAGATCCTTATCAGTTTTTAACTGAGTTCTTACAGATTTGTGAGACTGTTAAGATGAATGGAGTAGATCCTGAAGTCTACAGCTCATGTTTTTTCCGTTTGCTGTAAGAGATAGAGCAAGAACATGGTTGGACACACAACCTAAAGATAGCCTGGACTCCTGGGATAAGCTGGTCACGGCCTTCTTGGATAAATTCTTTCCTCCGCAAAAGCTGAGCAACCTTAGAGTGGATGTTTAGACCTTCAAGCAAAAAGATGGTGAATCCCTCTATGAAGCTTGGGAAAGATACAAGCAGATGACCAAAAAGTGTCCTTCTGACATGTTTTCAGAATGAACCATGTTAGATATATTCTATTATGGTCTATCTGAGTTTTGCAAAATGTCATTGGACCATTCTGCAGGTGGATCCATTCACTTAAAGAAAATGCCTGCAGAAGCTCAAGAACTTATTGACATGGTTGCAAATAACCAATTCATGTACACTTCTGAGAGGAACTCCGTGAATAATGAGACGCCTCAGAGGAAGGGAGTTCTTGAAATTGATACTCTGAATGCCATATTGGCTCAGAACAAAGTGTTGACTCAGCAAGTCAACATGATTTCTCAAAGTCTGAATGGATGGCAAAATGCATCCAACAGTACTAAAGAGGCAGCTTCTGAAGAAGCTTATGTTCCTGAGAACCCTGCAATAGCAGAGGTAAATTACATGGGTGAACCTTATGGGAACACCTATAATTCATCATGGAGAAATCATCCAAATTTCTCATGGAAGGATCAACAAAAGCCTCAACAAGGCTTTAATAATGGTGGAAGAAACAGGCTAAGCAATAACAAGCCTTTTCCACCATCTTCTCAACAACAGACAGAAAATTCTGAACAGAGCCCCTCTAACTTATCAAACATAGTCTCTGATCTGTCTAAGGCCACTTTAAGTTTCAAGAGTGAAACAAGATCCTCCATTAGAAATTTGGAGGCACAAGTGGGCCAGCTGATTAAGAAAATCATTGAAACTCCTCCCAGTATTCTCCAAGCAATACAGAAGAGAATCCAAAGGGAGAGTGCAAGGTCATTGATGTAATCAATATGGACGAATGCACAAGGGAGGAGAAGGACAAAAATCCTAGTGAGGAAGACCTCCTAGGACGTCTCTCAAACAAGAAGGAGTTCCCTATTAAGGACCTAAGGGAATCTGAGGCTCATATAGAGACCATAGAGATTCCACTAAATCTTCTTCTGCCATTCATGAGCTTCGAAAACTATTCTTCCTCAGAAGAGGATGAAGATGTAACTGGAGACCAAGTTGCTCAATATCTTGGAGCCATCATGAAGCTGAATGCCAACTTGTTTGGTAATGAGACTTGGGAAAGTGAACCTCCCTTGCTCATTAGTGAACTAGATACATGGGTTCAGAAAACTTTATCTCAAAAGAGACAAGATCCTGGTAAATTCTTAATACCCTGTACCATAGGCACCATGACCTTTAACAAGGCTTTGTGTGACTTGGGGTCAGGCATAAATCTTATTCCACTCTCTGTAATGGAGAAACTAGGGATCACTGAGGTACAACCTGCCTTATTCTCATTACAATTGGCAGACAAGTCAGTAAGACAAGCTTATGGATTAGTAGAGGATGTGTTAGTAAAAGTTGAAGGCCTTTACATCTCTGCTGATTTCATAATCTTAGACACTAGGAAGGAAGAGGATAAATGCATCATCCTTGGAAGACCTTTCCTAGCCACAGCAGGTGCTGTGATTGATGTTAACAGAGGAGAATTAGTCCTTCAATTGAATGGGGACTACCTTGTGTTTAAGGCACACGGCCATCTCTCTGTAACACTGGAGAGAAAGCATGCAGAGCTCTCTCAGTACAGAGTCAAACAGAGCCCCCACAATCAAACTCAAAGTTTAGTGTTAGGAGGCCACAACCAAACTCTAAGTTTGGTGTTGAACCCCCTTATCCAAACTCTAAGTTTGGTGTTGGGAGTTCACAACATTGACCTGATCACCCTTGTGGCTCCAAGAGAGCCCACTGTCAAGCTATTGACATTAAAGAAGCGCTTGTTGGGAGGCAACCCAATTTTTATTTATCTAATTTTATTTTTATTTTATTGTTATTTTGTGTTTTATTAGGTTCATGATCATGTGGAGTCATAAAAAATACTAAAATTAAAAACAGAATCAAAAATAGCAGAAGAAAAATCACACCCTGGAGGAAGGACTTATTGGCGTTTAAACGCCAGTAAGGAGCATCTGGCTGGTGTTCAACGCCAGAACAGAGCATGGATCTGGTGCTAAACGCCAAAAGCAAGCAACATCCTGGCGTTTGGACGCCAGGAATGTGCACTGAGGAAAGCTGGCGCTGAACGCTAGTAACAAGCATGGAACTGGCGTTCAACGCCAGAAACATGCTACACATGGGCGTTGAACGCCCAGAACGTGTATCACTTCGGCGTTTAAATGCCAGAATGGTATGCTAAGGCATTTTACATGCCTAATTGGTGCAGGGATATAAATCCTTGACACCTCAGGATCTGTGGACCCCACAGGATCATCTCAGGATCTGTGGACCCCACAGGATCCCCACCTAACATATTCCCACCTTACCTCCTAATTAATCTTATAACACACTTTCCCAAAAATCCTTCACCAATCACCTCAATCTCTCTTCCCAATTACCCCCTTCACCACTCACATCCATCCACTCTTCCCCATAAACCCCACCTACCTTCAAATTCCAAAAAAATCTTTTCCACCCAAACCCACCTTAAATGGCTGAACCTACCCTGTCTCACTTCCTTATATAAACCCCTCCATTCTCCTTAATTTTCACACAACACAAACCTCTCTTCTCCTTCTTGGCCGAATACACCTCTCCCCCTCACCTCCATATTTTTCTTCTTCTTTTTTTCTTTCTTCTCTTGCTCGAGGGCGAGCAATATTTTAAGTTTGGTGTGGTAAAAGCATAAGCTTTTTGTTTTTTCATTACCATTGATGGCACCTAAGGCCGGAGAATCCTCTAGAAAAGGGAAAGGGAAGACAAAAGCTTCCACCTCCGAGTCATGGGAGATGGAAAGATTCATCTCCAAAGCCCATCAAGACCACTTCTATGATGTTGTGGCCAAGAAGAAGGTGATCCCTGAAGTCCCTTTCAAGCTCAAGAAAAATGAGTATCCGGAGATCCGACATGAGATCCAAAGAAGAGGTTGGGAAGTTCTAACCAACCCCATTCAACAAGTCGGAATCTTAATGGTTCAAGAGTTCAAAGGCAAGCCGGTTCAATTAAGAAGACTGGACCTCAAGCCTGTGGCTAGAGGATGGTTGGAGTTCATTCAACGCTCCATCATCCCCACTAGCAACCGAATTGAAGTTACTTTGGATCGGGCCATCATGATTCATAGCATCATGATTGGAGAGGAAGTAGAAGTTCATGAAGTCATCTCCCATGAATTCTACAAAATAGCCGATAAGTCCTCTACTTTGGCAAGACTAGCTTTTCCTCATCTTATTTGCCATCTATGTTACTCAGCTGGAGTTATCATAGAAGGAGATATCCTCATTGAAAAGGACAAGCCCATCACTAAGAAAAGGATGGAGCAAACAAGAGAGCCCACTCATGGAACCCAAGAGACACATGAGGAAGCTCATCACCAAGAAATCCTGGAGATGCCTCAAGGGATGCACTTTCCTCCCAACAACTATTGGGAACAACTCAACACTTCCTTAGAAGATTTGAGTTACAATGTGGAGCAATTAAGGGTGGAACATCAAGAGCACTCCATCATTCTCCATGAAATTAGAGAAGATCAAAGAGCAATGAGGGAGGAGCAACAAAGGCAAGGAAGGGACATAGAAGAGCTTAAGGACATTATTGGTCCTTCAAGAAGAAGACGCCACTAAGGTGGACTCATTCCTTGCTCTTATTTTCTGTTCTTCGGATTTTATGTTACATGTCATCTATGTTTTGTGTCTCTACTTCATGATCATTAGTATGTAGTAACTATGTCTTAAAGCTATGAATAAATTCCATAAATACTTCACCTTTCTTAAATGAAACATGTTTTTAATACAAAAGAACAAGAAGTACATGAATTTCAAAATTATCCTTGAATTTAGTTTAATTATATTGATGTGGTGACAATACTTTTTGTTTTCTGAATGAATGCTTGAACAGTGCATATTTTTTATCTTGTTGTTTATGAATGTTAAAATTGTTGGCTCTTGAATGAATGATGAACAAAGAAAAATGTTATTGACAATCTGAAAAAATCATGAAATTGATTCTTGAAGCAAGAAAAAGCAGTGAAAAAGCAAAAGCATGCGAAAAAAAATGGCGAAAAACAAATAGAAAGAAAAAGAAAAAAAAAAGCAGAAAAAGCCAATAGCCCTTAAAACCAAAAGGCAAGGGTAAAAAGGATCCAAGGCTTTGAGCATCAATGGATAGGAGGCCCCAAGGAAATAAAATCCAGGCCTAAGCGGCTAAATCAAGTTGTCCCTAACCATGTGCTTGTGGCATGCAGGTCCAAGTGAAAAGCTTGAATGTTCAAGAATAAACAAACTTAACTAGGAGAATCAATAACACTATCTGAAATTCTAAGTTCCTATAGATGCCAATCATTCTAAACTTCAAAGGAGAAAGTGAGATGCCAAAACTGTTCAGAAGCAAAAAGCTACAAGTCCCGCTCATCTAATTAGAATTAATATTCATTGATATTTTGGGATTTATAGTATATTCTCTTCTTTTTATCCTAATTGATTTTCAGTTGCTTGGGGACAAGCAACAATTTAAGTTTGGTGTTGTGATGAGCGGATAATTTATACGCTTTTTGGCATTGTTTTTAGGTAGGTTTTAGTATGATCTAGTTACTTTTAGGGATGTTTTCATTATTTTTTATGCTAAATTTACATTTCTGGACTTTACTATGAGTTTGTGTGTTTTTCTATGATTTCAGGTATTTTCTGGCTGAAATTGAGGGACCTGAGCAAAACTCTGATAGGAGGCCGACAAAGGACTGCTGATGCTGTTGGAATTTGATCTCCCTGCACTCAAAATGGATTTTCTGGAGCTACAGAACTCTAAATGGTGCGCTCTTAACGGCGTTGGAAAGTATACATTCAGAGCTTTCCAGCAATATATAATAGTTCATACTTTATTCGAGATTTGATGACATAAACAGGCGCTCAACGCCAGTTCTATGCTGCATTCTGGAGTCAAACGCCAGAAACACGTCACGAACCAGAGTTGAGCGCCCAAAACATGTTACAACTTGGCGTTCAACTCCAACAGAAGCCTCAGGTCGTGGATAGATCAAGCTCAGCCCAAGCACACACCAAGTGGGCCCCAGAAGTGAATTTATGCATCAATTACTTACCTCTGTAAACCCTAGTAGCTAGTTTAGTATAAATAGAACTTTTTACTAGTTTATTAGATATCTTTGATTGTATTATTCAATCTTTGGACGTTTAGTTCTTAGATCTAGGGGCTGGCCATTCGGCCATGCCTGGACCTTTCACTTATGTATTTTCAACGGTGGAGTTTCTACACACCATAGATTAAGGTGTGGAGCTCTGCTGTACCTCAAGTTTTAATGCAATTACTACTGTTTTCTATCCAATTCGATTTATTCCTGTTCTAAGATATTCGTTGCACTTCAACTTGATGAATGTGATGATCCATGACACTCATCATCATTCTCAGCTATGAACGCGCGTGACTGACAACTACTTCCGTTCTACCTTAGATCGGGTGCATATCTCTTGGATTCCTTAATCAGAATCTTTGTGATATAAGCTAAAATTGATGGTGGCATTCATAGGAATCTGGAAAGTCTAACCTTGTCTGTGGTATTCCGAGTAGGATTCCGGGATTGAATGACTGTGACGAGCTTCAAACTCCTGAAGGCTGGGCGTTAGTGACAGATGCAAAAGAATCACGGGATTCTATTCCAACTTGATTGAGAACCGACAGATGATTAGCCGTGCTGTGACAGAGCATTGGACCATTTTCACTGAGAGGATGGGATGTAGCCATTGACAACGGTGATGCCCTACATACAGCTTGCCATGGAAAGGAGTAAGAAGGATTGGATAAAAGCAGTAGGAAAGCATAGATTCAATAAGGACAAGCATCTACATACACTTGTCTAAATTTCCCACCATTGAATTACATGAGTAACTCTATCTTTATTTTCTATTTATTTTATTATTTTTATTTAAACCAATAATCTCTTAAATTAGTTAAATCCACCTGACTGGGATTTACAAGATGACCATATCTTGCTTCATACCACCAATCTCCGTGGGATCGACCCTTACTCACGTAAGGTATTACTTGGACGACCCAGTGCACTTGCTGGTTAGTTATGCGGAGTTGTGACTAAGTATAATTCACGTGTGAGAGCTACCAAGTCATTGGAGCCATTGTTGATGATCACAATTTCGTGCACCAGCTGGACCAGGGGGGTGTAAAATGCCACTCCATGGCGTGCAAAATGCCACTTGCTTTCTTCCCTGAGAGGTGCCATAATTGCTGTTTAGAACACCCTCTAGGTGGTGTGTGAAACGCCACACCCTGGATTTCTCTGGAACTCCCTCTTCTTGGCATGTGACATGCCCTTGTTGCGGCATGTGGCATGCCCAAATGGTGCTTAGAGTGATCTTCTGAAAAGTTGTCCCAGTGTGTAACATTGTATCTTAACTTGTGAAATGCCACAAGCAAATCATGTCCTAAGAGGTGCGATATTGGCGTGTTACATGCCAATGTGTGGCATCCAAAACGCCCTTGTAATGTGTCAAAAGATAAGCATCGAAGGTGTTTAATTGTTGCACGCCCATATTCTTTGGCGTGTGAAATGACAACTATTCATAGGGGTCATGCATACGCATAGGGCATGCGTACGCATGACAATGCAAAAATATCCACTTGTGAGTATGCATGAATCTTCAATTTTTAAGCTTTTGTGCATACGCATGCACCATGCGTACGCATGAATCCCAAATTTTCAGGTGTTGTGTGTACGCATGGGTGATGCATACGCATGAATATCATCTCGAAGACATTTTCATTCTACACGCCCACTCTCCGTGGTGTGTGAAACGCCATGCATGCAAATCCCATTTGTGTTGCATTTTCGTGACACGCCACTTCCTTGGCGTGTTGCACATCCATTTCTTGCTCAAGTTGCCTTAGTTCTGATCTTCTAGAAAGTTGGCCGAGCGTGCAAAGCATTGTCTTGGTGTTTTGCACGTTGGGTTCTTCATTGGGCGTTTGAAATGTTGGTTTCTTGGCGTGTCAAATGCCAAAGATGTGCATCCTCGGAGTGCATTCATTGAGCGTTTGAAATGCCAAGCAAATGGTGTGTGAAACGCCATGTATGCAACCACCTTCTCCTTCCTGGAGCTTTGGCTTGGCATGCCATGCCCTATCTGGCGTGTAAAATGCTAGCTCTCTACCTCCTGTCAGATGCTTTTTTGGTTGCTTTCTTTTGCTTGTGCTTTTCTTCTCTTTTGCTGTACTTTTCCTATATTTAACAAGAAATCAAAGGACTGAAAGTACTAATAAAATATCATATAAAAGCACATGATAAACAAGCAAAAAGCCATAAATTTCATCTAGAAATACCCAATAAAAGTACTTAAAATGCTCATGCATCAATACCCATGTTTTCAGGGAGAGTCTTGACCTTGAAGAGAAGTTGGATAAGGCCCAGGATAACTACGCAACACTTGAGGAGTCTGTGGCTGAGGGAATGGATGAAATGTTTGCAAACCTAAAAGCCCAGATCCAAATCATCGCTCCCGAGGTGGACAAAAGAAGCCAATCCATATCACCTTCTTAGCTTGTGACCAGGCTCCAAGATGATTCCCGCATTTGCCATTGTGTGCTTCCTCTAGGAGCTCCTTTTTACTAGTCAACGGGATGCATTTTAAGAGATGTGTTGATATCCCTCTTTTGTATAGAATATTATGGACTATTGTGTAATTTTGTGCTTTCCTTATGAGTCTTCGAGCCTCCTTTTCATTTTTAGGGAGGACATAAAATTTAAGATAGTTGACTATGAGGGTCATCCATCCTAAATTTTGATTGGATATGGCTATTATGTCCGAGTTGTCATCTCCCTTTAATATTAATAGTGCGTGGAAAGATTCTTGGATGAGGCTTCTATTGTTGACCCTTGGCTTGGTGCTAGCTAGCTTGGAGAGGGCACCTGCTCGGGCACTTGACTCCCGAGTTTTGTGTCGAACCTCTCTGGTGCACAAAATTGTGATCTCAATGGTGCCAACAACTTGGTACGCACAATTGTAATATCACTCTTTTTCACAACTTCGCACAACTAACCAGCAAGTGCACTGGGTCGTCCAAGTAATAAACCTTACGTGAGTAAGGGTCGATCCCATGGAGATTGTCAGCTTGAAGCAAGCTATGGTCACCTTGTAAATCTCAGTCAGGCGGATTCAAAGGGGTTATAGAGTTTTGATAATTAAAATATAAATAAAACATAAAGTAAAGATAGAGATACTTATGTAATTTATTGGTGGGAATTTCAGATAAGCATACGGCGATGCGTTGTTCCTTCTGAATCTCTGTTTTCCTACTGTCTTCATCCAATCCTTCATACTCCTTTCCATAGCAAGCTGTATGTTGGGCATCACCGTTGTCAATGGCTACTTCCCGTCCTCTCAATGAAAAAAGTCCTCTACGGTTTCCCGCATGGCTAATCAGCTATTGGTTCTCGATCGTGTAGGAATAGTATTTACTATCCTTTTGCGTCTGTCACCACGCCCTACAATCACGAGTTTGAAGCTTGTCACAATCATTCCATCCCAGATCCTACTCAGAATACCACAGACAAGGTTTAGATTTTTCAGATCTCAAGAATGCTGCCAATGGATTCTAGCTTATACCACGAAGACTCTGATCTCACGGAATGGAAGGCTCTGTTGTCAGGAGAGGCAACCATGCATCATGG
Organism: Arachis duranensis; assembly: GCF_000817695.3. NCBI lineage: Eukaryota > Viridiplantae > Streptophyta > Magnoliopsida > Fabales > Fabaceae > Arachis > Arachis duranensis. Next base: position 60,014,579 of record NC_029772.3, on the reverse strand, counting down.
ACCAGGAATCCAAGAGATACACACTCTAGCTTTCGTAGGTAGAACTGAAGTGTTTGTCAGGCACGTGTTCATAAGTGAGAATGGTGATGAGTGTCACGGATCATCACATTTATCAGATTGAAGTGTGAATGAATATCTTAGAATAAGAATAAGCATGAATTGAATAGAAAATAGTAGTAATTGCATTAATATTCAAGGAACAGCAGAGCTCCACACCCTTAATCTATGGTGTGTAGAAACTCTATCGTTGAAAATACATAAGTGATGAAGGTCCAGGCATGGCCGTGAGGCCAGCCCCCAATGTCTAAGATCGTATAAACTGATCAAAGATAGATACCAAGCTGAAAATACAATAGTAAAAAGTCCTATTTATACTAGACTAGTTACTAGGGGTGCAGAAATGAGTAAATGACGCAGAAATCCACTTCCGGGCCCACATGGTGTGTGCTTGGACTGAGCATTGAAGCTTTCATGTGTAGAGGTCTTCCTTGGAGTTGAACGCCAGTTTGTACTTGTTTCTAGCATTTGACTCTGCTTTGCAACTTCTTTCTGGCGTTAAACGCCAGAATAGGGCAGAAATCTGGCGTTAAACTCCAGTTTGCATCGTATAAACTCGAGCAAAGTATAGACTAGTATATATTGCTGGAAAGCCCTAGATGTCTACTTTCCAACGCAATTAAAAGCGAGCCATTTAGACTTCTATAGCTTCAAAAACTCTATTTCGAGTGCAAGGAGGTCAGAATCCAACAGCATCAGCAGTCCTTCTTCAGCCTCTGAATCAGATTTTTGCTCAGGTCCCTCAATTTCAGCCAGAAAATACCTGAACTCATAGAAAAACACACAAACTAATAGTAAAGTCTAGAAATGTGAATTTTGCTTAAAAACTAATAAAAATATACTAAAAACTAACTAAATCATACTAAAAACTATGTAAAAACAATGCCAAAAAGCGTATAAATTATTCGCTCATCACAACACCAAACTTAAATTGTTGCTTGTCCCCAAGCAACTGAAAACAAAATAGGATAAAAAGAAGATAATATACAATGAATCTCACAATATCAATGAAACTTAGTCCCAATTAGATGAGCAGTGCTAGTAGCTTTTTGCTTCTGAACAGTTTTGGCATCTCACTTTATCCTTTGAAATTCAGAATATTTGGCATCTATATGAACTTAGAATTTCAGATAGTGTTATTGATTCTCCTAGTTCAGTATGTTGATTCTTGAACACAGCTACTTTATGAGTCTTGGTCGTGGCCCTAAGCACTTTGTTTTTCAGTATTACCACCGGAGACATAAATGCCACAGACACATAACTGGGTGAACCCTTTCAGATTGTGACTCAGCATTGCTAAAGTCCCCAATTAGAGGTGTACAGAGTTCTTAAGCACATTCTTTTTGCTTTGGATCACGACTTTAACCACTCAGTCTCAAGCTTTTCATTTGGACCTTCATGACACAAGCACATGGTTAGGGACAGCTTGATTTAGCCGCTTAGGCCTGAATTTTATTTCCTTGGGCCCTCCTATCCATTAATGCTCAAAGCCTTGAATCCTCTTTATCCTTGCCTTTTGGATTAAAGGGCTATTGGCTTTTTCTGCTTGCTTTTTCTTTTTCTTTCTTTTTCTTTTTTTTCGCCAATTTTTTCTTTTTTTTCGCAAGCTTTCTTATTCACTGCTTTTTCTTGCTTCAAGAATCGATTTCATGATTTTTCAAATTATCAATAACATTTCTCTTTGTTCATCATTCTTTCAAGAGCCAACAATTTTAACATTCATAAACAACAAGGTAAAAAATATGCACTATTCAAGCATTCATTCAGAAAACAAAAAGTATTGCCACCACATCAAAATAATTAAACTAATTTCAAGATAAAATTTGAAATCCAAGTACTTCTTGTTCTTTTGTAATTAAGCACAATTTTTTATTTAAGAGAGGTGAAGGATTCATGGAATTATTCATAGCTTTAAGACATGGACACTTGACACTAATGATCATGTAATGAAGACACAAACATAGACAAACATAAAGCTCAAAAACCGAAAATAGAAAATAAATAGACAAGGAGATTAAGGAATGAGTCCACCTTAGTGTGGGTGACGTCTTCCTCTTGAAGAACCAATAGAACGCCTAAGCTACTCTATGTCTCTTCCTTGCCTTTGTTGCTCCTCCCTCATAGCTCTTTGATCTTCTCTAATCTCATGGAGAATGATGGAGTGCTCTTGGTGCTCCACCCTTAGTTGGTCCATGTTGTAACTCAAGCCTTCCAAAGAGGTGTTGAGTTGCTCCCAATAGTTGTGTGGAGAAAATTACATCCCTTAAGGCATCTCAGGGATTTCTTGATGAGGATCTTTCTCATGCTCTTGTTGAGGTCCATGAGTGGGCTCTCTTGTTTGCTCCATCCTTTTCTTAGTGATGGGCTTGTCCTCTTCAATGAAGATATCTTCCTCTATGACAATTCCAACTGAATTGCATAGGGATCACCTTTTTCTTGGCCATAACTTCATAGAAATGGTCTTGACTCGGAGGTGGAAACTTTTTCCTTCCCTTTCCTCTTTCTAGAGGTTTATCCTGCCTTAGGTGCCATAAATGGTTATGGAAAAACAAAAAGCAATGCTTTTATCACACCAAACTTAAAAGGTTTACTCGTTCTCAAGCAAAAGAAGAAAGAAAGAAGGGGAAGAAGAAGAAAATGGAGGAGATGAAAGGAGATAGAGAGAGAGGTGGGTAGGTGGGGATCCTGTGGGGTCCACAGATCCTGAGAGGTCAAAAATGTATCATCCCTGCTCCTATTAGGCGTACAAAACGCCCTTGCTGTGCAATCCTGGCGTTTAACGCCAGATTGCTGCTTGTTTCTGGCGTTAAACGCCAGCTTTTATTCCTTTCCTGGTGTTAAACGCCAGGCTGCAACCTGTTTCTGGCATTCAATGCCAGATTGTAGCCTATTTCTGGGGTTTAACGCCAGTCTGGTGCTTGTTTCTGGCATTTAACGCCCAGAATGGTGCCAGACTGGGCGTTAAAAGCCCATTTTGCTACCCTTACTGGCGTTTAAATGCCAGTAAGTTGCTCCTCTAAGGTGTGCTATTTTTAATGCTATTTTTTATTTTTCTTCAATTTTTGCAATTGTTTTTGTGACTCCACATGATCATCAACCTAAAAAAAGGAAAATACATAGATAAGTAAAATTGGGTTACCTCCTAATAAGCGCTTCTTTAATGTCAATAGCTTGACAGTGAGCTCTCATGGAGCCTCATAGATGTTCAGAGTATTGTTGGGACCTCCCAACACCAAACTTAGAGTTTGAATGTGGGAGTTCAACACCAAACTTAGAGTTTGGTTGTGGCCTCCTAACACCAAACATAGAGTTTGACTGTGGGGGATCTGGTTGACTCTGCACTGAGAGAAGCTTTTCTTGCTTCCTCTCCATGGTTACAGAGGGAGATCCTTGAGTTTTAAACACAAGGTAGTCCTTATTCAGTTGAAGGACCAACTCTCCTCTGTTCACATCAATCACAGCTTTTGCTGTGGCTAGGAAGGGTCTTCCAAGGATGATGGATTCATTCTCATCCTTCCCAGTGTCTAGGATTATAAAATCAGTAGGGATGTAAAGGCCCTTGACCTTTACTAGCACGTCCTCTACCTGTCCATAAGCCTTTTTCATGGATTTATCTGCTATCTCTAATGAGAATGTGGTAGCCTGTACCTCAAAGATTCCCAGTTTCTCCATTACAGAGAGTGGCATTAAGTTTATGCCTGACCCCAGGTCACCCAGAGCCTTCTCAAAGGTCACAGTGCCTATGGTACAGGGAATTAGGAATTTACCAGGATCCTGTTTCTTTTGAGGTAATGTCTGCCTAACCAAGTCATTCAGTTCATTGGTGAGCAAAAGGGGTTTATCCACCCAAGTCTCATTACCAAATAACATGGCATTCAGCTTCATGATTGCTCCAAGGTACTTGACAACTTGCTCTTCGTAATATCTTCATCCTCTTCAGAGGAGGAATATTCATCAGAGCTCATGAATGGCAGAAGTAGGTTTAATGGAATCTCTATGGTCTCTAGATGAGCCTCAGATTCCTTAGGTTCCTCAAATGGGAACTCCTTTTTGTCCAGAGGACATCCCATGAGGTCTTCATCACTGGGATTCATGTCCTCCTCCTCCTCTGTGCATTCGGCCACACCATGTAAGGTTATGGCCTTGCACTCTCTTTTTGGATTCCTTTTTGTATTGCTTGGGAGAGTACTAGGAGGAGTTCAGTGACTTTTTTACTCAACTGGCCCATTTGTGCCTCCAAATTTCTAATGGAGGACCTTGTTTCATTCATGAAACTTAGAGTAGCCTTAGATAGATCAGAGACTATGTTTGCTAAGCTAGAGGGGCTCTGCTCAGAATTCTCTGTCTGTTGCTAAGAGGATGATGGAAAAGGCTTGCTATTGCTAAACCTGTTTCTTCCACCATTATTATTGTTAAAGCCTTGTTGAGGCTTTTGTTGATCCTTCCATGAGAAATTTGGATGATTTCTCCATGAGGGATTATAGGTGTTTCCATAGGCTTCACCCATGTAATTCACCTCTGCCATTGCAGGGTTCTCAGGATCATAAGCTTCTTCTTCTGAAGATGCTTCTTTAGTACTGTTGGATGCATTTTGCAATCCATTCAGACTCTAAGAAATCATATTGACTTGCTGAGTCAACATTTTGTTCTGAGCCAATATAGCATTTAGAGCATCAATTTCAATAACTCCCTTCCTCTGAGGCGTCCCATTACTTACAGGACTCCTTTTAGAAATGTACATGAACTAGTTATTTGAAACCATGTCAATAAGTTCCTGAGCTTCTGCAGGCGTTTTCTTTAGGTGAATGGATCCACCTGCAGAATGGTCCAATGACATCTTAGACAATTCAGATAGACCATCATAGAATATATCCAGGATGGTCCATTCTAAAAGCATGTCAGAAGGACACTTTTTGGTCAGTTGCTTGTATCTCTCCCAAGCTTCATAGAGGGATTCACCTTCTTTCTGTTTGAAGGTTTGAACATCCACTCTAAGCTTACTCAGCTTTTGAGGAGGAAAGAACTTGGCTAAGAAAGCCGTGACCAGCTTATCCCAAGAGTTCAGGCTATCTTTAGGTTGAGAGTCCAACCATACTCTAGCTCTGTCTCTTACAGCAAAAGGGAAAAGCATAAGCCTGTAGACCTTGGGATCAACCCCATTGGTCTTAATAGTATCACAGATCTGCAAGAATTCACTTAAGAACTGAAAAGGATCTTCTGATGGAAGTCCATGAAACTTGCAATTTTGTTGCATCAGAGAAACTAATTGAGGCTTTAGCTCAAAATTGTTTGCTCCAATGGCAGGGATTGAGATGCTTCTTCCATGGAAGTTGGAATTTGGTGCAATAAAGTCACCAAGCATCTTCCTTGCACCTCCACCATTGTTATTGGGTTCGGCCATCTCTACTTCTTTTTTGAAAATTTCAGTAAAGTCCTCTTTAGAGTGTTGTGTTTTAGCTTCTCTTAGCTTCTTCTTCATAGTCCTTTCAGGTTCAGGATCTGTTTCAACAAAAATGTCCTTGTCCTTGCTCCTGCTCATATGAAAAAGAAGAGAACAGAAAAGAAGAGGAATCCTCTATGTCACAGTATAGAGATTCCTTTATGTGAGTAGAAGAAGAAAAATTCGAACACAGAGAGAGAAGAGAATTGGAATATTAAAAGAAGAGAGAGGAGAAATATTTTTATTTTTATTTTATTTATGATGTTAGTTTAAAAAATTAGGAGAAGAAATAGAATAAAATTAAAATTTAAAACAATTAGTTAATTAAAAAGAATTTTGAAAAAAAGGAAGGTGGTTTTCGAAAATTAGAGAGAGAAAATTGTTTAGGTGGTTTTAAAAAAGATAAGAATTTTAAAACAAACAAAAAGTCAATTAGTTAGTTGAAAAAGATTTGAAAATCAATTTTGAAAAGATAAGAAGTTAGAAAAGATTTTGAAATTAAAGTTTGAAAAAGATATGATTTGAAAAAGATTTGGTTAGAAAAAGATATCATTGAAATTTATTTTGGAAAAGATTTGATTTTTAAAATTAAAATCGATTACTTGGCTAACAAGAAACTAAAAGATATTATTCTAGAATTTAAAGATTGAACCTTTCTTAACAAGAAAGTAACAAACTTGAAATTTTTGAATCAATCACATTAATTGTTAGTAAAGTTTTTGAAGATTTGAAATAAAGATAAGAAAAAGATTTTGAAAATCAATAAAAAAAATTTCGAACAAATAAAAGAAAAAATGAAAAAGATTTGATTTTTGAAAAGGTTTTGAAAAGATAAGATTTTTTTTAAAAATGAAATCTTGACTTGACTAACAAAAATAACTTATTTTAAAAATTTTTGACTAAGTCGACCCAAAATTTCGAAATTTATGAGAAAAATAAAGGAAAGATATTTTTTATTTTTGAATTTTTAATGAGGAAAGAGAAAAACACAAATATGACCCAAAACATAAAAATTTTATATCAAAACCAATGATGCATGCAAGAACACTATGAATGTCAAGATGAACACCAAAAACACCTTGATGATCATGATGAACATTAAGAACTTATTTTTGAAAAATTTTTAAGGAGAGAAAAGCATGCAAAACACCAAACTTAGAAATTTTTAATGTTTAGACACTATGAATGCAAAAATGCATATGAAAAACAACAAAAGACACAAAACAAGAAAATATGAAGATCAAACAAGAAGACTTACCAAGAACAACTTGAAGATCATGAAGAACACATGCATGAATTTTTTGAATTTTTTTTTAGAAAAATAAAAAAATATGCAATTGACACCAAACTTAAAAATTGACTGTAGACTCAAACAAGAAGCACAAAATATTTTTGATATTATGATTTTATTATTTTTTTGGATTTTTTGAAAATAATTTTTTTAGAAAAAATGAAAAAGAAGAGGAAAAAATTTTTTTGAAAATAAAATAAAAATTACCTAATCTGAGCAACAAGATGAACCGTCAGTTGTCCAAACTCGAACAATCCCCGGCAACGGTGCCAAAAACTTGGTGCACGAAATTGTGATCTCAATGGCGCCAACAACTTAGTACACACAATTGTAATATCACTCTTTTTTACAACTTCGCACAACTAACCAGCAAGTGCACTGGGTCGTCCAAGTAATACACCTTACGTGAGTAAGGGTCGATCCCACGGAGATTGTCGGCTTGAAGCAAGCTATGGTCACCTTGTAAATCTCAGTCAGGCGGATTCAAATGGGTTATGGAGTTTTGATAATTAAAATATAAATAAAACATAAAGTAAAGATAGAGATACTTATGTAATTCATTGGTGGGAATTTCAGATAAGCGTACGGAGATGCGTTGTTCCTTCTGAATCTCTGCTTTCTAACTGCCTTCATCCAATCCTTCATACTGCTTTCCATAGCAAGCTGTATGTTGGGCGTCACTGTTGTCAATGGCTACTTCCCGTCCTCTTAGTGAAAAAGGTCATCTACGGTTTCCCGCATGGATAATCAGCTATTGGTTCTCGATCGTGTAGGAATAGGATTTACTATCCTTTTATGTCTCTCACCACGCCCTACAGTTGCGAGTTTGAAGCTCGTCACAGTCATCCCATCCCAGATCCTACTCGGAATACCACAGACAAGGTTTAGACTTTCCAAATCTCAAGAATGTTGCCAATGGATTCTAGCTTATACCACGAAGACTCTGATCTCACGGAATGGAAGGCTCTATTGCCAGGAGAGGCAACCATGCGTCGTGGACCAGGAATCCAAGAGATACATACTCTAGCTTTTGCAGGTAGAACAGAAGTGTTTGTCAGGCACGTGTTCATAAGGGAGAATGGTGATGAGTGTCACGGATCATCACATTCATCAGGTTGAAGTGCGAATGAATATCTTAGAATAAGAATAAGCATGAATTGAATAGAAAATAGTAGTAATTGCATTAATACTCGAGAAACAGCAGAGCTCCACACCCTTAATCTATGGTGTGTAAAAACTCCACCGTTGAAAATACATAAGTGATGAAGGTCCAGGCATGGCCGTGAGGCCAGCCCCCAATGTCTAAGATCGCATAAACTGATCAAAGATAGATACCAAGCTGAAAATACAATAGTAAAAAGTCCTATTTATACTAGACTAATTACTAGGGGTACATAAATGAGTAAATGACGCAGAAATCCACTTCTGGGCCCACTTGGTGTGTGCTTGGACTGATCATTGAAGCTTTCACGTGTAGAGGTCTTCCTTGGAGTTGAACGCCAGTTTGTAACTTGTTTCTAGCGTTTGACTCTGCTTTGCAAGTTGTTTCTGGCGTTTAACACCAGAATAAGGCAGAATGCTGGCGTTAAACGCCAGTTTTCTTCGTCTAAACTCGGGAAAAGTATGAACTATTATATATTGTTGGAAAGCCCTGGATGTCTACTTTTTAACGCAATTGAGAGCGCATCATTTGGACTTCTGTAGCTCCAAAGGTTTCATTTCGAGTGCAGGGAGGTCAGAATCCAATAGCATCAGCAGTCCTTCTTCAGCCTCTGAATTAGATTTTTGCTCAGGTCCCTTAATTTCAACTAGAAAATACCTGAAATCATAGAAAAAATACACAAACTCATAGTAAAGTCCATAAATGTGAATTTTGCTTAAAAACTAATAAAAATATACTAAAAACTAACTAAATCATACTAAAAACTATATAAAAATAATGCCAAAAAGCGTATAAATTATCCGTTCATCACTCTTCTTTTGGGAATTGTGATAGTTGTTCCCGTGCTGCATCTAGGTATTTCTTTATATTGGGGTCTTTGACTTGATAAGTGCCATTAATTTGTGAAGTTACCACTTGAAAATCACTAAACACTATCAACCTTTGTGCCCCCACTTCTTTAACCAGCAAGCAAGGCCTCATATTCTGCTTGGTTATTAGAAGCAAGGAACTCAAACCTTAACGAGAGTTCTATTCGAGTTCCTTGCTCAATTTCCAAGATAACACCTACTCCACTGCCAGCTTTGTTGGATGACCCATCTACGTATAAGCTCCAATTATTCGGGCTTCCCCAAATTTTAGTGTATCCGGCTATAAAGTCGACGAGATACTAGGACTTAATCATTGTCCGGGCTTCATACTTCAAATCAAACTCGGACAGTTCGACAACCTATCGTACCATCCTTCCTGCTAGGTCTGTTTTTTGTGGAATGTGCTTTATTGGTTGATTAGTATGGAGTTTTATAGTGTGAGCCTGGAAATAAGGTTAGAGCCTTCGAGAGGTGAGGATAAGAGCATACGCAAACTTTTCTATCTTTTGACAGATCATCTCTGCTCCTTGTAAGGCTTTACTGACAAAGTAAATAGGTTGTTGTCCATTCTCATCTTCTCGGATCAAGGCTGAGGCGATAGCTTGGCTCGCCACTGCCAGGTAGAGGAGAGCTCTTCTCCCGTAATAGGTCAAGTTAGTATAGGGGATTGGCCTAGAAATGCTTTGAAATCTTGAAAGGCTTGTTCACATTCCTAAGTCTTTTCAAATTGATTCCCCTTTCTAAGGATTGAGTATAATGGTAGGGACTTCAACACTAATCTTGCTAGGAACCTAGATAGTGCCGCCAACTTTCTATTTAATTGTTGGACTTCTTTGAGACAAGTCGGGCTCTTTATCTCTAGTATGGCTCTACACTTATCCGGATTTGCCTCTATGCCTCTTTGAGTTAGCATAAAACCTAAGAATTTTTTTACTTCTACTGTGAAGGTGCATTTTGAGGGGTTTAGTCTCATTCCATGTTTCCTTATTGTAAAGAATACTTCCGACAGGTTAGATAGGAGAGCCAGATCATCCTTGGTTTTTACAAGCATGTCGTCCACGTATATCTCCATGAGCTTTCCTAAATGGGAGGAAAACACCTTATCCATTGGTTGTTGGTATGTGGCTCCAACATTCTTTAACTCAAAAGACATTACTACGTAGCAATAGTTAGTCTTAGGAGTGATAAAGGAAGTTTTTTCCTGGTCTGGCGTGTACATCAAGATTTGGTTATATCCCGAGTATGCGTCCATAAAGAACAAGTACCGATAACCTAAAGCCGATTTGACCAAGGCATCGATGCTTGGGAGAGGGTAGGATCCTTGGAAAAAGCTTTGTTGAGGTCTATGTAGTCTCGCACATCCTCCACTTTCCATTCTTCTTTTTTACAAAGACCACGTTGGCCAGCCATAATAGGTATTTTACCTCTAACGAATTCGGCTTCCAATAATGCTTGCACATGTTCTTCCATGACCTAAGTCCTTTCAAGCCGAGTTTCTGATGCTTTTGCTGAATGGTATGGAATCTGAATAAATGGCAAGATTTTGAGACATCAGGCCGGGATCTATACCAGGCATGTCGGATGCTTTCCAAGCGAAGAGGTCGAAATTTCTTTGTAGTAAATCAACTAGTTGTGCTTTCAGACCTTCTTCTAGGTTAGCTCCTATATTCGTTGTCATTTTAGGGTGATCTCCGATTTGGACCTCCTCTACCTTTCCTCCAGATTTAGGTCGTAGCTCTTCCCGAGTTCGAATACTACCTGGGCGGCCTTTCAGGTTAAGGCTTTCATTATAATACTTTCGTGCCACCTTTTGATCTCCCTTTATGGTACCAATTCCTTCTGGAGTAGGGAACTTCGTACATAAGTGAGGTGTAGAAACCACTGTTGTAAGTCGGTTTAAAGTAGTTCATCCTATTAGGGCATTGTATGCTGACACGATGCCGACCACAATATAGTCAACGCTTAATGTTCTTGACTTAGTGCCTTTTCCAAAAGTGGTGTATAGAGAGATAAATTCAAGAGGTTGGATCGACGTGTCCCCCAATCCGAAGAGGTTATCTGGGTAAGCCTTTCGATCCTTTTCTTCTAACTCGAGTTTGTTAAAGGCGGGTTTAAATAATATATCTGCCGAGCTGCCTTGATCCACTAGGGTTCTGTGGAGGTTTGCATTAGCGAGGATCATTGTTATCACCACTGGGTCGTCGTGGCCAGGTGTTACTCCTTGAGTATCTTCTTTAGTGAACGAGATAGTTGGCAAGTCAGGAGTGTTGTTATCTTTCCCGACTTGGTACACCTCTTTAAGATGCCTTTTTCATGATGATTTCGAGATTCCTCCTCCAACAAACCCGCCATTCATCATGTGTATTTGTCGTTTAGGGGTTTGTGGGGGCATTCTCGCCATCCTCCGTCTTCATCTCTCCTTTTTTTTCCTTTGGTCGTCTAACCTTTTTGCCAAGAACCTATCTAGTCAACCTTCCTTGGCCAACTTCTCAATGGCATTCTTTAAATCATAGCAATCATTGGTAGAGTGCCCGTAAATTTTGTGGTACTCACAATATTCTATCCAACTTTCTGCCTTTTTGTGTTTGATTGGACGAGGAGGTGGAAGCTTGTCGATATGGCATATCTCCCTGTAAACATCTACAAGAGAAACTCGAAGTAGAGTATAATTATGATACCTTCAAAATTTTTTCAAGTTGTACTCCTTTTTTCTTAGCTTCTTTCTCTTTTTTCTGAGGTGGATAGGATAAGCTGGGCCTTGGGAGAAGATTTCATAGTCGCGAGTTCTCCTCCATGTTGATGTACTTTTCTGTCCGTTCTTGTACTTCGTACAAAGAAGTTGGGTGTTGCTTGGATATTGATTGCAAGAACGACCTTTCTTTAAGGCCATTAACTAATCCCATTATCACTGCTTCAGTCGGTAAGTTTTGTATTTCCAAGCATGCTTTGTTGAACCTTTCCATGTAATCTCAAAGTGCTTCTCCAATTTCTTATTTAACTCCTACCATGCTCGAGGCATGCTTCACCTTATCCTTCTGATTTGAGAATCTAGTGAGAAACTTCCTTGCCAGGTCATCAAAGCAAGTTACCGACCTCGGTGGTAAGTTATCTAACCACTTCATCGCAGTTTTGGTCAGATTTGTTGGGAAGGCTTTGCAACGAGTAGTATCAGAGGCGTTGGCTAGGTACATTCGACTTTTGAAATTGCTAAGATGATGCCTTGGGTCGGTCATTCCGTCATAGAGATCTATGTTAAAGATTTTGAAATTTCTTGGAACCTTGACTCGCATGATCTCTTCAACTAACATATCTTCACCTCTGAGAGGGCTTTTCTCCCGATCTGTTCGATTGCTTCGCCTTTGAAGATCAGCCTCCAACATTAACAACTTTTCTTCCAACTCTTTTCGTCGTCGTACCTCCCTGCGCAATTCTTGTTCTACTTCACGTTGTCGTTCAGCTTTTAGTTCGAGTTGCTCTAATCGTCTGCAGTGGTCATGGACTAACCCTAGTATGTTCGTTTGATGAGGAGGTTCTTCATCTTTGGGTGGATGGATCTCTGATTAAATCCGCCTCGGTTGAGGGTTTTCCGAGCTTCCTTCTCCATGGGGAACATGTGTTCTTTCTCGAGGTGGAGGTAGTGCTAGTGTGAGGTCATCATGGTGGGGGCTCTGGTTCTGACTTAGACGTCGTGTGACCGTCTTCATATTAATTGTCCGCCATTATCAAGAGTTGATCTTAGGTCTCCGGCAACGGCTCCAATGTTCCGAGTGTTACCTGAAAAGATGATTTGGGTCTGAACGTGAGGCCCAGACTCTTTGTAAGGCAGGATCCAACTTGTTCTGGTGTCAAGGTATCGCCGTCCGAGTTTCTCGTGAAGGGGGGAGGGTCAGTACCTGCAAGAGACTCCGATGCTTAAGTTAGCAAGGGATTTAAGTTGGTTTTTATTAGATTAGAACGTGTATATACCTGAAGGGTGTCAATGTATTTATAGTAGAGTCGATAACCACCTTTTGAAGTAGTTCCACCTTTGTTGGGGATAACCGTTCTCTTTATCTTGGGAGTTTGTTAGAATCTATTTTTTAAGAGAGATAAAGATAGTATGAGAGATTCGTGGAGGCAATTACTTATTTGGATAAGTGAATTTGGACATTCTTGTTGTGTCCGACCTCTTAGGAGGTCGGGTAAGAGAAGGCCCTTTGTGGACCTTTATGCTTAATGGGCATGACTTTATGTTTTAGATCAGAGTATGAACAAGTATTATTCTCTTTCTTTCTTGGCCTATGTTGTTAGTATATTAATCCTGTCACTCTTCACGTAAATTATTTGACTCGTTTTCGCTTCGATTCTGATTTTTCTCTAACAATCAACACATGGAACCAAACAAACATGGGTTATCAATATGTTAATTCCACAAATGAAAAATATTTGCTTGACTTATAATTTTTCTTGTACATATACTTTCTTTTTTTCCATGGTCTCTTTCATTAATTTATTATTGATCAATGAATTACTATATACAAAAATACAAAATTTATATTTTTGATATTTGTTTAAATAAATTAATGAATTAACTATTAGATCATATTAGATCATTTTAAATTGATTACCTATACTACTATTATTTAATCAACATAGTTCATGTTATCAATTGTATAAAACCAGCAACAAACACATGGCTCAAACCAACTTTCCAGTAAACATCCTCATCCTCATCAGTACACTAACTTTATATACGTATTGACACCAAATAAATAGAACAAACAAAATCCCTGCGTCAAAAAAACTTAAAATAACACAGACAAACAAACAAAGACCTTGAACCGCCATGAGCAAATCTTATTAATTTATCATCTGATCCCAAAGTGCTATTCTCTTATATTTAGTTTAAGATACCAAATATACAATGAACACGTGCAAAGAAAAAATTTGGTAAAACAAAGTGCAAGGAAAAGAAGTGGCTCTAAATCACTGTAGAGGAGGCTATGTTGTGTTTAATTAGCTTAATTTAGTTAGCACAAGATAAGACGGTGACTTTCATAATCCGTCATTGATTTTTAATTATAATACGTAAGAGGGATGCATTGTCTAATTCTTAGATCACAACTTATGTCTCATTTTTTGTCCTAGCTTAATCTGAATACAAAATATAAAATTATTAAAAAAATATTTTTTAATATATTAAATATATTAAAATTATTAAAAAAATTTATTATTAAATTTTTAAAATATATTTTTAGGACAAAAATTAACTAAATCTTTTATTTAAACAAAAATTAACTAATAATTATTTAAACCTGCAATAAAAAGATAAGATAAGAATTTCTTAAAATAAACAAAACAATCATTTATTTTAAAGAGATTTATTACACATCCAAGTATTGTTTCATTCAAGTTCATCCAAGTAAGTCCAACACCAATAAAAATCACTCTCATTAAAGGAGCGTGATCACACGCGCGTTTCATAACGCAACTCTTCGTCTTCGTCTTCTCCTTTTCCGTTTCCTCTTTCTTCTCTTCCTCCTCCTCATTCTTCTTTTGAATTTGCGCACGTAGGTTTCATTATAGTCATCATCAACAACACCAACATTTTGCTTGGTTAAGTGGAGTTACTCATTTTGATTCACTTTATTGTTAATGTGTCCAGTTGAGTCTTTCTGCATGTAGAAATGTTTTTCTTACTGATTGAATGTTTATCACGTTTTATTCAACACATGATTGGTGTTCGGTTCAATGGTGTTGATAATTTTGATTCACTTGATTGTTATGTGTTCAGTTGACTTCTTTTGCATGGAAAAATGCTATTCTTGATGATTTAATGTTTATGACATTTTATTCGACACATGAATGTTGCTTGGTTCAGTGGAGTTGCTCATTTTGATTCACTTAATTGTTAGTGTATTCAGTTGAGTCCTTGTGCATGTATAAATATTTTTTTTATGATTAAATGTTTATCACGTTTTATTCAGAACATCAATAGTGCTGGTTTAGTGGAGTTGCTCATTTTGATTCACTTGATTGTTAGTGTGTTCAGTTGAGTCCTTGTACATGCAGAAATATTTTTCTTGCTGATTGAATGTCTATTATGTTTTATTCAGCACATGATTGGTGTTTGGTTCAGTGGTGTTGGTCATTTCAGTTCACCTGATTGTTATGTGTTCAATTGACTTCTTTTGCATGGAAAAATGCTATTCTTGATGATTTAATGTTTATGACATTTTATTCGGCACATGAATGTTGCTTGGTTCAGTGGAGTTGCTCATTTTAATTCACTTAATTGTTAGTATGTTCAGTTGAGTCCTTGTGCATGTATAAATGTTTTTCTTGATGATTAAATATTTAGCACGTTTTATTCAGAACATCAATAGTGCTGACTTAGTGGTGTTGGTCATTTCCGTTCACCTGATTGTTATGTGTTCAGTTGACTTTTTTTGCATAGAAAAATGCTATTCTTGATGATTGAATGTTTTTGACGTTTTATTCAGCACACAAATGTTGCTTGGTTCAGTGGAGTTATTCATTTTGATTCACTTGATTATTCGTGTGTTTAGTTGAGTCCTTGTGCATGTAGAAATATTTTTTTGATGATTAAATGTTTATCACGTTTTATTCAGAACATCAATAGTGTTGGTTAAGTGAAATTGCTCATTTTTATTCACTTGATTATTAATGTGTTCAGTTGAGTCCTTGTGCATGCAAAAATATTTTTCTTGCTGATTGAATATTTATCACGTTTTATTTAACTCATGATTGGTGTTCCGTTCAATGGTGTTTTTCTGTTCTGCACAATTCAAAACTCTTCCTCCTCACCTTCTACTATTTTTTTTACCACAGAGAGGAGAAAAAAGACAAAAAAATACAACAACAACAACAACAAAAGAATGACGATAAGAAAAAAATACGTGAAGAAGAAGGATCACGAAAAAGAAAAAGGAGGAGGAGGAGGAGGAGGAAGGCGAAGAAATAGAAAAAGACGCTCCGTGCGTAAATAAATGTGAGAAAAAGAAAAAACGTAGAGGAGAAGAGAAGAAGCGTGAGGAAAAAAGAAAGCGAGAAAAGCGCGTGACCTAAAATTACTTGGATGTGGAAAATATCTCTAGACAAGAAATTTTACACAATTAAAACAGTAATCATTGTATTGAAAAAAATAAATAAACAAAACAATGCTTTAATTTTGATGGGCTAAATTCATCATTTAAATTTTTCTTATCGTAAAAATAAAATATGACTAGAAAGGTTAACTTCATTCATTTCCCTCCTACTTGCTAATATTCATTCTTCACTTCATCTGCCACAAAATACAATATTCTGCATTTTACAAGAAAAACTATGATAGAATGTTACAGACTCATCACCAGATTCCACATTTATCTACATCAGCTTCAAAAATTCTAACCCCTTAAAGAACCATACTAAAAACTTGATTCTTTATTCCTCCTGACCCCAACCTATGTTCTATCTAAATATATATCCCCATATTTTTAACTACTACATATACTTTCACTATAAAGGTTAAGAGCAGCTTAAAAACGGTTTAACCTTTCTGAGTTCACTTGGATACACCAGCACAGAATCTACACATAGCCCCCCTTTGGTGTGTGTGCAATCAATTTGAGTCATGGAGAATTTAATTTTTGTTGATGTATTTCCATCCTCCACAACAAAATTGCCACCATGGTAGAAGCTCCATTTGCCAGGTTCTCTCAGAAAACACTGGGATGAAACAAACTGGCCATCTGAAGTACATAGCTGGAACCTTACAGGCTTTACATCCCAACCATGAACATGTTCCGTGTTGCAGACCCGTCGGCCAAATCTCTTGGAGGGTTGCCCTAGATGTAGTCTGAAGAACAAGCTGTATGTTCCGGCTGGGAATGGGAACTCCACTTCTCCGTCCACTTCAAACCACCAGATTTGCTGAAGGTATGCGACGGTACTGAATCTGCAAAAATGATGGAAAAAAGCCCAAGATTTACTCAAAAGTGTATTGAAGTGATTAACCATTTAAAACAAGACCTACTATTTTGACAGTTAAACTAGATGATTTTGAGGTTCATTACTTTAATTTCATCATCAACGAGAATAACAAAAGGGGAAAGATTCAACTATTTTCACCAATATGCATGTTCTTCCTTAACAAGAAGATTCCACAGAAAATTGAAGCTAATCCAGAAAGTCACACATATATATCAGATCCAATGTTTTATATGAAACATAAATAATAGAGTAAAGACCCAACCCACCCTTTGTCTGTCCAAAAATAAGGGGACATTTCAGCCATCAACTTTCTCATTTTAGGACAATACGACCCTTTTGTTAAAAAATCTGTAAAATAGTAATGAGAATTAGTGTTGTGAGGGTTTTATTTGTAATTTGTGGGGGGTTTTAAACTCCCACAAACTATTAATATGTTTACTTTTAAAAAATTCCTTCACTAGCGGTGGTTAAATAGAGAAAGACCATTGTTGGAAATGATGTTGCAGGAAAAGAAAGTAATTGCAATTCAAAGACCTTTTAAAGGGAAAAAATAGCATAGAACAAGAAATGAAATAAGATAACATTAATGTTGATGATATTTGTATTGGTGATGATGACAATGGAAGAGATAACGATAGTGATAAAGTATGGTTACACAATAGAAATAGTAGAGATAGCAGTGATAACGATGAGAATGAATTGGTTATATTGTTGAAAAAAACTTTGTGGAGGTTTAAAACCCCCACAAATTACAAATAATACTCCCACAAAATTAATTTTCGTTACTATTTAATAGATTTTTTAAGAGAATGGTCATACTGTCCTAAAATGAAAAGGTTGAGAATTGAAGTGTCTCTTTTCTTGGACAAGGGGCATCTTGTCCTTCGTAAAAATAGACAGGGCCGGATTGGATCTTTACTCTAAATAATAGCATTACATACAAAAGTACTAATAAACTCTACTGAAAGTACAAATATAGAATATTTACATCAGCAGATTTCACTAAACCGCTGCCTGATCCACGCAAGGCCACAAACCATGTTGCCATCTTGTTTGGATTGCTACAAAATAAAACAAACTACTAGTTCAACCACCACCTAAACTTGCTTGGTATCAAAGCTGGGTTTCGATTTTCCTAAGGATTGCTATGTTCTGGGTTCTGGATCCCTATTATAAGTCTTCTTGGTTTAAGTGGGGAGAACATGGGAAGGTGGAACATTCAGGACAAAGTGAAAACGACTTTCAACTGAAGTTGTCACACCAAGTATAAACGGATCTTCACCAAAATGTTTGACCTTCTTGTTGGTTCACCTTTTCGACCAAGCAAAACTTTGGATTTAAAATAAGAAGCGAAATAATCCCTCAATTCCAGTTTCTCTGTCCTCAGTCTACTACCCCACTCCCTCTTGTGTTTTGCTAAATGGTAAAAGTTCAAATTTTCAGTCAATTCAAATACATAGAAATCATCAAAAAACTCATTTCTTCTATACGAGAATTCACCACTTTTTTAAACTTAAAAGCATCCTTCACTAGAAATTTATTTCTTCTATAACTTTCTTTTGTGGCCTCTTTCTTTTCCACTTTACTCCCTCAAAACACAGTGAGACATAACCTCAACACCCCTGACTTATCTATATGTAACACTAAATTTCTTTTTTAAAACAATAATAATAAAAAAAGAAGAAAAAGAATGGGAATTATAATATAAGAACCATATAACATACTCTGACGTTTTGCATCCTCTGCAATGGTTTGAAACTTGAAAGCTTTTCATAAGCCATCAACTACATAGCAAGCATAAGAAAGAGCTGTTCCCATTTGATACAAAATATCTTTCAAGGTAAGAAGATCGATGAGTGTGAAGAAGCTTACCTAGATTCTTCAGTTGGTATATAATTCCAATATCTTCGGTCACTGATACCCGTTATTGACAGTCCTTTAGCTGCTATACACATACAAAGCTTCCCTATGTTCTTGTCCAGCCAAAGTTTCTGCTTCCATCAAGAAAAAAAAAATTATCTTCCAGCGTGATGAGCATGGTAGCAAACACAAAACCTCATTTGACAAACCGAAAAATATGCAAAACCCTCTCACTCTTAGGGATCTAATACTTAAAAAGGAAAAAATTAAGAACTAGAATTATCTTTTGTTTTTATTTACTCTTCTTTAGGAACAAGCAACCAAATCATGATCACTTTTTATTTTCCCACGGCAGTGGATGAGTGCTACATTTAAGAATTTGCGGCTAGCCAATAAGTCGCTGGTATTCAAACCCCAACCCTTGTTTAAGCCAACTAGTGTGCTACCCACTGCACTAACCAAGTTGGTTGCAAATCATGACCATTTAACCAGTAAACCATAGAAAGAACAACGTTTCAATATTTTGCTTGTGCTAAACTAGTGGTTTCTACAACAAATTGATTACCTTGGTGCCTCCATCGAAGGTATTGGTTCTGCAGAGCGCAGAGTATATGCCTCTCTTTCCATTTTTGAAATCGGTGGGTAAACCATTGAAGATTTGGCGAACAAGAACGTGGTAATTGGAAGGAAGCTTGGATTCCCAAACGAAATCGGCGGAGGAGGCAGCCCTGAAAGTGCGGGTCAAGGTGGCGAGCTTGCAAATCTGCGGAGGGTCCAGGTACTCCATGATCAGAGCCACGCAGCTCTCCGGCAACTCATCCATGCCGCACGACGGTGACGGTGACGGTGACGGTGGTGACGAGTGAGAGGAAGAGAAGCTGATTCCCATCAAAGACAGCACTAGAAGGTTCCAAAGAGAAAGAGAGAGAGGAATGAATGAATGAATGAGACTGAGATAGAGGGAGGGAGAAGTAGGGAAGGGCTTTTATGTTGATGAGTAATGACTATGGAGTAACGAGAGGGTGACAGCAGAGAAGAGAAGAGAAGAGAAAAGGGGATGTGTGATTCGGACACAAAGCGGAACAACAACGCAAAGAGAAAGGAATGAGAAACACGACAACAAGAAAATTAGAAAGAAAATATCATGGTCACTTCCATCAACACCTGCCCCGCATCTTATCTTATATATACTATACCATACCTCGTTTGTGTTAAGTTCTTAAAAAACCAAAATATTTAAACTATTTGTTTTTCAATAATATAAACAAGAATTTTTATAAAATCAAATACAATCTTTGAGAGCCAATGAACTATACAGTTTAAAAATGGCATAATCTCTTTATACTTATTTAGATATTACGAATTTGAGTCTCTCTATTTTTGATAAAAAAAAATATAATCTTTGCATGTATGAATTCTTCTCCTTTTTTTTTTATCGTCATCGTCAATACTACCACCACCTCATCATTCTTCTTTTCTCATTTGAATTTCTTTTTTTCTTTCTTTTTCTTCTCCTCCTTCATCATCATGATTATCATCGTCGTTATCATTATCTTCTTTTTACACATATCGTCATTATCGTTATCGCCGTTATTGTTATTGTTATTGTTGAATTTATGTCATGGTGATAATATTGTCTGATCCAAAATTGATTTTCGATGTTTTTTTGTTCATGATTCAGTCTTGTTTGTGTGATTATTTTCGAACTGAGTTAATTATGTCGCAATTGTTATGTAATGTCGCTTCATTTCTGAGTAAATTATGGTGCATTTGGACTCGTCCTACACTATTCAAAACTCTTTCTCCTCTTTCTTCTCATCTTCTACTGCTTCTTTTTTTTCATCTTTCTTCTTCATCTTCACCTTCTTATTTCATTTTCTCAAAATTCTTTTTGAGTTACTATCTTGAGAGGAATAAAACCAAAAAGAAAAGAAAAGAAAATATCAAATAAAAAAGAAGAAGAAACATATTAATAACGTTGTTTGATCCAAAATTGATATTGGATGTGTTTTTGTTCATAATTCAGTCTTGTTTGTGTGCTTGTTTTCGAAGACGAAAAGACTATGCCATTTAATCTATAGCTCATTGGCCTTTACTACTTTAATTTAAAAATGATAAAATTTTTACTCTTCTTTATTGACTTTTTACTTTAAAAAATTTAGTATTTTTTTTTCTTTTATTTTTTTGTTTTTAATTTTTTTTGTATTTTTTTCTATTCTATGTTTTTCTCTCAAGAACAAGAAGGACAAAAAATGGAAAAAAAAACATAAAGCACGGAAAAATGTAACAATTTTTTATAAACACACAAATTTTATAATTTTTATCTCTTTACTTCTCTAAATCACAATAAGAAAAATAAGAAAAAAAAAAGAAAAAGTAGAATAGGAGTAATGTGGCTATTTTTTGAATATTTTTTTTATATTCTTTTGAAATATGTACTTAAGAACTTGGTCGAAAAATTGTTTGTCGGGCACTAATATGCTATATTTTATTTATTTAATTTAATTTATTTTTTAGAATCGTCTATCTATCGTGAAAAAAGTTATATATCTGGTCCTTTAAAGACCGTATGAGAATATGTTAAGTTAATAGATGTACAAAACTTCATACAGAAATACAGAATAATGTTTTATTAAAAAATTTGCTTCAATATTTTTTATAATTGCAATTGATGCATGAGATGAGTTAGCTATTTTTTTTTTGCAGTAGTAAATTTTTTTTAAGTGATACAAAAAACACATACATATACACATTATGCTGTATGAATTATCTATGCCACCATCTATGACTTTGAAATGTTAAAAAAAAGTAAATTATATTTAGACTAATTGATGTTTATGCTATAAAGGCTATTATTTCTCAATCAAGTCCAAACGAAAGATGCTTGATAATTTTATAACTCATTTAACTTGTACAAGACCTACATTACATTCTATCAGGGCCTTCGATCCTTCAATCTGCAATGATGATGATTCTTGACGACGGAGGAGGAAAGCACAGGATCAACTACTGCGCATGGAACTCCTTCAAAGTATGCGCTTACTAGCTTGGAAACAGGGTGTTAGATAAGAGATCTTCTAGTTCCGCCATTCCTAGTTGCGGAGGGTGGTGTGCTGACTTTATGAATGGGAGAGAAGATGCTTGCTCTAAGCGGTGCCGCTTTCTCTTTGACTTTTCGTGCTTTCTCTCTAACGTTAATTGCAATTTGTTTGAGCAATTACAATATATCTCAATAAAAAGATGAGCCAAATCCTAACTTGGTATATTTTTATATTAGGCCCAAAATTTTTAAAAATTCATAATGTGTCCTGATCCTTTAAGAATCTTAAAATTCTTTCACTATACTAGAAACTTCCTTCATTTATATAAGGATTTTAAAAAGAGTCTCGCTAGGGAGACAATGAAGTTTTCATACAATGTATACAATAGGTTATTTATATGCCCAAATTAAATTAATGATCCCTATTTACCCTAATTACTATCCCTAAATCAAATTACCCCCAATTTACCATTGATGACCATCCGTGACCCTAACCCTCAAAAACATCACTGTCGCTGCTCCCAAACCCCCTCTGCCGCGTCACTGTAGTTGGTCACCACCTCCCTTCGCCGCGCACCCGCCTTTCTCGCGACCCGCATCAGCTCCAACGCTAACTGCGTCGACGACTCCTGTTCGCGAGCATACACCATCACTGGCAGCATATCCGCATTGCAACCTCGGCGCTGAACCACCAGTCCGTCACCGCCGACCCGCCAAGCATCGCCCAATCCCCGCGCTTGTACGTTGTCGCTTGAAGCATTCCCGTGCCACTGTTCGCAGCGGAGGATCCGCTCCTTGTGTCGCCAGCTGACGTGGACCATTCACCTG
>NC_029772.3:59988369-59992007 GCF_000817695.3 Arachis duranensis | reverse complement strand
CCACGGTAGTGGGCTAGTTTCTTCGTTTCATGATTCATTATTGCTATTGCATCTTGTTCTAGAGACAGATTGTGTTGCTGGGATGGTTGATTATACATAGTTAAAATGCAATAGGTACAGTTTTAGTATTCTGTAGCATGTGGGATGAGAATTTGGTTGAGATTGTTGCAATTGATTTAACTTTAGTGCGAGAATGTTCAAAAAATTTTGCCAATCTAGTTTAGAAAGAAGAAAATATTTTTCCCTACCCGTGTGGACCGTTACATGCAATGTGACGTAAACTAGTTGACCATTGTCGATGTTTGGTTGACCCTTATTGGATGGTTACATTAGTAGGGTATTAGAT
The DNA here is from genome assembly GCF_000817695.3 of Arachis duranensis. NCBI lineage: Eukaryota > Viridiplantae > Streptophyta > Magnoliopsida > Fabales > Fabaceae > Arachis > Arachis duranensis. The sequence goes on along the minus strand of NC_029772.3, from coordinate 59,991,661 downwards.
GGTTGGTCTGTATGATAGATACTTTGATTATTTAATTGGATGGTTACTTCAATATGTTATCGGATGGTTGGTTTTCGTATTCAATTTTATGCTTGCCTGAACAAGGTTTTCCTCTTAAGTAAAAATGGTTACTATAGGGACATTTTGCTTATTGATTTTGATGATCGTGAATGCTAGTTTGATTTTATTATGTTGAAGTCTTCTTTGAATTGGTTGATGGTTGCATGGTGTTTTTTTTCCCTTTCTTGGTTTGCTTTTGTTAGGAAAACAAATGCATGTTTGATGCTCAAATCGGGTTATAATCTGAGATAGTAAGTACCGATTTTTTACTGAAATAGATGGCTAATTTATTATCTATTCGGATGGCTATTTTTGGCTATAAAAACTGATTTATAGGGCTGTGATGTTGTTGCCTTGTATGAAAATAATTTATCTTGGTGGTTGTTGTGGCTTTAATTAATTGACCAAGTCGCATTGACCAATTAAATTCCTACTGAGAATTATCACTTGAAAATTATCACTTGCATGGCAAACAGAAAATGAATTTACATATATGGTTGGTGATTACATCTTTAGGCTTTATTTTTTTTCGTATCCTAACGGAAAGAAGGAAGCATGTTGGCGGTTGAGGTTCTTGAGAAATAAGGCTAATAACATGAAGTAGGGGTTCATAAACATTGACATTAGCTTCAAATGAGAGAAGAAGTTTAAATTAAGAAATGAATGGAAGCAAAAGGAGATGAGTAAAGAAAACAAATTTGTTCAATGGGTGTGAAAGAGGTTTAATGTGATCAAAGGTGCTGCCTTATGGGGTCTTGATGACAACCAATAACCAGAATTTTGTTGGATTGAATGTAGAGGATGGCTTGCGGAACAGAAGCATTGAAAATAAAGCTGTGATTATTAGTTAAGGGGAAGAATGTTTGGCCAACAATTATAGAACGAAAGGTAAAGCCTATCGTGTACAAATACTTCCCTCTCTCTGAGGCAGCGGGGCACCTTGCATCATAGCTAGAAAGCAGCCAACATGTTGAGAAGATATTGCTCGCTCCATGAATTTCTTTGTTCTATAATACTGAACAATGCAAATGATAACATACTATAAATTTTCTGACTTTGTTAATCTTTATGTTATATATATGAACTCAAGAACTTATAAAACTGTGATTTACAATAAGCAAAAACGTGTTCTTATTTGTGTACAATGGGTTGGCAAAAAGCACAAAAAATTGAATGTTTGAAAGCTTTAAAAAAATACAAGAAAAAGAGCATTAGATTGGACTATGTCTATTGTGGGCAAAAGTTGAAATAAAATAGTACTAAACTACTAATCATGGTGAGACTAAAGCTAATATCTAACTTAATTTTGTCTTCAATAAATATACGTCAAACTAGTTAGAGACACGGAGCTACACTTTCTAATGTCATGTGGTTGCATGCATAAGGATACTGTTATTTTCTTAAATGTGTGGATAACTGGCTATGGACCAAAAATAAAAATGCTAGAAAAATTAGAGAGCAAAGTTAATTTCCTTGTAGGATCTCAAATAGGAAGTAACGGCTATGTTCAGTGACCACTAATCCTAATTTGTCTTTAATTATGCGTTTATGAATACAATTACAACTTCTTTATTAACTTATTTTTTCCTCTGAAAGAAACATAATAATAAATAGAACATCTAAATTACAATGAAAATAACCATCGTCCTACCTAGTAAAATGAACATCCGGCCTATTTTAGTTTCTCTTTTAATTTTTTGTTTACATCAACACAATAGGATCATAAATTATACTACAAATTGTATACCCAAAGTAATCATCCACTTTAGAATGAAAAGAACTATCCGCAATTATACTAAAATGAACATCCGCCTTAATTTAAATGGCTTAAAGTATAGTACATGATTTATCTCAATCGTTGATGCCAAAAAGAAAGGGCAATGAATAAGAGCAATATAAACATAGTAGTACAAACTATGGTGAGAGGAGCCTTTGCTGTAAGTTCTTCTCCACTCTTATTTTTGTAGTGAACTCCTTTGATAATTCCATTTTCTTCTAATAGAGATGTGACAGTTCCTTATTCTAATTTTACACTGCAAAACATAGTAGTACAAAATAAAATTAAACCAACTTAAACCTGCGGTTCATGGCAAAATAAAATTAAACTATATTCCAAACTTAATGACCAAGATCTGTCTCATCACTTTCAACCTGAATAAGATTCGAAACTTGCATGGCATTCATTTTCAAATAAATACACAAATCCAAAACAAAATAACTAATTATATACCGCACGATAAACTAAATAGCAATTACAAAAAAGCTCACTAAACAACCAAATTAATTCAACACAGACGCACAAATTAAGCTAATTATCATAAACATTTTGACATGGAAGCACATGCATAAAAAATCATATGCTGGAATTACTATATCTTTATCAATTTAATAAACAATTTTAACAATAATATTAATAATAATAATATCAATAACCAATTTTGTTATTTAATAGAATATACTAACAAGTTTACAGGGGCTGTTGCATTCATCAATAGGAGCATCGATGATTACTCATTGAGGAACAAGATTTTCACTGAAATCAAGTCTTGTGCTTATACATGCAAGATAAAGGAAAATTAGACTAAATAAATACATACGTACGTACTATGTATGAGATTACAAACTCTAAAGAGTTTCAAGCAATATATACAACATTTACAACATGTTTAAATGGCTTAACATATATAACATTTAAATCAACCAAATTTAACATATACAATATTTACATCTAATTTTTTTTATGATTGTCCATTAGTAGAGTGTAATATAAATGATCTTCAATTAAAATAGTAGATCTCTTTCAAAATATCCAGCAAGTCCTCCTTGTACAATAAAGTTATAAATTCGGGGTAATACTATGGTGAACAGTATTTTTGAATGAAGAGTGAAGATGGTTCTTTTTATAAAAGTAAAGGTCAAAAAAAAAGAAAGATCATGTGTAATGCACATGTCCTATATTAATATCTCCATCATCATATCCTGTATATCTCAATTTTTTCATGCTACTATTTTAAATTATGCAGTCAATTAGCTATTTATTTATTTATTTTAAAAAAGATAAATAAATCATTTTTACTTCTTAAGAAAAATACTCAAAGTTTGTTAAATAATCTATTTAATCTTGGTCTATGAGATTAATGGTTGATGAGCGGATAATTTGTACGCTTTTTGGCATTGTTTTTAGTATGTTTTTAGTATGATCTAGTTAGTTTTTAGTTAAAATTCACTTTTC
>NC_029772.3:59986299-59986646 GCF_000817695.3 Arachis duranensis | reverse complement strand
AATATTTTTAATTTGTGTCTTTTCAAGTCAATAATACAGAGAATTGAAGATTCAGAACATACAGCAGAGGTATTATACAGAAAAAGCTGGGCGTTCAAAACGCCCAGTGAAGAAGGACAGACTGGCGTTTAAACGCTAGCCAGGGTGCCTGGTTGGGCGTTTAACGCCCAAAAGGGTAGAGTTTTGGGCGTTAAACGCCAGAATGTGCACCATTCTAGGCGTTTAACGCCAAGATGGCACAAGAGGGAAGATTTTGTTTTCAATGCAAATTTTTTTCAAGTTTTCAAAATCTTTTCAAAATCAAATCTTTTTCAAATCATATCTTTTCAATCAAATCTTTTTCAAAT
>NC_029772.3:59985489-59986154 GCF_000817695.3 Arachis duranensis | reverse complement strand
ATATCTTTTCTTGATAGCCAAGTCATTAATTTTCAAAATCAAATTTTTTTTAAAATGTTTTTCAAATCATATCTTCTCAATCACATTTTTTTAAAACCAATCATATCTTCTTAACCACATATTTTTCAAAATAACTTTCAATCAAATCTTTTTGATTTCTAATTTCAAATTCTTTTTCAAAAATCACTTGATTTCTTTCCCACTTTTATTTTCGAAAATCAATTAGTGTTTTTCAAAATGTTTTCAAAATCTTTTACTTGATTTTCGAAAATTACTTCCCTTGTTCTCACATCCTTCTATTTATGGACTAACACTATTCCTTAATGCACAATTCGAACTCCATCTTCTTTGATAAGTTCGAATTTTCTACTTCTGCCTTCTATTTTTCTTTCCCTCTGACACCTCAAGGAATCTCTATACTGTGACATAGAGGATTCCACATTTTCTTGTTCTCTTCTCTTTCATATGAGCAGGAGCAAAGACAAAAGCATTCTTGTTGAGGCTGATCCTGAACCTAAAAGGACCTTGAAGCGAAAGGTAAGAGAAGCTAAGGCACAACTCTCTGTAGAGGACCTAACAGAAATCTTCAAAGAAGAAGAACCCATGGCAGCCGAAAACAACAACAATGCCAACAATGCAAGGAAGATGCTGGGTGACTTTACTGC
>NC_029772.3:59984414-59984741 GCF_000817695.3 Arachis duranensis | reverse complement strand
TGCACCAAGCAGTACTAAGGAAGCTTCATCTGAAGAAGAAGCTTATGATCCTGAGAACCCTTCAATAGAAGAGGTGAATTATATGGGAGAACCCTATGGAAGCACCTATAATCCTTCATGGAGAAATCATCCAAATCTCTCATGGAAGGATCAACAGAGACCTCAACAAGGTTTCAACAACAATAATGGTGGAAGAAACAGGTTTAGCAATAGCAAGCCTTTTCCATCATCTTCTCAGCAACAGATAGAGAGTTCTAAGCAGAATACCTCTAACTTAGCAACCATGGTCTCTGATCTAATCAAAACCACTCAAAGTTTCATGACTAA
>NC_029772.3:59983268-59983663 GCF_000817695.3 Arachis duranensis | reverse complement strand
AGGCAGAAACTGCCTCAAAAGAGACAGGATCCTGGGAAGTTTTCAATACCTTGTACCATAGGCACCATGACCTTCAAGAAGCCCTTGTGTGACTTAGGGTCAAGTGTAAACCTCACGCCTCTCTCTGTAATGGAGAAGTTAGGAATCTTTGAGGTGCAAGCTGCAAAAATCTCACTAGAGATGGCAGACAACTCAAGAAAACAAGCCCATGGACTTATAGAGGATGTTCTGGTAAAGGTTGAAGACCATTACATCCCTACTGATTTCATAGTCCTAGAGACTGGGAAGTGCATGGATGAATCCATCATCCTTGGCAGACCCTTCCTAGCCACAGCAAAGGCTGTGATTGATGTTGATAGAGGAGAGTTGATCATTCAAGTGAATGAAGAATCCTT
>NC_029772.3:59981909-59982710 GCF_000817695.3 Arachis duranensis | reverse complement strand
AAGCAAAAACAGAATGAAAAACAGGAAGAAAAATAGCACACCCTGGAGGAGAGCGTGCTGGCGTTTAAACGCCAGTAAGGCTAGCTGTTGGGCGTTTAACGCCCAGTCTGGCACCATTTTGGGCGTTTAACGCCAGAAAGGGGCATCAGACTGGCGTTAAACGCCAGAAAAGGGCAAGCATTCGGCGTTAAATGCCAGAAATGGGCACCAGCCCGGCGTTTAACGCCAGAATTGGCTCAAAACGCTTTTTTGCTTGCCACTTGGTGCAGGGATGACTTTTCCTTGACACCTCAGGATCTGTGGACCCCACAGGATCCCCACCTACCCCATAACTCTCTTCTTTCTTCTTTTGCTCGAGGACGAGCAAACCTTTTAAGTTTGGTGTGGTAAAAGCATTGCTTTTGTTTTTCCATAACCATTTATGGCATCCAAGGCCGGAGAAACCTCTAGAAAGAGGAAAGGGAAGGCAAAAGCTTCCACCTCCGAGTCATGGGAGATGGAGAAACCACTTTCCCTCCCAAACCCACCCATACATGACCGAACCATGAGCCCCCCCACTCCTATATAAACCCATCTTCACTCCTTTATTTTCACACAACCAAACCACCACTTCTCCCCCTTTTTGGCCGAACACAAAGCCATTCCCTTCTTCCTCATTTCTTCTTCTTCTACTCTCTTCTTTCTTCTTTTGCTCGAGGACGAGTAAACCTTTTAAGTTTGGTGTGGTAAAAGCATTGCTTTTTGTTTTTCCATAACCATTTATGGCATCCAAGGCCGGAGAAACCTCTAGAAAGAGGAAAC
>NC_029772.3:59966240-59979170 GCF_000817695.3 Arachis duranensis | reverse complement strand
TCTTCGTGGTATAGGCTAGAACTGATGGCGGCATTCAAGAGAATCTGGAAGGTCTAACCTTGTCTGTGGTATTCTGAGTAGGATTCAGTGATTGAATGACTGTGACGAGCTTCAAACTCCTAAGGGTTGGGCGTTAGTGACAGACGCAAAAGAATCATTGGATTCTATTCCGGCCTGATTGAGAACTGACAGATGGATAGCCGTGCCGTGACAGTGTGCGTTGAACATTTCCACTGAGAGGGTGGGAGGTAGCCACTGACAACGGTGAAACCCTTGCATAAGCTTGCCATGGAAAGGAGTAAGAAGGATTGGATGAAGACAGTAGGAAAGTAGAGAGACGGAAGGGACAAGCATCTTCATACGCTTATCTGAAATTCCTACCAATGAATTACATAAGTATCTCTATCTTTATCTTTATGTTTTATTCGTATATCATCATTCATATCCATTTGAGTCTGCCTGACTAAGATTTACAAGGTGACCATAGCTTGCTTCATACCAACAATCTCTGTGGGATCGACCCTTACTCGCGTAAGGTTTATTACTTGGACGACCCAGTACACTTGCTGGTTAGTTGTGCGAAGTTGTGTTTATGCCATGGTATTGAACACCAAGTTTTTGGATTCATCACCGGGGATTATTTGTGTTGTGAAAAGTATTGATCACAATTTCGTGCACCAATGGTCTAAATAGAAAAAGAGTGGCTTCCAAATGCTCAACCTTTGCCACAGCTCTAGAGTTTCTGTGTAAGAAGAAGCTGCATCCGATTGAATACCATGTTTAAATGGCTTAATTCAGATTCAACTTCAATTCAAACAAAATTAAATAAAATCCAATCTAAACAACATAATAAAAAAAACATGTGGAGCATGTGCATGCACAATCTAGCAAATTAAGTAACAAAGCAATGGCATAAAGCAGATAAACATCCACTTTGTCCATAAAAATAACTACTGCATATAGTACTTGAACCTTAGATTCGCACCCAATTTCAAATGAAGCTACATTATGCTGAGTTATAACTATTTTTGGATTTCAAAAAGCTAATAACAATCACAAAATCAGGAATTGAACTTTTATATTTGGTCTATCTAGCAGTTCATAACATTTACAGCAATTAAAATCTAACATCAATCACATTAAACAGCCAAACCCAAAATCAAAGAACATCTAAAATCTAGGTATGAAACAAACATACACTATAAAGTAGAACGATAGCTTTATACTGACCTTTTATAGTCCAAGAGGGGGACGAAGAGAAGTGTCGTGATCAGGCAGAGAGAACGGTGGCGTTGGATTCGTTGACGGCAGACCACAGGCGGCGCAAAGAAGACGCGGCATTTAGAGATGAGTATGATGCGACACAAGTCCACGCGGGCGTGTGGATGTCCGGCGGCCAGGCGACGGCGACGGAGAGCTCTTAGTCGACGACCGACGCTTGACGGTAGCACAAGGGAGGCGCACGGGACGATGGCAGCAGCAAACACCAAGCGTGAAGGGAAGATTCCATTCGTGCGGGAGGACCGGTTGGGTAGCGCCGACTGCTCAGGTTGCAGCGGACTTCATGGAAATTGGTTCTCTAGCGCCGGCGGTGGAACTCTCTTCAGTGGCTGTTCGGTCAAATTGGGGGAGGGGATTTCTACTAGGTCAAAAGGAGAGAGGGTTAGATGAAGGAGGTAACAACAAATGGAGAATCCTAATTTTCTTCGAATTTGAAATTTGAAATAAATAATAATTAATTATTTTAATTATCATTTGATTTTAATTACAAAATTATCCTCATTATACATATTATAGAGCAATTATATTGGTTCCGCATACTTTTCCTTTTAAAAAACACAAAATGATATTGATATATAGAAAATTAGAGTGATAAATATTTTTTTTTATATATTTATTCATAAATTGTTTTTTGTCTTTTATAAATAATCAAATTAGTTATATATTTTTACAATATCTTTCAATAATAAATTATTTAAAATAATCTAATCAATTTGTTTTATTGACCCATTTACATTTATGTATGTAACTATTTTATGCAAAAAATAAAAATATTACTTATATAAGAAAATAGATATTTGATGTTCATAAAAATTTGATCTGATTTCTGTAAAAAGATTTGATTATTTTATTGCAATAGATTTGATTATTTTGCTATCTGAGATTTAATTGTTTTAGTAATTGATTTCTTTTAAAAAAAGTGAAACATATATAAATATATATAAATGCATGATAATGAAATTGATGATTAATTTTTAATCTAATAAAATAATCCTTTTGTAGATATGTGTCACAAAATAAGCTGTGTTGTATTTGTTTGTGGTAAATTCTATGGCGTAGAATATAATTTTTTTTTCTACACATAGAATTTAGGTGGAAGCTTTTAAAAATAGATATTTGTTGTATTGCATTCTATCTTAAATCAAGTCTTGTAGTCTCTTGATTAATTAATAGAATAGTTTGCAGTGATTTATCTTTTTATATTAAGTATTAAATTTAATTAATTTTTTAATAAAAGTGTTAATTAAACGGGTTAAATTTTTTTGTAACAGACCAGTTAAAAATTTGTACCATACTTAAATTTGGGCTAAAATAAGTCCTGCTTTTTATCGTTATAGTTAATTAATTATTATAGTTTGTTGTTTATAACTTTATCAATTATCCGTAACCAAAAAAAGAAAAAAATACCAATAGTCGTTTTTTATTATTTTAGTCAAAGATAAAATAAAATAAAATATTAAAAAATAAAAATATTATTTTATCGTGCGATAGAAAATATTCATTTAGAAACTAAAATAAAATATTTCAATATTTAGTTTTCATAAAAAAACAATTATACATATAAGTTTGGTGTGTAAGCATAATAATTATAAGGATTAAAATATAATGAAATAAAAGTATGGTCATACTATTCATTTAAATTGGAATAATTCTCAAATTGGTACCAAAATCGGTGTAAACACTTATGTTTCTCATAAACCAACAAGAAAAAATGAAATTGTATGTTAGTATTGATAAACTCATATTTTATGATATATTTTGTGCTGAATTTAAGTGATTTATTCAATCTTTCACCCACTTATGCATGTGAAATTGCATGGTTTTACTTTTCTTTCCTTATTATGTGATGTATGTGAAAAACATGTTTCTTAGGCTTTAAAAATATTAATTTTAATTACCTTGTATTGCCATTCGATGCCATGATTTGTGTGTTAAGTATTTTCAGATCTTCTAAGGCAGGAATAATTTAAAGGATGGAAAGGAGATATACAAAAATGAAAGGAAAGCATAAAATGGAGTTTTTGAAGAAACTGGCAGAAATGCGTCCGCATGGACGACGCGAACGCGTGGTTCGCACAAAAAGGAATCGACGCGAGCACATGGATGAGGCGAACGCGTGACTTGCGAAATACAGCTGACGCGGGCGCATGACTGACGCGACCATGTGGAAGAGCAACACTCCAGACGACGCGACCACGTGACCCACGCGGATGCGTGACGTGCGCGATCTGCAGAATTTGCAGATCTCGTTTTCAGCAATTTTTTGGCTCTTTTTGGCCCAGATCCAAGCCCAGAGAATACAGACCAAAGGCTGCAAAGTGGAGGAATGAAGCGGACAATTGGAGAGAGAACTCATGAGGCACTTTTGATAGTTTAGATGTAGTTTTTGGTGAGAGAGGTTCTCTCCTCTCTCTTAGGTTTTAGGATTAGGATTTCTTTAATCATTAGGATTACTTCATCGTATCAGGTTCAATAATTTATGTTTCTCTTCTACTTTTATTTACTCCGATACTTTTATTTGTGTTTGATTTATGTCGCCCAATTGGCTTATGAATATTGTCCATGTTAGAATTGACACCTTTATTTAATATAAATTGAGGTATTTCAGACTTATATGTTACTGATTCTTGGGATCTATCCAAATTATTTTCATTCAAGTAGATTTTATTCCCTTTTGGCTTTGGTTGATTAATTGGTAACTCTTGGGTTGTCAAACTCAGCAGTGGTTAAAATTGGCAGATTCTAATTGATCTAGATCGCTCTAAAGCTAGTCTTCCCACAGGGATTGACTAGGACTTAAGGATCAAACTAATTAGTCCACTTGACTTTCCTTTGCTTTAGTAAAGGTTAACTAAGTGGGATTAAAACCCAATTCTCATCACACTTGATAAGGATAACTAGGATAGGACTTCCAATTTCTCATATCTTGCCAAGAGTTTATTTTATAGTCATTTATATATTTTTCTTGTCAATTAAATTACTTATTCAACCCTTTTAAAAACCCCAAAATATACCTTTGCATAACCAATAATAAGAACATACCTCCCTGCAATTCCTTGAGAAGACGACCCGAGGTTTGAATACTTCGGTTTATAAATTTATTGGGTTTGTTATTTGTGACAACCAAAATATTTGTACGAAGGGATTTTGTGTTGGTTTAGAATCTATACTCACAACGCGACTATATTTTTTACAAATTCTTTACTAGCGAAAATCCTAACGTCAAAATGGCGCCGTTGCCGGGGAATTGCAAACGTGTGCCTTATTATCGGTTATTGTAAATATTTTTCTTTTGCTTGTTTATTTGTTTTTTGTTTTCCCTTCTTATTTATGATAGCTACTATGAATTCTCACCCCTCTCGCTTTGAGTTTGGTTCTAATTTTGTTGAAAGGAATGGAAGCCATAACAGGACTATGCATCACGGTCTAAGCAATCAAAGATGGATGGAGCCAAGAGGATCTGATCACCCCTTTAGGCAACAACACCCTCTTAGATATCATGGACAGAGACCATTCTACAATGCATGCCAAGCTGGTAGATATGGTGGACCGCCTTGTAGCTACCAACAAGCCCCACCCTATGCTCAGAGACCATCCTTTCAACACAACCTCAACCCACCATACTCACAAGCTTCTTTTCACCATTCGCCACCATATGATCCTTATCCGCCCCAACGCCAATCTAATTACTCCCAAGAACCACCACTCCTCTATACACCATGTTCACATTCATCGAGCCAAGAATAACAGGTTTGCTTCGAAGAATCAGTAAACCAATTCAATGCAACCCTTCATCAACTGGAGCAAGCAATAAATCAATTATCTTCCAGACGTTCGGACACTCAACAGACTCCCATGACTTCATGTGGAGAATCTAATGAAGAATGTATTGTGAAGAAGACACGAGAAGCTCCAGTGGACAGCATAGAGCATAACTTTGTACTGGAACAAGTAGAGGACGCTGTCATTGTAGAAGAAGAAGAGTTGGTTAAAGATTTAGGGGATGCTGAATCTCCGCAGGAATCCAGAGTTGTAGAGAATTCCGTCGAGGATGCTACAATTAATGCTAAGGAGGATAGTGCACAGCCTCCAAGGTAGGTATCTTATGAGGAACTAGACGGAATAACACAAGACTCAAGTTTTCTTGATGATGACAGTCACCACTCAAGTTCTCCTAGTAATGCTCTTGCATCCGCAAGTGAATTCTTTGAGACAGAAGAATCTTCCCCAAGTGAATATGAAAGATGATGTAAAGGTCGACTTTTCTCAACCTCCCAATTATGACTCGAGTGATGAAGAAGATATCGGTGACCTTGATCAAGACATGGTTGAATTGGAAGAAAATTGCCAAGAAGTGAAAGAATTCACTGAAGACCACAAGGGAGTAAGTCTTGCAGAACCACCAGAAACACCTATCCCACGGCCATTACCACCCAATACGAATTTCAAGTGGGTAAAATCCTTGACCTTCATCTTTACTTTTCCACTTGAATATGGTTTACTTGAGATAGATGGCCAGCTTAGAGCTCTTTGCGGCTTTAAAAGCAAACGGGAAATGACTCGCACTCAGAGCTAGTATGCAAGATTCACTGAGGTTTCACACTTCAATTTGAGGTGCAAGAATTGGCGTCAAGCTCAATTGGAAGGATCTCGGATGCTGTTTGGCCACTGCAATGAGAATTCGGATTACTCATCACCCGACCGGAAAAATGCAGACCAAGACAAAGACGGGTGTAAAAGTAGAATTTGGGATCATGGAATCTATTCTACCATTCAACACTCCGGGAGCCTGCAAGCCTGTTTGAACTCACCTAAGGGCTTTGTGTACCTTGTTTGGGACCCCGGAGGATGCTGGCATTCCAAACACTGGTGGAGATTTCTAGACGAATTCAAGTACAAGCCACCATAGCAGGAAGCTCATCAAATGTCCAACTTAAGGACTTTGACTAAAAGTGCTAGGTGGGAGACAACCCACCATGGTATGATCGTCCCTCTTAAGTTTTAATTCTAGTTTATTTTGTTTGTTTTTGAGTTTTTATTGAATCTGGAATCATGCATGACATTCATATTAGCATTGCATTCTGCATACTGCACATAAAAAAAAAGAGAGCATGCGACGCGACAGCGTCGCTGACGCGTCCGCGTCGCAAGTGCATTAAAAGAATAGGAAAGTGAATAGAGAGTCACGCTGAAGCAAGGCTGGAAGCGTGCCTTTAACACAATTGTTCCACACGACCGCGTGCCCCACACGATCGCGCCAGTTGCGAAAAAGGGCCTACCACGCGTCTGCGTCACTCACGCAAATGCGTGATATGGATATCGACATAAAGATCCAACGCCCAGAAATTTGGGCTGGAATCGTGCGGCTAGTTGCGCGTTTCGCACAACACAACCCACGCGGTTGCGTCCTTGACGTGATCGCGTCAGTTGCACAACATCAATCCCACGCGACAGTGTGAGCGACGCGATCGCGTCGCATGGATTGCACACCACCCCAAAGGAGACAGAGAGTTGCGCGGAACTGACGCTAGAATTGTGCGTTTTGCACGATTTCCAACGACGCGATCGCATGCCTCACACGACCGCGTCTTTCATTATCTACCCATTCCATGCGATTGCGTCACCCACGCGATCGCACCAACCCCATTCCACACTAGCCACGCGACCGCGTGCCCCACGCAATCGCGTGGATTGCAAATTATTAACCCCCTGTGACGTGAAACCCTACCCATCGCGCCCCCATTCCATTTCTTCTTCTTCCTCCCCCTTCTCTCTTTTTTCTCTCTTTTTTCTTCTCCCCTCCACCACTCCTGCCCCCCTCCGTGACCACCACACTCACCGCACCGCCCCCAACTGCCGCGTCAGCCACCACCACCATCCCCCAGCCATCTCTCTGCCCCACTTTCTTTCCTACGCCTACCAGGTTCCGCCGAACACCACCCTTCTTTCAATTCCTACTTAATTACATCTTTTTCTATTTATGTTCATCATTAGGCTAGGTAGATATGCATGTTGTAGTGGATTCTAGGTGGTTAGGTAGCCTAGGATGTGGTTAGTGAATTTAGGCCTGATTAATTGCACTGTTCCTATTTCTTGTTTTATACTTTTCACAAATCTGCTGTTACTGTGATGTTAGTATTGTTCATATGCTGTAATTTACTGTTTCTTGCTGCTTTGTACACTGATTTTTCATGTTCGTATTCCTTATATGTAATTGCAGCTACATTTTCATTCATATGAACTGTCCTGCTTACTGTTTATTTTTCGGGAACCTCCGATTTTAGCCGGAATGCTGCACAATTTTCTGTAAATTATCTTAATATTCATTCATGTTTTGGTTTTGGCATTTTGCATTTGGCACCCCTCAGCTTTGATCAAACCAATTCATGAATGCGCAGGCTAGCATTCCTACTCATCTTCTTTTTCGGTTGATAAATCACTTTATCGATGATTAGATTTTATTTTTTTCCTACTTTTATCATCATCAATAACCTGATATTTTTGAATATGAGTCGACTGTTGCTTACAAATTGTGAAATTCTTGTTACTTAGGAACAACTCATCATGCCACTTACTCTGACTTCCTTTTTACTAACTCACTTATTTTCGCCTTCTCACCTCTTTTTCAACTTTAACCACTCTTGACTTTTTCTAATTTTTGACTAACTCCTTCCACTTCTTAACTCATGGCATGATTATTATTGCTCCTAATCAACATGAATTCTATTTATATTACATTTTGGTTTGAAATTTCCCATCTCCGCTTTTTAACCCATAAGCAATCCAAAATGCACCATTATTCAACTCATTTCATACCCTACTGCTCCTTTGCCACTTTGTGCTTATCTTGTTATCTGCCTACTTGTTTTCCCATTTTTATTATATCCTAGATCTCTGTTTTCTTTCAGGAAGTCTGAGCCACAAGGAAAGGGAAAAGGAAAGGCAACCACTAGCAAACGGAAATGAGGTGAATCCTCTATGTCTCACCTAGAGCTTCTGCATGATGACTCCTGGCGGGAAAAACACTTTACCGCGCAAGAGAAGGCTGACATGCTCCTCCCTGCCAATGATCCAATTAAGTTTGCAAACCGATACTGTGAGCTGAAGTTTCCCGTGTTTGCTACCTCCAGAAATCTGTATCTGGAGCGGACCTTGAAAATTCCTGAAGAACTACAGCAGTACACCTCTGATCAGATCAAATAACGAGGCTGGTTCTTCTTGGAAAGAAACTTGACTGAGGTAAATGCCTCCTGGGTAAGAGAGTTTTACTGCAATTATTTCAAGACTTTCCTGGATGCAGTACACCTCAGAGGAAAACAGATACTAGTCACTGAAGAAGCCATTGAGGATATTCTGCGCCTTTAGCCTAAGTCAAATCAGCTTGACGGTTACCAAAAGGCTGAAGAGGACATGCGCTTTCTGAGATTTGACTGGGATGCTGTCAAGGAGAGGATAGATCTTGACCCTACTATCCCTTGGGTCATGGGTAAGAACACTACCATGCCTAAAGGAATCAAGCGGATATACTTGAATGATGAGGCTCGGCTCTGGCACCAGATCCTAAGTAACTTTATTATGCCGAGCACTCATGAGATAGAGCTGCCTGCTGCTATGATCACCCTCTTCTGGTGTGTGATGGAGGGTAAGGACCTGTACATGCCACGATTCATCTAGCACTATATGGCCAGGGTTCGTGTCCGAGGCACCCTCCCCTTCCCTTATCTGGTCACCCAGCTAGGCTGCCGAGCTGACGTGCCTTGGGAGGATGCTGATGAGAGGCAACCTGCTGCGGAGTGTAGGAAGATCATCCCTCACAGAAGAAACTTTCTAGCTTTAGGCTACAGACCTCCATTCCTTCCCGCTTCCGATGAGACAGCCACACCTTCAGCTGCCCCCTCTTCTTCCACTGCTGCACCTACCCCACCCACTGCACCCCCACCTGCTCCTGAGCCCATTTACCATTTGGTGCATCGCCTCTTCGCCCGATTGAACCGTATGGAGCGTCACAATAAGCGACACTATGAGCACCTCAAGTTGATGATCCGATCCGACAGCGACATCCCCTCTGAGCCTGACACCCCTTCTGACACATCTGAGGTAGAAGCGAGCGATCATGAGGAGGAGACACTGGCCCAAGCAGAGAAGACCAGACCACAGCAGGCTGCGCTACAGCAGGAGGAGCCGCAGCAGCTTCAGGCCACCGATATAGAGATTCATATCCAGTCAGAGCCTCTCTTACAGCAGACAGATCCTCAGACCACCACCGAGACACCAGCAGCCCATCCTTCCGGAGATGACACTCCTTCACACCCAGCTTGAGTGAGCATCGAGGACGATGCTATTATTTAAGTGTGGGGAGGTCGCCATCTCTGGCATCTATTCATTTCGGTGAACTACTACAGACTCTCTTCTTATCTTGTCTATTTTCTGTATTTTTGCACATTTTTCTCTTTTTGTTTTTTTTATTGTACTTTTTGCATTATGAACTTTGAGCTATATGTATACATCTTGGATATTTTATCTTGATTTGCACCTTAGTTTACTAGTTATTTATTAAGTGGATTAATTAGTATAGTTTACCCCTTTTTAGCATATGATAGTTTATCTTAGATTGAAAATAAAAAGGAAGTAAACTAGAAACTTTAACAGAATAAAAATAATCCACACCCCTTGTATCTATAGCATTACATGTTAGTTAGTTGGCAACATTTCATCAAGGAGGAACACTAAAACTTTAAAGCCATCCAATATATTTTACATTGAGAATAATGGAAACTTTTAAATTCTACTTGCATGACATACATAACTGATATATGATTTATGAGCTTGAGAACACACAGCCTGTGGGTTTTGAGCTTAATTGTATGGTTACATTCAGACCATAATTTTTATTCCTGTGTGCTTCGCCCTTCTTTTTTATTCTGGTGTTCTTTACTTTGCTTTAATCTGTATATCCAATATAGAATATTGATGCATACCAAGATAGGATTGAGGCCATGTTTGATTATTAACTCACTTATCCCAAATAAAGCCTACCTTTTATGCCATCCTTGTTAACCCCCTTGAGCTTTTTAATCCCCTTCTGTTTTACAACCACATTACTAGCCTTAAGCAGAAAAACAAAATAAAAATCCCAAGTTGAATCCTTGGTTAGCTTAAGATAGAAATTGTGTATAATCTAAGTGTGGGAAATTTTATGGGAACATGGGATGATTGAAAAAGTAGGAAATTAAATTGAACAAGTTATGTAAAAATTTGGGAAGCATGCTCATGTGAAATCAAAATAATTAAATTACCATGTGCAAAAAAAGTTTTTATTTTCAATAATTAAATTACCATATGCTAATTTCTACTACTACTACTGTATAACTTCTAAGGTAAACTTCTAAAATAACGCTATCACAGAGTTAAAGCTAAAATTAGAACTCAACAACCTGTGTTTTGGGAAGTGGATGTTCCTTTGATCTGTGGGGTGCTTGGTCCTTCAAGGATTAATTTCTGGCGCTTCAGCTCCCTTAAATCACGCCCTTGCTCTTCTTGTTCCTTTAGCAGTTTGCAAAGCATGCTACTTTGATTGTTCTGTTCTTCCTTTATTTGGTTCATAGCTTCTTGCAATTGGAAATAGATGCTTCAAGATGTTCCCAATATTTGAATTGAGGAAGTTCTGGGAGGACTTCTTGTGCTCTCCTCTTGATTGGATCATCCTGCAGCTGTTGTCTTTCCATTGATATTTTAGTGGTTGGCCTCTCAACTGGGATATACTCTGTTATTCCCATCTTCACTCTGGCATCTCTGTAGAGCATAGAAATTAAGCTTGGATAGGCCAATCTGGCATCCTTGGAATTCTTGTTTGCTATTTTGTATAGTTTACACGAGATCAGTTGATGGACTTCTACTCCTTTTCCCAACATGATGCAGTAAATCATCATTGCTCTTTTAACAGTAATTTCAGAACGGTTGCTGGTGGGCAATATGGAACGCCCAATGAAATCCAGCCAGCCTCTGGCAGCTGGTTTGAGATCTTCTCTTTTAAGTTGATTTGGGATGCCAGTTGTGCTGGTGGTCCACCTGGCTTCAGGGATGCATATATCCTCTAGAATCTTATCCAGGCCTTTGTTTACCCTCATCATTCTCCTATTAAAGGAGTCTGGGTCATCCTTCAGTTGAGGAAGCTTAAAGATCTCCCTGATTTTGTCAAGATGGGTGTGAACAATCTTTCCTGTAACTAAGGTCCGATGATCATAGAGGGCAGCTCCAATTATTCTTTGCCTGTCTGTCTGTCATAGATTTGCATAGAACTCCTGAACCATATTCCTTCCTACTTTCGTTTCAGGATTAGCTAGGATTTCCCAGTTTCTGTTTCGAATTTGTTCTTGGATCTCTGGATATTCATCTTCCTTCAGATCAAACTTGACTTCCGGGATCACTGATCTGTGGCTCATTATTTTGTAGTAATGGTCTGAATGTTCTTTAGTTAAGAACTTCCCTTGATTCCAAAGTGGCTTTGGAATATTCTCCTTCTTACCTCTTGGGTTGGGTTGTTTTCCTTTAGGGGCCATGATCAAAGTGAGTATGTTTTTGTGATCACAGATAAGCACACCAAACTTAGAGGTTTGCTTGTCCTCAAGCAAAAGAAAAGAGAGAAGAGGGATAGAAGGAGAGCAGGTGTGGAATGGTGGATGATGAGAGGGGCGCCGAAAGTGGATATAAAGGGAGGGGGTGGGTTTTCGAAAATAAGAAAAAGATATAAGATAAAAGATATGATTTATAAAAGATAAATATGACAAGAAAATGATATAATTTAAAAAGATATGAATGATATTTAAAAATAAATTTGAAATTTATAATTTGAAAAAGATTTTAAAAGATAATTAAGTTTGAAAAGAAATTGGAAAAAGAGTTGGATTGGATTGGAAGAAGGTTTATGTTTATGTATGAAGCTATATTATTTTTTGAAAAAGGGATTTTAGAAATTAGGGTTCTTAGAAAACTAATTTGATTTAAAGGATGACATTTTGAAACATGTTTATGCAAGAAATTATGATTTGAAACATAAAAAAAATTAGAAAATTTGTAAAGGAAAACGAATTTTACCTCCTCCCCACCATCCTGGCGTTAAATGCCCAACTGCTGCATGTTTTGGGCGTTTAACGCCCAGTTGATGCTTCTCCTGGGCGTTCAACGCCCAGCTGTTGCTTCTTTCTGGTGTTGAACGCCAGGAAGTCCTTTGTCACTGGGCGTTTTTCTGAACGCCCAGGACGCTGTCAATCTGGCGTTAAACGCCCAGAAGGTGCTTCTTTCTGGCATTCAACGCCCAGAAGATGCTCCTTTCTGGTGTTTAACGCCCAGATGGCTACCCTTACTGGCGTTGAACGCCCAGTGGATGCTTCTTTTGGGCGTTCAACGCCCAAAACATTTCTTACTGGCTTTTTCACGTCAATGAGCTTTCCAAATTCCCCTGTAACTCTGTGAATTCAATCAATTGCTTTTTTACCAATCAATTAAAAACAAACAAATAAAATTAAATTTTGTGAATGGCTGGGTTGCCTCCCAGCAAGCGCTTCTTTAATGTCGTTAGCTGGACTATTACTGAGCTTTAATTAAGTCTCAGTTTTGAGCATTCTTGCTCAAAATTGCTTTCAAGATAAT